>NC_133101.1:57620516-57938737 GCF_022965805.1 Primulina eburnea
CGAAGTAAACCCAGATTAGTTATTAATTATCAAGAAATTAATAAGATTATGAAGTTTGATGGATATTTTATACTAAGCAGAGAACATCTAATTAGTTGCATACGCAATGCCAAGATATTCTCTAAATTTGATTGTAAGTCCGGATTTTATCAGATTCGGATGGAGGAAGGAAGCAAGAAATTCACAGCTTTCTCCACACCTCAAGGACATTATATCTGGGAGGTATTACCAATGGGATTGGCTAAATCACCACAGATATTTCAAAGGAAAATGGATAATCTTTTTAAAGATTATTTTAAGTTTATGTTTGTTTACATCGACGATGTTTTGATAGCATCTAGAGATATGAATGAACATGTTAAGCATTTAGAGATTTTCTCTAATGTTTGCAAGAAAGAAGGACTGGTCTTATCAGAAAAGAAAGCTGTCATTGCTACAAGAAAGATTGAATTCCTCGGAATTGAAATCGATGAGTCAGAAATAATTCTGCAAGACCACATAGTTGAAAAGGTGCAGAATTTTCCAGAAAGTCTCAAAGACAAGAAACAACTTCAAAGTTTCTTAGGAGTTGTTAATTTTGCTGGGATGTTCATAAAAAACCTAGCAAAACACAGGAAAGTGTTCAGTCCATTATTGAAAAAAGATGCAAGATTCATATGGACAAAAGAACACACAGAAGGACTTATCCATTTAAAGAAGATTTGTAAAAATCTTCCAAAAACGGCTATTCCTCAAGACGAAGATGATCTGGTATTGTATACCGATGCCAGTGATCATTGGTGGGCAGCGATTCTTACTAAGCTCACACCAGATGGGGAACAACTATGTAGATATTGCAGTGGGTTATTCTCAGATGCAGAAGCCATTAGATGACATATCAACGAAAAGGAATTTTATGCAGTAAAAAGGGCTTTTGAAAAATGGCCATTATTTCTACTTGCAAAGAAATTCACTTTGAAAGTTGATAACACACAAGTTAAAGCTTTTTTAAGGAATAGAATTGAGTCTAAACCTGAGAAGGCTAGATTATTACGATGGCAAACACTATGTCAGAATTATATTTTTGATATTGTGATAATCAAATCTCATGAAAATATTCTTGCAGATTTTTTGACAAGAGATGGACAGCATTGACATTGATGCTATTATCAAGAGGCAGAGGCATTTGAGGGAACACCTTGAAATGCTTCAAACCGAGTTCAACAAGTTAGCTGTAAACGCAGAAGTTGCGGGAAGGCTACAACAAGCTGATAAGAGAATTGTCTCTGATCGAATTACAGGGTGTTTACAAGCATATACTCAGTTATGGTCTGTAATGCAAAGGCCTATCCTCCAAGGCATTGAGAAACCATTGGTTTCCCAAATGGAGAGTTTTCGAGTACAGGACTCTATACCTGTAGCGGGGGATTCAAATACCCCTTGCACAAGTGTTAAGTCGGGATCATCTCCAGATGAGTCGGCTGAAACAAAAATTGAGACTCCTGATCCTTATCTTGAGTCTTCAAGTCAACCCTTCCCCTCGGGGATTGAAGAGGGAGAGATCAACCTTAGGCCTCGTATTGACAAAGGCAAATCTAAGGTTGGTAATAACGAAGCAACAATTTCTCCATTTCAGGTCTATCAACAGAACTGGGAGAAATTAAAAACAAGAATTGGCATTAACCCAGCTACCAATAGGGTTGATGTTTCAGCAAAATATCCCAGAGTATGGATGAAACAAAATTCATACCCAAAGGAGGTCAAGGCATGGTATGAATTCGGGGCTCTTGCCTCAGTTTATACTACATCACCCAGCTTTCCGGAAATCTCAGGACTACCAAAATGGATCCAGGAAGCTGTTCACGAAACTTGGGCGAATAATGATTATTTGTCCAGAGAAGATGTTTTGGAGCTATACTTTTTCAGTGCAGCACCAGAACCAGCAAGGAAAGGTTCTCACGAAGCCTTTCATTTTATCAAGTTAAGGAGGCCAGATTCAAATATTCAAAAATTTATCAAGGATCCTCCAACAGAAGAAACACCCCTGGTTGCGTCAATCTCTGAAGATGATATGTCTACCAGAAGAGCTTGGGGTCTATGGGTCTGTCTCACTGAGATGGACAAAGTCAAGTTTCCGTTCAAATTTTATAATCATTCAGTGAACGGATCATTCCTGTTAAATACCATGACAAGAAAAACAACAAGTTTTGCCGAAGATTTATTCGAGAAAAAGAGAATTTTTTTGTGGAACAGCAAGCTGCCGGCCAGTAAAAAAACTCGCCGAAAATTCTGTAACATGGCACACATAGGAAGATGGTCAGAAAATATCTGCCTTGAATGCCAGAACCAGAAGGAACCTGAATTCGGTAAAGGATTCAAACCGAGATCTGATCGGAAACACTTTACCGATACAAGTACAAGTGAGGATGGACCCCATTTACGTTTTCCTCGAGGAAACCGAAAGCCAAAGATTCCTCGACAAAGTTAAAAGAAACATGTGAGCATCCCACCAAGAAAAGAAGGACCACCATGTGAAAAATCATGTGAGTGGAAAGACATGACCACCAATAATGGGTGGAAAATGACAATGAACAATTGAATACCTAATTCAAAAACGGAATCCAATGAATAAAAGCAAGACAACTGGTCCCGAAATTTTATCTATAAATAAGAACGAATGGAACCAGTAAAACACACCCAAACAAAACTTGAAGATGTATCGGCTATATCTAAAAGTTTTGAAAAAGAGAATCAGTTATAAGAGAAAAGAAGCAGAAGCTCTTAAATGGATGGTTCAGCGTTTCCAGGAAAAAGGAGACGAAATTACCGCAGATATCTTGTATACTCATCGTCAATGGTATCTCAAAGAGATAAAAGAGGATGAGAAGTTAATTTCTAGATTAATAATCTAGAAAAAATACAGGTCATGAAGGGACCACTCAACCACTATATGGTCCCCAAGCAAGCTGTAAAGGCTTATCAAGATTTGAAGTCCGAATTTCAAATCCGAAGAAGCCTTCTATAAATAAGGAAGCAGAAGGAAGATGAAGGCATCGACCAACCTCTTTATTTTTCTTCAAACTATTTTTAATATTTTCTTTCAAGCCTATGTGTGTAGTGAGTTTAGCTACTATTAGTAGCTAAACAAGTTTCTCCTCCTCTACAGGAGGTTACTATGTAATAAATAAATGATTGTGTTTGAATAAAAAGATCTTTTGCTCTTAGCCCCTCTCATGTATTATTTTCAAAATTTTATCTTTTACTGTACACTCTAAGGTAGGCAACGAATTAGAGTTGTGCCAAGTATTGCTGAATGAATCTGCTTAGGAACCATCGGTTGCGATCGCGTGGTTGGACTGTGAGGAACAGTTCGTAAAATCCGATGGATATAACCCGGTGGTACTCCGGTCAAAGAGGTAGAAGATTTAATTTATTTTTCGGAAGCATAATGAGATATTATTTACAAAAAAAAAATCAATTATTTAAAATGAAGATATAAGGGCAAATTTAGAAATTTGAAAGATATGGGGAGTTGAAACAAAGTTTTAGTGGAGTAAAGAGTAAAGAGAAGGTTGAGAATGAAAATACAGATTTTTTGACAAATTTTCCTTAAAAAATTGCATAATTTTTTTTTTTTTATCAAAAATCAGGACAGAATCTGACCTCAGTCCCGATCGTATGATTGAGATTTAAAAACAATCTTAACCCGTAGGCCGAATCATTCATCGATGGTCAAGTTTCCGACATTTCAGTGAAAGCCCTAACCACACCGCCGCCGGCGTACTACAAAACCCTAACCCCCAATTTCTTGTTCTCGAGCGGCTATGGCCAAGAAGAGAAAAAGCCGAGCTATCGAAACTCCTCAAGAGCCCGAGCCTGAGCCGGAGCCTGGGCCTGAACCCATCCAGGATAGTGAGCCAGATCCGGAACAGTACAGTGAGCCAGATCCGGAACAATCTGTCACTGAGGAAATAAAACAAACCTCAGTGGAAGATCCAAGTGTTGGGGAAGAAGAAGAAGAAGAAGCAGACATTGAAGAAGAAGCAGAAGAGGTGCGAGAGGGAGAGGGAGAGGGAGAGGAAGAGGAAGAAGAGGGGGAAGAGGTGCAGGAAGACGACGCCCTTCTTGAGAAGATCGAACAAGAGTATGAAATTACAGAGAAGCCTTCCGAGAATGACATTTCAGAAAATGGTGGTGCAAATGAAGGGCAGAACGAGGAAGACGAAGGTGAATTGGAGGAGGAGCCACTGGAGAAGCTTCTCGAACCCTTTTCTAAAGACCAAATAGTTCTTTTGGTCAAGGAGGCAGTGGCCAAACACCCTGATATCATCGACAACGTGCGCGAATTGGCCGATGCCGACCCTTCACACCGCAAGATTTTCGTGCACGGCCTTGGGTGGGATGCGACTTCTGAAACGATTACCTCTGTTTTCGGGAAGTACGGGGATATTGAGGATAGTAGGGTTGTTATCGACAAGAATTCCGGGAAAGCTAAGGGTTATGGATTTATTTTATTCAGGCACCGTCATGGAGCGCGTCGTGCCTTGAAGCAACCACAGAAGTTGATCGGGAGTCGGATGACTTCATGCCAGCTGGCATCAGCTGGTCCCGTTCCTGCTCCTCCACCCATTGCTGGGTCAACTGTTTCTGGTGCCCCAGTAAATGAGTACACTCAGAAGAAAATTTATGTGAGCAATGTATCCGCCGAGATTGATGTTAATAAACTTGTGGAGTTCTTCTCGAAATTTGGGGAGATTGAGGAAGGACCGTTGGGGTTGGATAAGCAGACTGGGAAACCAAGAGGTTTCTGCTTGTTTGTTTACAAAAGCACCGAGAGTGCCAAGAAGGCGCTGGAGGAGCCACACAAGAAGTTTGAGGGTCAGATTCTACATTGCCAGAAGGCCATAGATGGACCTAAACATTCTAAAGGTTATTTCAACCCTCAGCATGGTCAACCACATCAGCAACAGTCTCAGCCTCTGGTCCATCACCAGGGGCAGCAAGGATATTATCAACGTACTGTGAAGAGGGGTAAGTACGCAGAGAGCAGTGGAGGGATGTTGCATACGTCTGGGCACTTGATGGCACCTAGTGCAGGGCCAGCTGTGCCTCCCATGACGTTCAATCACCCGGTACCTCCGGCAGCTATTGGACAGGCTGTAGCAGCACTCTTGGCCACTCAGGGGGCTGGCTTAGGAATAGGGAATTTGCTTGGAGGGATTGGTACTGGTGTAAATCCACAGGGAGGTCAAACGATGATGAACAATGTAGGTTATGGAGTTCCAGGCGCATCTGGGTATGGAGGACAGTCTGTGGTGCAGGGAGGTTACGGTGTCCAGCCACCAATGGGTCAGGGTGGCGTTAGACCACATCAAGGTGCTGCACCCTACATGGGTCATGGTCACTAGGTAAGTGAGGTATGTTTGTTTATTAAGGAATCTTTATGAAAAATAAATTATTGACTGATGTTACCTGGTGCTTGTTGAATGTCTATGAATGGGTGGTAATTGGCAATTCTAGAGCATGACAAGAATCAGCGTACAAGATCATTCTAGCAGTTGGAAATCGAGGGGGTTTTGTAGTTTGGGGGCTTGTTTATCTCATGTTGGGTTTGATTGTTAATCAACACTATAGCTACCCATCCCATGGAGGGACTATAAAAAGCTCTATAACTTGATGCTTGCATTATCTTGCAATGAGGTTCACCCCTTGCTTAGAAATTTTATAATCTTCTGAATGAAAGTTGTGTTTGGACCTATTTTGTTGGAATCTTGCAAATTTCAAATAAGGAAATAGAAGTTTTTAAGAAATAAAAAGACATGAATAAAGTTGTACATGATGTCAGAAAGCAATAACACACCTGGAAATTTCTTGGATATTGATGTCTGAAAGCAAGTTGTACATGATAGATGGACTTTTAAGCTATTAATTAGTTTTTCCAGCAGGCACAAAACACACATGCATATTGGCAGGGATGTTGACATGTATTTTGTGCTCGTATAGGTAAATCGTGTGATGTCTGTTCGATTTCGATCTTCTAATGAGTTTTTTCGCTTATGACATAGTTTTTGATAGTTTTATAGTCTAGCAATTTGTATGCATGTAATTGTCCCAGATTCCATATTTTTTTGTATATGGGATATTTTTGGTTTTAACCTGTTTTACTTATTAAAAGCTCTTTGTTTAATTGAAAATGCAAGTTTTATGTTTTTTGATTAAAATTTTCATTGCTTGAATCACAGGTACAACTTAAGTATCTTTTGTGAATGAAAGTCACTTTCTTTGGCAAACAGCCTCTTTATGTTTTATTTATTCATTGTGCAGATTCTTCATAATTGCAACAAACTTTTACTTTTGGACTCTGATGATTCTTCCGAAGTTTGGGATCTCATGCAAATGACGTCTTTCCTTGTTGCAAAAAGTTTCAATTTACCAGAATCTAAAATATGTATTTCTTTTAATTATCTTCTCGTCTGTTGAACATTTTCTAAAATAATATCTTATTTTGGGCTCTCTTACAACTTTTAGAAGGATTGTGATATTGCCGGTTCTTCCTAGATTTCTCTCTTTATTTTTAAATGTTTCGATCAAGTATCCTTCTCCGAGTTTGCATTTTCTTGATGTTTTCCCTCTGTGCGTTATCGAAAAAGATTTAAATTTTTTTATACTGAATTTTGACAGTTTTCTAACCTGTATAGGCCATAGTTGTAGTTTCTTCATATCTGTTCTGAGTTCTGCAGATGTTACGTATGCTTCTAAGATGAACTGAAGCCAAGCATCCATTTAGTTGTTCTCACAGAAGAGACTGCGTTGATAGTTCCTTTAGCCGCATGAGTCTCAATTTACATTCTGTTACAATTTACATGGATTCTGTTACAGGGATCTCATACTGCAGGAAAGCTCATAAATATTCCATTTCCCATTCTGTAAATGCATTACTTTTTCTAGTATCCAACATGCAATAAGCCACTACCTTCCTCCAGGCATGAAAATCTCAATTTTGTTTTGGGACTAAATTTAACATAAAAGCTGAGAATTGAGAGTTTTGGGGTATATTCATGCATGGCGAAAAATTTGTATTTTGGTAGCCGTTTTTTTCACTTGATTTTTCTTAAGAAAAATTAACCATCTCATAATCAGAATATGATCCAGATGGGATCCAGAGACTGTTCATCAAGTCATTTGATTCATATCAAATTTATTTGCTATACTATTAGCTCGAAAGCTGCAAAGAATTCTGATCCTCTTAAAAGCTGAGTATGATGTTTTCATATTGGAGCACTTTCAGTGGGATCGCACCTCGGTGTTTTTATTCATCCTGAGTTCCTTAAACTTGAAATTTTCAAATATGATTTCACGCAAAATCGACACATTTGACTTCCATTCCTACTTTTTGAATCCATCCATTTTTTGGCAAAGTTCTTGCTCTGCTACTTCACTCTTCTGTGATACCTCCACTCATTTTATAGCCCCTGCCAACCGAGTCCTTAGATTCAGGGGGTCGCATTCACAGGCAGGAAACATGATCCAGAAGATGACGCCAAGATGAGAAGAGCATTCAACATTGTTCAGCTTTAGTACAGGTACTGCCTGTTTTATCTAGCAGCAATATACTCCTCCATGGTGTTCTTACAGTCCATGGATTGTGACTTCGTGAAGTCTACAATTGCTCTCTCCTTTGGGATTTTCCAGATTTGAATAACACTAAAGAGGCCATCATCTTGTGCCCGTTGTGCTCGCGTCTCTAGTCAAGTGATTTTTACCTTGAGCTGGGTTATGAATTAGTCGCCAAGTGCACGCGTGCTCGTGCACATAGTGTTGGTCTTCCTGATTTTTAGAGGGTATATGGCTATATGCTGTGAATATCGAATTCTTGTATTACGAGAAGATCGGATCTTTTGCACTTTTATCTATAATAAAAGTAATATAGAGACGTCAAACATCCGAAACACACTATCATTCGTCTTCCACATACTTCGTACAATCCTAATTTTTTGAAAATTCCCTAATGTTCCCTTGCAACTTCCTTGAAAATATATAAAGTTAATAGACAATGTTAAAAATTTTTCAATTAGATAATTGTCCTTACTTGGTAGAGCGATCGAACCATGATGCTTGAGTTACTGTGCGGTTTAAAAGGTTTGCGTTGCACCATTACCATCAGCTATAGCTTTCGGTAAAGAAGTAAGCGTTCGGTCCTATCATTGTTATCAGAGCCAAAGTCACGGGTTCGATTCCTATTTATTGCAAGGAGTGCAATTTTTGAGAGGGAGATTGTTGGATGCAATAATTGTCCTTATTTGGTAGAACGATCGAATCGAGTTGTTGTGGAGTTTAAAAGATTTGAGTTGCACCATTATCATCAGCTATAATTTTTGGTAAAGCAGTAAGTGCTCGATTCTGCAACATGGATGTGCAATGATTGTATAAAAATTAATTACTATCACAAGTAATTTATAAATGGAAAATTAATTAAAAATATTTATCGTTTAAAAATTTCATATCTGAGAAACTAATGCAGCAAGAATTGTCTGAAAGAAATTTTAAAAATTCTCCAGGCCAAATTTTCAAATAAAAAACAGTTTGTCGTAATCACTGTATGAAACCTTCATACATGATTTTGAAAACTGTCATATAATTGTATTTGATCTTGTATCAGATTTAAGTTGTTATATTTGTTTTTTTTTTCTTTTAAATTCTATGATATGCACTAATGTGATGGTAGTAAAACATGAAAATAAAAAATAATCAAAATTAAAGTGGAAAACACAGGACTTTGGTGAAAATCTATATAAGCAACTTGAACTTCCTGTGATAACTCAATCTGTTCACCACCAATGCTTTGTGTTGTAGTGTACTAATTATCTATGTGCGGAGAACAATCGAAGTTTGACGATGTATGGTTCAAAAGTTGAGTAGAAACTTTACTAATGAGACAAGTGTATGGTAAAACGGCAAATACTTTGTAATAAATTTGAACTTAATCAAAAAGTTGCATCAATTGTGTGAACAAATTTAACTAGTTTTTATACTTTTGATTTAATTTGTATGAATTTTAACTTTGTTCATATTCAGTGTTTGTATAAATCATCTGAAAGTATTTGTAATTCGTTCTACCAATATTACGAGGTCGAAGGATACAATATTTTACATCGAGTTTTGCACTATCGAATTTTGCTATCAAAATCGTATGATATTACCATTTTAGCGAATGATCTTTATTTTTCGGTTTATTTTTTTTATTGAAAATTATATTAAAATTTACATGTAAAAAAAATATTAATTTTTGAAGGAGGAAAAAAATTTAAAATATGCGAGACGGACTATGAAATATATAACCGAAGAACACATGAAACAATTTTCACTATTTCTTCCTTTATGATTCTTCAACATCATATATAGTTTTGTATGTATACATACATAGTCGATAAGTCGTATATTTTCTTGGGTTTCTACCAAGTTTAATGGTTAGTTTTTTATATTTTTTTTTAGAAAATATCTCATTTTAATTGTTTCTTGCTCCATTGTTTCATAGCATATATATTTTTGAATACATCGAACTTTTTGTGATAACTCAATTTGTGCAACACCAATGCTTTGTATTGTGGAGAGCAATGGAAGTAGGGATGTAAACAAACCAAACCGTTCGCGAGCTATTCGGAGCTCGGCTCGATAAAAAGCTTGTTTGAGTTCGTTTGTTAATCATATCAAACCAAGCTCAAGCTCTATTTTGAGCTCGACAACTTAATCAAACCAAGCTCAAGCCTAAGCGTATTCGGCTCGTGAGCTCGCAAACATGTTCGTTAATAGGCTCGCGAGCTCGAACTCGGCTCGTTTAGGTGGCTCGTAAGCTCGAGCTCGACTCATTTGTTGAGTTGACAAATAAAAATATTAGTACTAATAAAAGTTAGACTTTTATGTCTAATATAAAATTAGTTCATAGATATATTTAATTTTAACAAGCTCAAATTCGAGCTCAATTATATGTTTTACGAGCTCGAAAACGAGCCGAGCTCAAGTCAGTCTTATTAAATATGATAAACGAGCTATTAATAAACCAAGCTTGAGCCCGGCTTGATTAACATGATAAACGAGCATTTAACGAGTCGAACTCGACCTTTTCACAAGCTTAGTAATTTCAAGACAAGTCGAATTCTAGTCTGATGATAAAAGCTCGAATAAAGCTCGAGCTGGAGCTCGAGCTCTATCAATCTTAAACGAGCCAAACTCAAGCCAGATTATAAAAGCTCGAATCAAGCTCGAGCTTGAATTAATCTTAAACGAGCCAAGCTCAAACCTGATACTGTTCTGCTTGGTTTGGATCGTTTACATCCCTAAATGGAAGTGTGACGCTCGGACTGCCATGTAATTTAAAAGTTTTGAATTGTAACTTTATCACCAACATATTATAGTTTTTGGTAAAACGATACACACTTGGCCTTAAATTTAAACTTCATTAAATTGTTTGAACAAAATTTAACTTGTTTTTATACTTTTGATTTGATTTATATGATTTTTAAATTTGTTCGTTTTCAATGTTTGTATTTATAATCATCTTAAAATATTTGTAATTCGTTGTATCAATTACATGTCATTATGTCGAATGATACAATATTTTGTAGTATCGAAACTTGCTATCAAAATAATTTGATAGTACTATTTTAGCCTATGGTTTTATTTTGATGTTTATTTTTTATTGAAAATATATTTACATTCATATGTAAAAATAAAAGTTGAAGGGTAGTTTTTAAAGGAGGTAAATAATTTAAAACATGTGAGTTTATGAAATATATACCCGAAGAACATACGAAACAATTTTCACAATTTCTTCCTATTAGATTTCTACCATGTTCACGAGTTAATTTTTCTGGGTTTCTACCAAGTTCACATATTAATTTTTTATAATTTTTTTTTACAAAATATCTTATTTCAAATTTCAATTGTTTCATAGCATAGATTCTTTGAACAACTTGAACTTATTGGGATAACTCAATGTATAATATGTGAACTTGGTAGAAACCCAGAAAAATTAACTTTATGAAACCATCATTGTGTAATAATTATCTATGTATGGAAAACAAACGAAATGTGACTATGAAACAACTTTATGGTTTTAAAGTTTTGAGTTGTAACTTTTTCACCAACGTGTTATAGTTTTTGGTAAAACGATAAACATTGTTCATAAATTTCTAGAAAATTTATTCAGCAAGAATTCTATGAAAGAAATTTTAAAAAATTCTCCTTAATAAATTTTCATAAAAAACAGCGTGTTGACACAATATGAGATCGTTTACATAATTTTGAAAAGTGGTAATATAAATGTAAGGATTAATATTGTAATTTTTATAACGATAAAACCCGAAGTTATTAAGTTTCTTTGTTGCGCATTGAGTAAAACAACGGCCATACACAATAACATGCAAACCACGTTAGTCAGATAATTAAACTGTATTCAACAAACACAGTGCAACAAACTCGCACGAGAAAATATTGTTAAGGAAATAGAACTTTTGACAACTAGTTAAACACTCACTTACTCCACCTACTTCTACATCCTTTAAGGGCGGAGACAATGTAAAATTTTGATCACGTATATGTGATCTCTACATAATTTGTTCCCCTATTTTAGATTTGAATCTTAATTTTATAAATTTGTTTCTTTTTTTTTTTTTTGGAATTTTATTCTTTTTTCTTACATCAATACGACGCTAACATGACAATATTTGCAATATCATATAAATATTCTGATGAAAAAATTATTAAAATCTAAATAAAAATATACACGATTAAAACCGAAATTTGATCGTTTATAAAATAACATTCTACACCGTCTTCAATCAAATTAAAATCAGAGTAACCTTAAGGTAAAGTTTTTTATATATTATACATAAGAACTGATATAATAAAACTTATATCGATAATATCATAGTATAAAATATAAAAAACATAAATAATAAAAATAATTAAATCAAATATTCCCAAATAGGCATATAAAAAAGGTAACTGAATTGTTAACTCTATTTGTATAAAATAGAAGCTCCCACACGTCCACTCTTCTACCTATCAATTATTGTGGAGAGCAATCGAAGTGTACGTGACGCTCGACTGCCTTATAATTTAAAATTTTTGAGTTGTAACTTTACTACCAGCACACTCTAGTTTTTGATTAAGCGATGCACACTTGGCCTTCAATTTAAACTTCATTAAATCGTGTGAACAAAATTTAACTTATTTTTATACTTTTGATTTGATTTATATGATTTTTAAATTGTTCATATTCAATGTTTGTATTAATCATCTTAAAATATTTGTATATTTCAAACCGAAAAAAAAATCTTAAAATATTTGTAATTAGTTCTATCAATTACATGTCATCATGTCGAATGATACAATCTCTCGTAGTAGAAACTTGCTATCAAAATATTTTGGAGTAGGTCTCTTGTGAGACGGTCTCACGGATCTTTATCTGTGAGAGAGTCAACCCTACCGATATTCACAATAAAAAGTAATATTTTTCGTATAAAATGTAATATTTTTTCATTAATGACCCAAATAGATATCCGTCTCACAAAATACGACCCGTGAGACCGTCTCACACAAGTTTTTGTCAATAATTGGATACTACTATTTGAGCCTATGGTTTTTATTTTGATGTTTATTTTTTAGAGTGAGTCTCGTCTCACGGATCTTAATCCATGAGATGGGTCAACCCTATCGATATTCACAATAAAAATAATATTTTTAGCATAAAAAATAATATTTTTTTATGGATGACCCAAAAAAGAGATCCGTCTCACAAATACGACCCGTGAGACCGTCTCATACAAGTTTTCGCCTATTTTTTTTTATTGAAAATATATTTACATACATATTTAAAAATAAAAGTTGAAGGGTAATTTTTAAAGGAGGTAAATAATTTAAGAGTAGGTATCTTTTGAAACATTCTCACGAATCTTTATCTGTGAGACGGGTCAATCCTACCGATAATCACAATAAAAAGTAATACTCTTAGCATAACAAATAATATTTTTTCATGGATGACCCAAATAAGATATTCGTCTCACAAATACAACCCGTGAGACTGTCTCACACAAGTTTTTGACATAATTTATGTCACGCCCCGAGACCGGGGTTAGTCGACACCGGCGTTATCTCGCAATCACATAACTGCAAGACAACTAGCCTCGTAGTACAGCATATACCAAACCAGTTTATTATCATAAATTTCTCAAAAGTTCAACGTCTTTACAACTCAGAAAGAAATGGAAACATGCGGAAGCGTAAATACGAAATACTGAAAACATAAGACTGAATAATAAATCGGTCACGAATCAGCCTGTTTCTTCACCATCCCCAAAAGTGTTCTTGCTCCTCATCCTCAATTTGATTCTCATCCTTATCTGGGTGGGAGAGTAAGGGTGAGTATTTCGGGGAAAATACTCAGTAAATGGGGGGGCCAATCGGACATGAAAAATATCGAGGTTATACATATACACGAATTATCACAATTTCAATATTTAGCATGTCGAATCAGATACAAGAAAAAGACAACGGATACAGCACTGAAATCATCTCATTTTCTATGGTTTTTAACTGATCAGTCCCCTATATGTTACTCCTCTAAGGGGCGAGGCCAAAGGAACGGTTATTATAACCCACCGCATCAGGGCCTAAACAAAGATTTCAAAGTTCGGAATTTCCTTTACCATTTCTAAATCGAATCATTACAGTGCTTTTACAAATACTCAACATGCTTTCAATAAACGAAATTCCAAAAGGGTTACATACGAAGCAGAACGAATATATCATGCCGATATCATTTTCAAAGTCATAGCTATTTTCGAAATATATTATGCCAAATGAAGTAGTAGCAAAAACCCACTTACCGTATTTTGATTGCTCAAAGAAACGTAAACACGAACGGCGAGATTGCGGCAGAGCTTATAGAGGGCGAAGAGCTTCGAGACTACAGTGTTGCTAGAGAGGATTTCGAGAGTGGATGTGCCAATTCGAATGAGGAGCCCTCCTTTATATAGGCACGAACAACCTTCTACAAGGTAGGCTCCAGTCGCTCCATGAATTACGCTGCGTTGATGGCTCCCTGAATGACGCTGCGTTGATGGCTCCATGAATGACGCTGATGGCTTGATCAAAGGGTTGGTTGCATTAACTTCTCCCGGATGAAGGTGGCCACTTTTTGGTTCAAAGTGCTCACTCGATTTTCATGCTGAAATGGAGTGATTTCGGCTGGAGTGATTTCGGCTGGTGCATGGTGTTCACATTCTCCCCTCCTTAATGTAAGTTTCGTCCTCGAAACTTGGATCATCTTGTCCTTCGAAAAGGTAAGGGTAATGGTTTCTCATTTTCTCTTCGAATTCCCAAGTGGCTTCTCTTTCGGTGTGATTGGACCATTGTACTTTGACGTATGGAATCGTTCGTCGTCTTAGCACTTGGTCCTTGGCATCCACAATTCTGATCGGGACTTCCTTATAAGTAAGGCCTTCATTCAAGTCTCCCTCGATTAAGAGTGGTTCAGCTTCGAGGATGTGGCTTGGATCCGAAACATATCTTCTTAGTTGTGACACATGGAAAACATTATGGATTCTAGACATACTCGGTGGGAGTGCCAATCTGTATGCAAGTGTCCCCACTTTCCCTAGAATTTCAAAAGGTCCAACATATCTAGGGTTCAGTTTCCCGGGTTTGTTGAATCGAACCACACCTTTCATTGGTGATACTTTCAAGTATGCTTTATCTCCCGCTATGAATTCCACTGGTCTTTTTTTCAAGTCAGCCCAACTTTTCTGTCGGTCTTGTGCCACTTTAAGTCTCTCCTTGATTGTAGCGATTTTATCCACTGTTTCTTGGATCAATTCGGGTCCAGTGATGGCCTTTTCTCCTACTTCGTCCCAATATAGTGGTGACCGACATTTTCGCCCATACAGAGCTTCATACGGCGCCATTCCGATGCTGCTGTGAAAACTGTTATTGTAAGCAAACTCAATCAGAGGCAGATGTTCACTCCAATTACCGCTAAAGTCTAGGGCACATGCTCTCAGCATGTTTTCTAAAGTTTGAATTGTCCTCTCTGTTTGACCATCGGTCTGAGGGTGGTAGGCCGTACTGAGGGTGACCTTAGTTCCCATGGCTTGTTGAAAACTTTTCCAAAAACGAGATACAAACCTCGGGTCTTTGTCTCACAATATACTGACTGGGACTCCATGTAATCGTACGATATTATTCATGTACAACGTGGCTAGCTTGTCCAAATTATAGTTCATGCGGACTGGTAAGAAATGCGCAGATTTTGTGAGTCTGTCTACGATTACCCAGATGCCATCATGGCTTTGTCTAGACTTTGGTAACCCAACCACAAAGTCCATGGAGATGTGTTCCCATTTCCATTCTGGAATTTCTAGAGGTTGAAGAAGTCCTCCAGGCCTTTGGTGCTCTGCTTTGACCTGTTGGCACACAAGACATTTGGAAACAAATATCGCAACATCCTTTTTCATTCCACTCCACCAGAAATTCTTCTTTAAGTCTCTGTACATCTTGGTACTGCCAGGATGGACTGAAAATTTCGACTTATGTGCTTCTGACATTACTTCTTTTCGAAGGTTATCTACGTCTGGTACGCACAATCGTCCTTTCATCCAAAGGACTCTTTTGTCGTCGATCTGAGTATCTTGAGACTTTGCTTCCTTAGCTTGTTCCTTAAGTTTTGCTAGAACTGGGTTTCGATCCTGGTTCAACTTGACGATTTCTCGCAGACATGGTTGAGCGGAGAGTGCAGCTAAGGTCACCTTATTCATATTCCTCCGACTCAAAGCATCAGCTACTTTGTTTGCCTTGCCTGGATGGTAGCTTATAGTCAAGTCATAATCCTTCAACAGCTCAATCCGTCGCCTTTGTCTCATATTTAATTCTTTTTGGGTGAACAAGTATTTGAGGCTCTGGTGGTCCGTGAAGATTTCGCACTTGGAGCCATAGAGATAATGTCTCCATATCTTCAAAGCAAAGACGACTGCTGCCAGTTCGAGGTCGTGAGTGGGGTAATTTCGTTCATGCGGCTTCAACTGCCTTGAAGCATAGGCAATCACTCTTCCTTCTTGCATGAGTACACATCCCAACCCTTCCTTCGATGCGTCACTGTAGATGGTGAAATCCTTATCTTCAGTAGGCAAGACTAACACTGGTGTAGACGCGAGCTTTTCTTTCAATGTCTGAAAACTTTTCTCGCAGTTGTCATCCCAAATGAATTTAGAATTCTTTTGAGTAAGCCTTGTTAATGGTACGGCTATGGAAGAGAATCCTTCAACGAATTTCCTGTAATAGCCCGCCAATCCAAGAAAACTTCTAATGTCTGTGGCGTTTCTCGGTTTCGGCCAATCTAGAATTGACTCCACTTTCTTTGGATCTACTGATACTCCTGCTTCCGATATCACATGCCCTAAAAAGGATACACTGTTTAGCCAGAATTCGCATTTCTTGAACTTGGCATAGAGTTCTTTCTCTCTTAAGGTTTGTAGAGTGAGGCGGAGATGCTCTTCGTGATCTTCCTTGCTAGGAGAGTAGACAAGGATGTCATCAATGAATACCACTATGAATCGATCCAGAAACGGCTTGAATACTCTGTTCATTAGGTCCATAAAGGCTGCTGGTGCGTTTGTCAGACCAAAAGGCATCACCGTGAATTCGTAGTGTCCATACCTTGTCCGAAAGGCCGTCTTTGGGATGTCTTCAGCTCTGACCTTCAATTGGTGGTAGCCCGTTCTCAAATCCAATTTGGAAAACACTGTGGCTCCTTTAAGCTGATCAAACAGGTCATCTATCCTTGGAAGAGGGTACTTGTTCTTGATAGTGATCTTATTCAATTCCCTATAGTCAATGCACAGTCTCATGCTCCCATCTTTCTTCTTGACAAAAAGTACTGGAGCTCCCCATGGAGACGCACTTGGTCGAATCTGCTTTTTGTCTAGCAATTCTTGAAGTTGCTCTTTTAGCTCCTTAAGTTCAGCTGGTGCCATTTGGTATGGTGCCTTGGAGATGGGTGCCGCTCCGGGCACTAAATTGATTTCGAACTCAATTTCACGGTCCGGGATTGTCTCTGGTAGTTCTTCCGGAAAGACGTCTGGGAATTCTCGCACGATAGGGATATCCACTGGTTTAAGTTCAATCTCTTCCTCCACTACGTTAATCATTGCTAGATAGATATCTGCTCCGGATTTCACGGCTTTCCATGCTTGGGATGCGGAAAGAAGTGACTTCTGTTCCTTGGATTTGCCATGATACACGACCTCTTTTTGGCTCGGGGTTCGGAGCCTAACGCTCTTTCCCTTGCAATCTACCATCGCATTGTTTCTTGCTAGCCAATCCATTCCTAAGATGATGTCGAATTCCACCATTTTTAGTTGTATCAATTCTGCTTGGAACAGGTGCTCATGGATGCAGATCTTACACTGTCGGTGTACTCTATGTGTTTCGATTGTCTTACTAGTAGGAGTTGCTACTCTAAATGGTTCGACTAGTAATTCAGGTGTAAGCCCTAGTTTCTTAGTGAATCTTTTAGATATGAATGAATGAGTAGCACCACTGTCAAACAACACATAAGCTGGCATTTCATTGACAAAAATGGTACCTGCCACGACATCGTTTGCATCATCTGCTTCTTCTTGGGTTATTGCAAACACACGAGCGTTGGGCTTATTCTCCCTTGGTTTGTTGGGGTTAGCATCGGCATTAGGCTTTGTACTTCTCTTCAATGGCTCGGGGCAATTAGCAATTCGATGCCCTAATTTCCCACAATTGAAACATGCTCCCGTCTGTCGGTGGCATTCTCCAGAATGACGGTTATTACATTTGGGGCACATCTTTGGTTCTTGGTAAGATGGGTGGGACGAAGCACCTTTGAAGGGTCCACTGGACTGATTCGGTCTCTTGAATGGTGGCTTCCCTTGAGATGGCTGTCCAGTAAGAGGCCGTTTATTCTTGTTCTCGTCCTCCCGACGCTTGATGTCGGTCTCAGCTCTTATTGCAGCTCCCATTAAATCAGCAAAGCTCGTAGGTTGATAAACTGCTAAGAATGACTGAATACGGCTGCTCAATCCCTTTTTGTATTTGTGCATTTTCAGAACTCCATCTGCCATGATTGTCGGGGCATAAGTTCCGAGGTCATTGAATCGGGAGGTGTAATCTACCACTGACATGCCTGGTGTTTGCGAGAAGTTCTCAAACTCGCTCAATTTCTGTAGTCTGACTTCTGCTGGGAAATATTGTTTGAGAAAGACATCTCTGAATTGTCGCCAAGTGATTGCTCCGGCGGCTGTCAGGGTAGGTGAGACTGTTTCACACCACTTGCTCGCCTTATCTTCCAGGAATGGTGTTATTACCTCTACTTTGAGTGCCTCGGGTATCTCTAATAATCGCAGCTGGGTTTCCACACTTTTCAACCAGTTCTGGCTACTTTCAGGGTCGGCGTCTCCCTTGAACACTGGGCAACGGTTCTTACGAAGAGACTCGTAATGGTACTTGATTCCATTCTGTGCCGGTGGTGGTTGAGGCTGCTGATTACCGTTACCATTGGGGTTTCCCAAGCCCTGGATAGTTGTTGCCACTATGGTGGCTATAGCCATCAAATTTGCTTGGCTCAGGCCCATTCTGGGAGGTGGTGGCGGTGGATTTCCGTCAGGATTAGGGTTCTCATTATTGTCATTGTGGTTGTTGGCGTACCGTGGGTTGCGATTGGCTCGTGGAGGTCTTCCGGCCATTTCCTACAAGTGTACAAGTTTCTAAGATATTTGTTGCACAAATTTGATAGAATGCATTGAATAATTTGTGCGAAAATAAATTGATGCCAACAAGTAATCGAAATAACAACTTTTATTGATTTCTCAAATAAACATAAACAACTGAATGGGAATTTATTGGAATGGAAAATGGCGACAACGGAAATAAACTAAAAATGGTTCACTAAAATATTCTAATCTGATATCTCTCCATTCCCCACAGCTACGTCAGGTGGGGCTTCTTCCTCCTCAGAATCCTCCTCCGGCATCTCCGGGTCTAAAAACTCTGCCAGCTGCATCTGCAGACTTTGATTCTCCGATTCTAATTCAGCAATCTGTTCCTTATGAGTCAGAATCTTCCCTATTGCGTTGTCCAACTCATTCTTTGCACGCGCGCAGTTGGCTTGATCCTTCTGAATGAGTGCCTTCTCCCTTGCCTTCCTTTCGTCTATCTCCCTTGATAGCCTTTGGTTATTTTCTGACAATTGCATGACCACCTTCCACGACTCTTCCATTCTCTCCTTATCTCTTACCCGTGCGTGACGAGCTTCAGCCAATTCTACGGTACGTCGGTCCAATTCATCCATAGCTCGTTTGGTTTGGCCCCTCGTCAGTTGTAAGGACTCTCGCAGTTCGCCGTTATCTTCATTAACGAGTTGGAACATCTCATATACCTGATCGATCCTCTTTTCTGCTGCCAATAGCTTGGAAGTCAGATCCTCCACTTGCTTCCTCCTCTGCATATTGCTAGCTCTCAGCCTCCTAACCGTCCTATCGTGGCGTGCTGGAGCCAACTCATCTAAACGTAGAAGGGACTGGGCGCGCGGGCGAGGTCGGGGACTGTCTAGTTGGAACGTCTCTCTATGAGTAATCGAAGCTACACTCTTACGGGCAGTCAAACGTGTGCGAGCCATTTCCTGGAAAAAGAAGAGAAATGCTCAGAATATCAACAATAGGCCAGAATAAAAATGTCAGAGTCGTATAGAGTCAAATAACGGAAAATAGAGAAAACTTTTCGAAAATTTCCAAAAATGGAAAGTTTCGAGATAGACATATGGATCCGAAGTATATGTCGAGAGGATTCCAGAACAGTTGACGGAATCGAATTCGGAGTTTCCTACGAACAGTTATAGGAGTTACGAAACTTTCCTAAAACGGCAAAATCGAGGTTTCGGAGGCCTAAACGAAGGAATTTCGCGATTTTTCACTGGGGCTCCCGATAGGGTCGGGAGTCTTGATCGTTGGTCCGTTTCAGAGGGGAGAGCATTGGCCGATTTATAAAATTCCACCGAAATTTTTTTGAACATTTTCCTTCCCCAACCGGATTATGAACCTGGCTGCTCTGATACCACTTAAATGTCACGCCCCGAGACCGGGGTTAGTCGACACCGGCGTTATCTCGCAATCACATAACTGCAAGACAACTAGCCTCGTAGTACAGCATATACCAAACCAGTTTATTATCATAAATTTCTCAAAAGTTCAACGTCTTTACAACTCAGAAAGAAATGGAAACATGCGGAAGCGTAAATACGAAATACTGAAAACATAAGACTGAATAATAAATCGGTCACGAATCAGCCTGTTTCTTCACCATCCCCAAAAGTGTTCTTGCTCCTCATCCTCAATTTGATTCTCATCCTTATCTGGGTGGGAGAGTAAGGGTGAGTATTTCGGGGAAAATACTCAGTAAATGGGGGGGCCAATCGGACATGAAAAATATCGAGGTTATACATATACACGAATTATCACAATTTCAATATTTAGCATGTCGAATCAGATACAAGAAAAAGACAACGGATACAGCACTGAAATCATCTCATTTTCTATGGTTTTTAACTGATCAGTCCCCTATATGTTACTCCTCTAAGGGGCGAGGCCAAAGGAACGGTTATTATAACCCACCGCATCAGGGCCTAAACAAAGATTTCAAAGTTCGGAATTTCCTTTACCATTTCTAAATCGAATCATTACAGTGCTTTTACAAATACTCAACATGCTTTCAATAAACGAAATTCCAAAAGGGTTACATACGAAGCAGAACGAATATATCATGCCGATATCATTTTCAAAGTCATAGCTATTTTCGAAATATATTATGCCAAATGAAGTAGTAGCAAAAACCCACTTACCGTATTTTGATTGCTCAAAGAAACGTAAACACGAACGGCGAGATTGCGGCAGAGCTTATAGAGGGCGAAGAGCTTCGAGACTACAGTGTTGCTAGAGAGGATTTCGAGAGTGGATGTGCCAATTCGAATGAGGAGCCCTCCTTTATATAGGCACGAACAACCTTCTACAAGGTAGGCTCCAGTCGCTCCATGAATTACGCTGCGTTGATGGCTCCCTGAATGACGCTGCGTTGATGGCTCCATGAATGACGCTGATGGCTTGATCAAAGGGTTGGTTGCATTAACTTCTCCCGGATGAAGGTGGCCACTTTTTGGTTCAAAGTGCTCACTCGATTTTCATGCTGAAATGGAGTGATTTCGGCTGGAGTGATTTCGGCTGGTGCATGGTGTTCACAATTTAAAACATGTGAGTGTATGAAATATATATCCGAAGAACATACGAAACAATTTTCACAATTTCTTCCTATAAGATTTCTACCAATTTCACTGGTTAATTAAATTTTTATAATTTTTTTTTACAAAATATCTTATTTCAATTGTTTCGGGCTCCATTGTTTCATAGCATAGATTCTTTGAACAACTTGAACTTATTGGGATAACTCAATCTATGCACCATCATTGTATAATAATTATCTATGTATGGAAAGCAAACGAAACATGACGTTTCCAACTGTATAGTTTTAAAGTTTTGAGTTGTAACTTTGTCTTTAACGTTTTATAGTTTTTGGTAAATCGATGAACACTCTGTCATAAATTTCTACGAAATTTATTCAACAAGAATTCTATGAAAGAAATTTAAAAAATTCTCCTTAATAAATTTTCATATGAAAAACAGTGCGTTGACACAATATGAAATCGTGTACATAATTTTGAAAAGTGGTAATATAAATGTAAGGAATATTGTAATTTTTTTTTATAACGATGAAACCCGAAGTTATTAAGTCTCTGATGCACATTGAGTAAAACAACGCCCTTACACAAAAACATGCAAACCATGTTAGTCAGATAAACTGTATTGGACCAACACTATGCAACAAACTCGCACGAGAAAGTATTGTTAAGGAAATAAAACTTTTGACAACTAGTCAAACATTCACTTACTTCACCAACTCCTACATCCTTTAGGGGCGGAGACAACGTAATTTTGATAATGTATATCTCTACCTAAGTTGTTCCCCTATTTTAGATTTAGAGTGGGTCTCATGTGAGACCGTCTCACGGATCATAATCTGTGAGACGGGTCAACTCTACTCATATTCACAATAGAAAGTAATATTATTAGCATAAAAAGTAATATCTTTTAATGGGTGACCCAAATAAGATATCCGTCTCACAAATATTATCCGTGAGACCGTCTCACACAAGTTTTTGTCTTAGATTTAAGTCTTAATTTTCTACATTTGTTTTTTCTTTTTTTTGGAATTTTATTATTTTTTCTTAAATGAGTGCGACGCTAACATAACGATATTTGCAATAACATATAAATAATCTAATGAAAAAATTATTAAAATTTAAAAATAAAAAAATATGATTAAAACTGAAATTTGGTCGTTTATAAAATAACATTCTACACCGTCTTCAATCAAATTAAAATCGATAACATGGGACTTATATTGAAAATTGAACGGTCAGGGACTTAGTACACATTACCTCCACCCTCGTTCGTTTCTAGACATAGATGTCGAATTATTATATTGAAACTAATTTTATTGTAACGTGTAATTTAAAATTTGAAAAAAAAAAATTTAATTATCCATTGTCTAAAAGTTTCATATTCAAGCAAACTAACACAATAAAATATTTTTCGTCGTAAATATTTCTTAAAAAGACAGCTGTAAAAATTATTTTATATATTTAAAAATAACTTACTAAATATTGATTGGATATCATTTAAATTAATTTATTAGCATAACTACATTATTCATTAAATATTTCTTCAAATATAAAAATATTTGTGTATCTAATTTAAAAGATATCTTATAGTCAAACTAAGATTTGTTTTTAGATGAAGATGATAAAATTTCGAAGCACATTCAATATCCAAATATCCACCAAATAATTCATTTTTTAAAGTAATATTAGGCTTATACCTCTAATTAGCTTATAATTTTTATTTTTAATGTAGAAAAGATAAAGATTAATAATCAAAGAAGAAAATTAATTTAAAAAAAATGCTAGTGTGTGAAATATATATCCAAATAACACACAAACAATTTTCACAATTTCTTCTTATAATCTTCTTCTTTCTCCACTCTACACATCATATATAATTGCGTATGTTGTATACAAACATCGTATAATTTCTGGGATTTCTACAAAGCTCACGGGTTAGTTTATTTATTTTTTTTTCAAAAAAAATTCAAAATATTTTGTTAATCGTTTCTTGCTTCATTGTTTCAAGTCATATATATATATTTTTTTTGTAATTACTTGAACCTATTGTGACTCAATCTGTGGCCCCCCAAAGCCTTGTGTTGTAGTGTATTAATTATCTTTAATCGAAACATGATGCACGAGTTGTTCTATGGTTTAAAGGATTTGATTTGCGTCGTTATCACCAACACGTATGCTATAGAATTTGGTAAAAGAAAGTGTTTGATTCTATAATTTAAATTTCATTAAAAAAAGTAATCGCATCAATTATGTGAACCAATTAATTTCACTTGTTTAGATACTTTTAGTTTGATTTATATGAATTTTAAATTTGTTCATATTCAATGTTTTCATTCTACTAAATACCAATCATGGTGTTGAAGGATATAATATTAGTTTTGCACTATCGAAGCTTGCTAGTGATCAAATTCATCTGAAATTACAATTTCAGTCATGCGACTTATTAATTTTCTATTTTAGTCCCAAATATTTTTCAAATTGCGGTTTTAGTGTGGTTGGTTGGTCATCATATTTGTTTTTAGTCTTTATTTTTTCACTCGAGTAAATACTAACGTGACTACGAAAATTAACGACGTGGCACTGCCGCACCGGAATTTGCTAGATAACAATTTCCGGGACTAAAAAAGCAATTCGAAAGTTTTAGGATTAAAATTCGAAAATAGACAAATTACGAGACCGCATTGTAATTTTCCGGGTTTCTAGTGGTTATTTGAGCTAAAAGATATCCGATTACATTGTAGTAGTTGGCCTAGAGGTTATTTCAGTTTATTTGATTAAAATTCAATTTTGTTGCTCTCAGGGTAAAAAAAATTACACAATTCTTGATATTACCAATATCCCTAAATAATTAACGAGGAGACTTAACTAATATATATATATATATATATATATATATATATATATATAGATAATGTAATATATTTTCCAAAAATAAATTAGGGTTTGTTACAAAAGGAAGATTTCGTGCAGGAGAAAGGATTCATTATCTACTTATCTTATTTGACGAGAAGTTCTTTTGTTTCCTTTTAGAACATTATTAAATTGCTTCTTCGACTTTGAATTTGGATATTTTGCAACTCAATCTCCGCATAAAAAAAATCCAGAAACAGATAGATAGAAAGAGTGATTGAAGGGAAACTCTGAAAATATTGATTCGGGTCACTCCGATTCGAGGCCTTCAATCGTGGATTTAACCATGCATCTGAAAACCTGTCCTGGGAAAGCTAGAACCATCCGCCTATCGATATTGCCACCTCCGGTTCTCGATTCTTCGGGAGTTTTGATTTCTTTTGGGGATGACGATCATTCTCAGCAGGTTTTGATAAGTTCCGAGGCAAGTGTACAGACTGATCATCTTGATTCTGAGGAGGGGAAGGAAAAGGTGACAGGGCTGAAGCTTGAGTTAGAGGAAACCGAGGATGGGCCTGGAAGGGGTGATAAGAGTCGAAAAACTGATTCTGGGGTGGATTCTCCGAAAATTTCGGACACAGAAGGTGCCGGTCATGATGGGGAAATCAGAGAATTGGAGATCAATATACAGAGTTCTGATGAAATATCATTGAGTGAGAAAACTTCATCCAGGGAGGGATGTACAGATGATCAAGCCGCGGATATCAAGAATCAGGTAGTGTCTTCTGTTAAGGAAAAAGACGATCCTAATGCACCGAAGACCCCCAGAAGATACGTTTGCAGTTTCTGCAGCAAAACTTTCTCGTCTCACTTGGCGTTGGGAGGCCACATATCGAGTCACAAAAAGTTAAAGATTGTAGTCAGCAACGGCGATGATCTTAGACGTAAGAAGCAATCTTTGATCACCAATACATGTGATGAACAAACTGGTAAAATTGCTTCGAGTGTTGAAAATGCAGCAAGCCTTCCGGAACCAGTTGGTTATAATGATGGGAAACATACGTGTAAGACTTGTTCGAAGAAATTCCCATCTGGCCAAGCTCTTGGAGGCCACCAGAGACTCCATTGGACCGGTCAGAAGACGCAATCTACACCTAAAATCCTGGATTTTGATCTTAATGAGTTGCCCAAGGAAGAAGATGGAAGTCCTTGAGCAAACTGTTGAATATATTCTTTAGGTCTATGAAGTTCAGTCCTGGGTATTACTTTTATTTTTCCATTCATCTTTTTTTCCTTTCAGGGTTTTTGCATGAGTTTCATGTCTATGCATTGAACTGGTTTAGGTAGTACTCTTTTGCATTTACCTTTGTTTTCCATTTGGTGAATATGAATGCATACACTTTTAGAAATCTTTATACCATTATACATGATTATTGATTTTGGATTGATGCATTGGTACACCAGTGAACCGTGGATATCCCGCCATCTGAAATTCGTCGTGGGCGAATATCGTTTTTCTTCTTGTGGGTGTGATGGTGGGAATTTGAAACATATTAGTTAAAAAATATTATTGTTTCTATCAAATTTAGCGATTTTAGAACATAGATATATATTATTGTTCCAAAATACATAAACTATATGCTATGCGGTTTGTTGTGTTTTGTAAACCGCATTTTCCAACAAAGAGAAAGATTATACCCAACGACATTGAATTCGTGTATCTATCTATATATACGCAACATATTGCCTAAAAATGACAGAGTTGCAGGATTTGAACTGACTTAAAGAAGTGATCATGTCAACTATGCAAACCAATTTCGATTCTTGAAATACTTTTGATTTGGCGGAATTTAATATATATTTATACCCAAATTTTATTTTTGTTTCAAACAATTTTGAAATATTTTTAATTCGCTCCAAGGTATATATTGATGGTGTTGAAGGATGCAACTTTATATATTGAGGCACATAAATTTTCCTATTAGTTGAAATCCTTTCTTACACGAGCAAAAAAATTACTCTTTTTTTATTATTATTATTAATGATATTACGAAATTGCGGTGAGGTGAGGTTGGATGAATTTTTTTCGCTCTTACATGGGTTCGAGCCCACACCAGAGATAATCCATAATTGTATCCATGAAGAATTTAATGTTCTAATTGGTTTTAAGATATTACCCGTGTGCAAAATTATTTTCTTGGACAAAACTTTTGAAATTTCAGAAAAATCAATAAGGTTGTGCTTGGACGAGCGGTTTGATTTGGAATATTAAAAGTAACTTTTGAAATTTCGAAATCAATAAGGTTGTGCTTGGACGGGAGGTTTGATTTGGAATAAATGTATGATTTGTCGAGATAATTAAAAGGTGGATTATGTTGAGTTTATTTCAAATTCATCATTATTATCCTTGGATGATTTGCATCTATAAGAGAATTAGCAATAGATGAATTTGATTCACTCAACAAAAATTATCCAAACAATCAAATAGATTTAAAATCCACGAATTTGAAATAAATAGCTTCAAGCCATATTTTTATCCAAAAACAACCTAAAATAAAAGTACGATTTACACATCATCATGAAATAATTTATTACATTCAAGCAGTCAACGAATTCATAAAATCAATTTTTTTTTATAGTAGTTTTCTTGTAAGACTCTCTCGCGAATTTATATCTATGAGATTGATCAACCAGATCTATCTTTAGAATTGAAAATAATACTTTTGATATAAAAATTAATACATTTTCATGTGTCAGAGTAACCTTAAGGTAAAGTTTTTTATATATTAAACATAAGAACTGAGATAATAAAACTTACATCGATAATATCATAGTATAAAATATAAAAAACATAAATAATAAAAATAATTAAATCAAATATTCCCAAATAGGCATATAAAAAAGGTAACTGAATTGTTAACTCTATTTGTATAAAATAGAAGCTCCCACACGTCCACTCTTCTACCTATCAATTATTGTGGAGAGCAATCGAAGTGTACGTGACGCTCGGACTGCCTTATAATTTAAAATTTTTGAGTTGTAACTTTACCACCAGCACACTCTAGTTTTTGACAAAGCGATGCACACTTGGCCTTCAATTTAAACTTCATTAAATCGTGTGAACAAAATTTAACTTATTTTTATACTTTTGATTTGATTTATATGATTTTTAAATTGTTCATATTCAATGTTTGTATTAATCATCTTAAAATATTTGTATATTTCAAACCGAAAAAAAAATCTTAAAATATTTGTAATTCGTTCTATCAATTACATGTCATCATGTCGAATGATACAATCTCTGGTAGTAGAAACTTGCTATCAAAATATTTTGGAGTAGGTCTCTCGTGAGACGGTCTCATGGATCTTTATCTGTGAGAGGGTCAACCCTACCGATATTCACAATAAAAAGTAATATTTTTCGTATAAAATGTAATATTTTTTCATTAATGACCCAAATAGATATCCGTCTCACAAAATACGACCCGTGAGACCGTCTCACACAAGTTTTTGTCAATAGTTGGATACTACTATTTGAGCCTATGGTTTTTATTTTGATGTTTATTTTTTAGAGTGAGTCTCGTCTCACGGATCTTAATCCATGAGATGGGTCAACCCTATCGATATTCACAATAAAAAATAATATTTTTAGCATAAAAAGTAATATATTTTTTTATGGATGACCCAAATAAGAGATCCGTCTCACAAATACGACCAGTGAGACCGTCTCATACAAGTTTTCGCCTATTTTTTTTATTGAAAATATATTTACATACATATTTAAAAATAAAAAGTTGAAGGGTAATTTTTAAAGGAGGTAAATAATTTAAGAGTAGGTATCTTTTGAAACATTCTCACGAATCTTTATCTGTGAGACGGGTCAATCCTACCGATAATCACAATAAAAAGTAATACTCTTAGCATAACAAATAATATTTTTTCATGGATGACCCAAATAAGATATCCGTCTCATAAATACAACCCGTGAGACTGTCTCACACAAGTTTTTGACATAATTTAAAACATGTGAGTGTATGAAATATATATCCGAAGAACATACGAAACAATTTTCACAATTTCTTCCTATAAGATTTCTACCAATTTCACTGGTTAATTAAATTTTTATAATTTTTTTTTACAAAATATCTTATTTCAATTGTTTCGGGCTCCATTGTTTCATAGCATAGATTCTTTGAACAACTTGAACTTATTGGGATAACTCAATCTATGCACCATCATTGTATAATAATTATCTATGTATGGAAAGCAAACGAAACATGACGTTTCCAACTGTATAGTTTTAAAGTTTTGAGTTGTAACTTTGTCTTTAACGTTTTATAGTTTTTGGTAAATCGATGAACACTCTGTCATAAATTTCTACGAAATTTATTCAACAAGAATTCTATGAAAGAAATTTAAAAAAATTCTCCTTAATAAATTTTCATATGAAAAACAGTGCGTTGACACAATATGAAATCGTGTACATAATTTTGAAAAGTGGTAATATAAATGTAAGGAATATTGTAATTTTTTTTTATAACGATGAAACCCGAAGTTATTAAGTCTCTGATGCACATTGAGTAAAACAACGCCCTTACACAAAAACATGCAAACCATGTTAGTCAGATAAACTGTATTGGACCAACACTATGCAACAAACTCGCACGAGAAAGTATTGTTAAGGAAATAAAACTTTTGACAACTAGTCAAACATTCACTTACTTCACCAACTCCTACATCCTTTAGGGGCGGAGACAACGTAATTTTGATAATGTATATCTCTACCTAAGTTGTTCCCCTATTTTAGATTTAGAGTGGGTCTCATGTGAGACCGTCTCACGGATCATAATCTGTGAGACGGGTCAACTCTACTCATATTCACAATAGAAAGTAATATTATTAGCATAAAAAGTAATATCTTTTAATGGGTGACCCAAATAAGATATCCGTCTCACAAATATTATCCGTGAGACCGTCTCACACAAGTTTTTGTCTTAGATTTAAGTCTTAATTTTCTACATTTGTTTTTTCTTTTTTTTGGAATTTTATTATTTTTTTCTTAAATGAGTGCGACGCTAACATAACGATATTTGCAATAACATATAAATAATCTAATGAAAAAATTATTAAAATTTAAAAATAAAAAAATATGATTAAAACTGAAATTTGGTCGTTTATAAAATAACATTCTACACCGTCTTCAATCAAATTAAAATCGATAACATGGGACTTATATTGAAAATTGAACGGTCAGGGACTTAGTACACATTACCTCCACCCTCGTTCGTTTCTAGACATAGATGTCGAATTATTATATTGAAACTAATTTTATTGTAACGTGTAATTTAAAATTTGAAAAAAAAAAATTTAATTATCCATTGTCTAAAAGTTTCATATTCAAGCAAACTAACACAATAAAATATTTTTCGTCGTAAATATTTCTTAAAAAGACAGCTGTAAAAATTATTTTATATATTTAAAAATAACTTACTAAATATTGATTGGATATCATTTAAATTAATTTATTAGCATAACTACATTATTCATTAAATATTTCTTCAAATATAAAAATATTTGTGTATCTAATTTAAAAGATATCTTATAGTCAAACTAAGATTTGTTTTTAGATGAAGATGATAAAATTTCGAAGCACATTCAATATCCAAATATCCACCAAATAATTCATTTTTTAAAGTAATATTAGGCTTATACCTCTAATTAGCTTATAATTTTTATTTTTAATGTAGAAAAGATAAAGATTAATAATCAAAGAAGAAAATTAATTTAAAAAAAATGCTAGTGTGTGAAATATATATCCAAATAACACACAAACAATTTTCACAATTTCTTCTTATAATCTTCTTCTTTCTCCACTCTACACATCATATATAATTGCGTATGTTGTATACAAACATCGTATAATTTCTGGGATTTCTACAAAGCTCACGGGTTAGTTTATTTATTTTTTTTTCAAAAAAAATTCAAAATATTTTGTTAATCGTTTCTTGCTTCATTGTTTCAAGTCATATATATATATATTTTTTTTGTAATTACTTGAACCTATTGTGACTCAATCTGTGGCCCCCCAAAGCCTTGTGTTGTAGTGTATTAATTATCTTTAATCGAAACATGATGCACGAGTTGTTCTATGGTTTAAAGGATTTGATTTGCGTCGTTATCACCAACACGTATGCTATAGAATTTGGTAAAAGAAAGTGTTTGATTCTATAATTTAAATTTCATTAAAAAAAGTAATCGCATCAATTATGTGAACCAATTAATTTCACTTGTTTAGATACTTTTAGTTTGATTTATATGAATTTTAAATTTGTTCATATTCAATGTTTTCATTCTACTAAATACCAATCATGGTGTTGAAGGATATAATATTAGTTTTGCACTATCGAAGCTTGCTAGTGATCAAATTCATCTGAAATTACAATTTCAGTCATGCGACTTATTAATTTTCTATTTTAGTCCCAAATATTTTTCAAATTGCGGTTTTAGTGTGGTTGGTTGGTCATCATATTTGTTTTTAGTCTTTATTTTTTCACTCGAGTAAATACTAACGTGACTACGAAAATTAACGACGTGGCACTGCCGCACCGGAATTTGCTAGATAACAATTTCCGGGACTAAAAAAGCAATTCGAAAGTTTTAGGATTAAAATTCGAAAATAGACAAATTACGAGACCGCATTGTAATTTTCCGGGTTTCTAGTGGTTATTTGAGCTAAAAGATATCCGATTACATTGTAGTAGTTGGCCTAGAGGTTATTTCAGTTTATTTGATTAAAATTCAATTTTGTTGCTCTCAGGGTAAAAAAAATTACACAATTCTTGATATTACCAATATCCCTAAATAATTAACGAGGAGACTTAACTAATATATATATATATATATATATATATATATATATATATATAGATAATGTAATATATTTTCCAAAAATAAATTAGGGTTTGTTACAAAAGGAAGATTTCGTGCAGGAGAAAGGATTCATTATCTACTTATCTTATTTGACGAGAAGTTCTTTTGTTTCCTTTTAGAACATTATTAAATTGCTTCTTCGACTTTGAATTTGGATATTTTGCAACTCAATCTCCGCATAAAAAAAATCCAGAAACAGATAGATAGAAAGAGTGATTGAAGGGAAACTCTGAAAATATTGATTCGGGTCACTCCGATTCGAGGCCTTCAATCGTGGATTTAACCATGCATCTGAAAACCTGTCCTGGGAAAGCTAGAACCATCCGCCTATCGATATTGCCACCTCCGGTTCTCGATTCTTCGGGAGTTTTGATTTCTTTTGGGGATGACGATCATTCTCAGCAGGTTTTGATAAGTTCCGAGGCAAGTGTACAGACTGATCATCTTGATTCTGAGGAGGGGAAGGAAAAGGTGACAGGGCTGAAGCTTGAGTTAGAGGAAACCGAGGATGGGCCTGGAAGGGGTGATAAGAGTCGAAAAACTGATTCTGGGGTGGATTCTCCGAAAATTTCGGACACAGAAGGTGCCGGTCATGATGGGGAAATCAGAGAATTGGAGATCAATATACAGAGTTCTGATGAAATATCATTGAGTGAGAAAACTTCATCCAGGGAGGGATGTACAGATGATCAAGCCGCGGATATCAAGAATCAGGTAGTGTCTTCTGTTAAGGAAAAAGACGATCCTAATGCACCGAAGACCCCCAGAAGATACGTTTGCAGTTTCTGCAGCAAAACTTTCTCGTCTCACTTGGCGTTGGGAGGCCACATATCGAGTCACAAAAAGTTAAAGATTGTAGTCAGCAACGGCGATGATCTTAGACGTAAGAAGCAATCTTTGATCACCAATACATGTGATGAACAAACTGGTAAAATTGCTTCGAGTGTTGAAAATGCAGCAAGCCTTCCGGAACCAGTTGGTTATAATGATGGGAAACATACGTGTAAGACTTGTTCGAAGAAATTCCCATCTGGCCAAGCTCTTGGAGGCCACCAGAGACTCCATTGGACCGGTCAGAAGACGCAATCTACACCTAAAATCCTGGATTTTGATCTTAATGAGTTGCCCAAGGAAGAAGATGGAAGTCCTTGAGCAAACTGTTGAATATATTCTTTAGGTCTATGAAGTTCAGTCCTGGGTATTACTTTTATTTTTCCATTCATCTTTTTTTCCTTTCAGGGTTTTTGCATGAGTTTCATGTCTATGCATTGAACTGGTTTAGGTAGTACTCTTTTGCATTTACCTTTGTTTTCCATTTGGTGAATATGAATGCATACACTTTTAGAAATCTTTATACCATTATACATGATTATTGATTTTGGATTGATGCATTGGTACACCAGTGAACCGTGGATATCCCGCCATCTGAAATTCGTCGTGGGCGAATATCGTTTTTCTTCTTGTGGGTGTGATGGTGGGAATTTGAAACATATTAGTTAAAAAATATTATTGTTTCTATCAAATTTAGCGATTTTAGAACATATATATATATATATATATAATTGTTCCAAAATACATAAACTATATATAGTGGTTTGTAATTGTCTTTTGTACACCGCATGTTCCAACAAAGAGAAAGATATATACCCAACGACATGGAAACCGTGTATCTATCTATATATACACAACATATTGCCTAAAAATGACAGAGTTGCAGGATTTGAACTGACTTAAAGAAGTGATCATGTCAACTATGCAAACCAATTTCGATTCTTGAAATACTTTCGATTTATCGGAATTTAAGATATATTTATACCCAAATTGTATTTTTGTTTCAAACAATTTTGAAATATTTTTAATTCGCTCCAAGGTATATATTGATGGTGTTGAAGCATGCAACTATGTGTTATCGAATCCTCTTATTGAAATCACTTGAAATAGAGGCACATAAATTTTCCTATTAGTTCAAATCCTTTCTTACTCGAACAAATTTTTTTATGATTATTATTAATGATATTACAACATTGTGGTGATGTGACGTTGGATAAATTTTTTTCACTCCTACATGGGTTGGAGCCCACACCTGAGATAATCCGTAATTTATGCATGAAGTACTAAATGTTCTAATTGGTTTTAAGATATTATCCGTGAGCAAAATTATTTTTCTTGGACAAAACTTTTGAAATTTCAGAAATCAATAAGATCGTGCATGGACGGACGGTTTGATTTGGAATAAAAGTAACTTTTGAAATTTCGAAATCAATAAGTTGTGCTTGGACGGGGGGTTTGATTTGGAATAAAAGTATGATTTGTGGAGAGAATTAAAAGGTGAATTATGTTGAGTTTATTTCGAATTCATCGTTATTATCCTTGGATGATTTGCATCTACAAGAATTAGCGATAGATGAATTTGAAATTCACTCAACAAAAATTATCCAAACAATCAAATGGATTTAAGATCCATGAATCTGCATAGCTTCAAGTCATCCTTTCATCCAAAGACAACCTAAAATAAAAGAACGATTTACACATCATGAAAGAATTTATTCCATTCAAGCAGTCAAGGAATTCATAAAATCAAATTTTTATAGTAGTTTTCTTGTAAGACTGTATCGCGAATTTACATCTATGATACCGGTCAACCGAATCTATATTTGGAGTTGAAAATAATACTTTGATATAAAAATGAATACATTTTCATAGGTCAGATCGAATATGATATACGTATCACAAAATTGACTAGTAAGAAATGATCTTATAAAAGTTTGTGTTTTTTTAAAATCCATATATTTTATAGATTTTTATATATATAATAGAAAACAAACTTTACAATTTTGTCTCATATTTTTCTTTTCTTTTATAACCATTAGTTATTTAAAAAAAAAAGGGAATTATAATTTACTCTTTAAGTCTTATCCCATACTTGATTAGTCAAACCAAATATATAATTATTTATTCAACATTATAAATTTCCACACAATTCTCTCGGTACAACCAGAGTAACCTTAAAGTAAATTTTTTTATATATTATACATAAAAACTGAGATAATAAAATTTATATCGATAATATCATATTATAAAAAATAAATAAATAAATAAATTGAATCAAATATTCCCAAATAAGCATACAAAAAAAAACAGTACTTGAAAATATAATTTGTTAACTCTATTTGTATAAAATAGATGCTCCCACACGTCCACTCTTCTACCTATCAATTATTTTTAAAAAATAAAAATAATAGAAACCACAAGAAATGGAATTATTAGCATTGTAATAAAGAAGGGCTAAATTTCAAAGCTATTTATTTACTCCATAAAATTCATTTCATTCGACAACTTTTTTTTCTCTTTTTTGCATTACCCCTAGCTTCTCGTGTTTTTTTTTTAATTTTAAAAATCTCAATTCTCTCAATATGTACAAGTTAGATGCCCGATTAACTAAAGAAAGAAGTCTCCACAAGCCGCTAGACAAGCTAAAAAAGAAACACCAGAGAGACCTCCAAAGTCACGAACCTCTCGGCCATCAAAATTCGTTATCCGGTTTGGAAAGCACGACACGAACGCAGTCAATGTACTATGTACATAAATCATCCTCAACTTCCTGTCAGCACTCTCTTCCCAAAAAATGAGATTTTGCAAGTTGATTGCAACTGCAAAATCACAGTATCTATGCTGGTATAATTTTATCAGCAGCTCTAACGACACCACTCTGATCTTCGGTACTGGGGAAGTCATCTAGAGTGCGATACTCATCCCCGAGCAGTCTCTCCAATTCTGGATGTTTCTTTAGTGGTTCTGTCCGGCCATGGTCCTTCCGAAAATGGTGAAACTCCCTGCCAAGAACATGCAATGTGGTTTAACTGAAGGTATGAAGAATGGGAGGAATATATAGCCTATCAAATAGAATAGGAAACAGTTTTGACTGGGCCGTCTTCCCTCAAACAGGGAGACAAGGAAGACGTATCAAAATAGGCTAAATAGCCATGACTAAAAATGATCCTCACGTTATTTGGAACGGGCATAAAGTAATTAAGCGAATAAACCCTAAGTTAATTAGTGAATAACTTATTCAACCAATTCTTAATTCTTATTCCACGTTAACGGCATCTATTCCCTTTTTCATTCCATTGAAGTAGCTTATTGGGGCTTGATTTGCAAATTCTATGCACTATAACTATACAAATATTAATATATTTTTGTGATATGCATGGTAAAACATGACCTCTTGAGTCTCTTGTATCACAATTTTGACATTTAGCGCAAGTGCAAAAGGAAAACCTGAAAAAGATATAGAACTGTAGAATTACCAATATTTTTTAAGGCCATAAAGGTTCCCTTTTTTATAGAAGTCAAGTGTCAGCTGCTCAAAACTCTCGTACAGGTGCTCTCTGAATACCTTCTCCAAACCATAACTGAAACAACAAATAGTTGCACTCAATGAGAATCTAGCAAACCAAAGCAGGAGAATAAGACAAAATTCAACTAATGGGTATCTACGAAAAGTAAGCTAAACAATACATGAACCGTACCTATAAAACCTAAAAAGGCACTCCATTCCATAATTACAACCTGCAGCAGCATCTTCTAGAGCTACAGTCCGGAACTCATTATACATGGAAGGAATAAATATATCCCTTAAGAAATAAGACCAAAACCTGTACAGCGTATTCATTTCCTGCGAGTAACAAGAGGCTTATTCGGTAGATAACATAACAAACACACAAAAATAGATTAGTAATGCATATGTCAACAACAGCACTGCCTGCTTTTCCTGCATGAAATTATATATATAATTATGGATGGACTAACGAGATAATGTCGGATAACTTATCAGATAAACGGATATCGTATAACAAAATCAAGAGAAGGAACAACTGTCGACTGTGGATAAACTTGCACCCAACATATGAACATAAATTATTCATCAATTGCATCTCATAAACCGAGTTTAACAACCGTAAGAGCAGATAGGCAGTTGAATGTCCATGGGTACATATCATGCAGGGGAACAATAATCTCGTACTCAAATGGCGGCCATGCCTGTTCATACACCCAATTAGGCGTATTTTTTCATAAGAACTTAAAAAAAATCCTCCCGAAAAATGTTTGCATAAGCTTTTTCTCGAAAAATTTCAAACAGTACCTCGCTGCAACCAATGCCAAGATTCTTTCGTTCACCAAGGCAGCACTGATGATACTCCTTGTAGCTGAGACAAAAATTAGTGACCCCAATTAATAAGTATACTTTGCAAAACAAGCCAAAATCAACATGGAAAATGTCAAAGCAAGCATTTACTGTGAATATCATGTCCTATATCCAGATGTGCACACTAGTATGAATATCCTAATAAAATCTCTCCTTACATCTGCTGTCTGAAATGATTTTCTTCCAGAAGTCTATCATTTGGATGCCGAAATGGTGGAAATGACTTTCGCACAGAACCAACTGGTGGACTCGTACCTGAGAGCTTTTTGCAAGGTGAAGCACACAACTTTGAATCCCTCAAACTGTAAATTTTCAAATTGAATTTAAATGGACCACAGTTTATTCAGCAATAAACTCTGACGTAAGCAATTCAGATATTTCCTATATCATATGACAGAAAAGGCTTAATCAAAAGTTTAAGGAAGTATGAGACTACAATTGTAATGCTCACCAATTACTATCTGGAGGTGGACTGAAGTAAAAACCAACGTAATTACTTGGTGGACTTTCCGATACCATGCCAAGAGAGTTTTGGTCACTTCCAAGAGATCTAAAATTCCCAGGAAAAAGTCGCTGTTTATGCAAGGAGTGCTGCTTGAAGCAGTCTTCATTTTGCTTCAAACGAGAATTAAAATTTAGAGGGCATTCACGATCGATTTCCTTGGCAGAACAATCAGGAGCTCTTGAATTAAAAGGGACATCAATTTGTGGATGTATCGAGCACTCGTCCCTGGTTTCATTGCAAGTTTTGGAATCCCAATAAGGAGATGGTTCCTGCATTATGCAAGATAATTAAAAACAATGATTTAACTGCTAGTACATAAGAAACAGAAATCTCAAAAACAATATATCAACCTGCTCATGAGGACAGAGGGAATCATTTATGGCAGAAGCAAGCTCACTGGACATGGTTTTTGATTCTTCACCGGGTATTTCCATCATCCGATTATTCTGCTGCACAAGTGCATAACATAGTTTTATTATTTCAACAATTTAACTTTCTATATCTTCGATTCAAAGTTTCAGAGACAAGCTCTACATGGAAATATTTTTAAAAAATTTATACCCTACAATATCTATATAAGCAAAAAAAGATAAAAAATGAGGACAGTAAATAATCAAACAATGCTCTTTCCAGTTAAAACTTTGTTAAATGATACCGAACCATAATCCTTGGGCCTCACCTGAGTGACAATTACAAGCCTTTCAATGACTTGGTCATTGACATCATTGTCATCTTCACTCCTAAAATGAATAACCAGAGATGTGAAAATGTAAGTAAAAAGTGAATTGAACATGCCATGAAAATCACATGAAACGGAAGAAATGAATCAATCAAACAAAATAATGTATACAGACAGCACGTGCTGAAGATAAAACTACTAGCATCTTCAAATGAGCATGTACTTTAAAATAACCAAGTAACCTGTGAGAGGTTTTTTCAAGCATTTCTAGTGATGTCGTAGGTGGCACCTGATACATATAAGATAGTATAGTATATCAAGGACTCGCTAAAATTTTGTTTACAAAAATATCACATCTCACGTTCCTTATTCCATTTACTTTGCAGCAAAACTGTGATATTTTGTTCAAACACTTCAAAAAAAAATATCACAGAATTGTGTTGTTGAATGAATCCAAAACTCTAAATTCAGGTCAGACACATTAAAAAAAACCCACAGCCACACAAATAACATAGCAAACACACACTTAACAAACACAGATAACGGTAAATCCATCATAGAACACCTGCCAAGAGTTGAAACTTTCAGCTCCAGTTCCAGATCTTCATTTAACATATGTGTGCTGGAAAAAACATTTGCTGAGGCATCTATATCAATCACATCCTGATTCGGAAGCACCGGCATCTCTTTTTTTAGGTCATCGCTATTTTCAGTGCAACTGTTCTCGTTATTGGGTTTCAAATCCAGTCCCATTCTTAAATTAATATTTCCTGAAGTAAGATTTAAAGTTTCACCGCTGACAAAAGGTTTATCCCCATGTTCTCGTGCATCTGCTGCAACAGATTCTTTTTTAGAATCTGCACTAAACGATAGGTAATCCCCAGAGCTTTCATTAGGTGAAAGCCACTCTTCTGTTTCTTCAAAGCTGCCCTTTTTATTCTCATTGCGCTCATCGTTCTTTGCAGGACTCGTGACAGGAGGTGAAGATTTGCTAATAGCAGTAGAAGGAACCCACTTTGACCATTTGTTCTGTCTCCTTATCTTTTCACCCTGAATAAAATGAAGTTGATAGATAAAGGAAATATTGTTTGGACAAGAAACGAGAAGGCAATGGAAATTCCACCATTATAATCAAGGATAATATGAGCACTGACTGAGAGATGTTCAAAATAGGTAAAATATCAAACCTGCACTTCAATGGTCTCTGAAGACAGCAATGCATCAAGGATAAATGGTATCTCTACATTCATTTTCTTAATCTGAAATTCAAAATTTCAGAAAATGCTTGGTGGAATAATTATCACATCAACAAAATTTAAATTTGATCAAGCAAATCAATCAAAAGAAAATAGGACAGAAAAATTTACTAACACCATCATGCACCATGCAAATCTGTTCAATAGAAAGAGGATATAAAAGATATGGGGTTTCCGCCAAGGAATATGATTTTGTAAACACTTTCTCAGCCTCCAAGAGGAAAAAGACATAAGTCAAAATTTGACAACATTTTGACAACTGTCCAGGTAAAGATAGTCACAAGACAACGGAGAGAAAACATTACCCTCGGAAAGCCTGCAATAATTGATATTGGGACCCAACCTTCGCTATCCATCAAGGATATCAAGTAGCGATCAGTCTGCAGATTCTCATCACTGCCAAAGGTAAATATCAATGCTTAGATGCCATATATTGCTTACATATAAAGTTTCTGCAGTAGTTGTATCCTATTACTCGAGAAGCTTCTTTGAAACATCAACATATCCCAGCTGTTATCTATTTGACTATTTACTTGAAAAATAAAATTGTCTAAGGAATCACTAATCACGGCAGTTCCAAAGAAACAAGCATGTTTCCATTTTACAGTTAACCCCATCACTATGAAAAATCATTATGACAAATCATCATTCCGATGAGTTGCAAAAACTTAACATTCTGCTAAAAGAGTATACTTTCACTAGCCTAGAAAATAAAAAGGGATAAGAATTTGTCAATAAGAACCAGATGAACATTGCATTTTAACGATATGAAGTTTAATATAGAAGCTGACGCCTCAGCTCTGGGATTGAAGTTCAGAGTAAATGTCAATTTCGTAACAGTACAGGAGCAGAGAACATGACTCGTTTTTTTCTTTGGGGGTGCGTCTTGTATTCTAATTTCAAAGAAAGTTGAGATACTGAAAGTGAGATCCTCTGAGACACCTCACCTGAAATAATATTCAATTTGTGTGACAATGCTGGCTCTCAAGGACATTGTTGGTGCGGGTGGCATGGGAACACCAGGTTTCAGAGGATATGGAACCAAGTGCGGTTGGTAAGGTACTCTAACAGAGCCCGGAGGAGCAGCAGGAAAAAAACTAATAAAACCTGGGCGACCTGTATCATTGATGAATTCATTAGGTTATGTCCATGCAAATAATCTTAAGAATGAGAAGAAATAGGAAATAAAGTGAAATCTGGTAAGCGGTCAATTATAGCGAGAGATGGATCTATTTACATCCACTTGCACAGTGCTATACACGATAATTATAATACCTGTGAGATATGGTCCTGTCGACAAAGCCTGAAGGAGCAAAAAATGGAGGACTTACGAAAGGTCTCGGCCCCATAGTCTGTTGCAAGGGAGTGTTATAATAAGAAACCGGCCTCTGATTATTCCAGGAAGGATTCATTTGGCCACCTCTATCTTTTACCCTAGAGCTTTTTTGAACATAATTAGAATTATTGGCACTGGAATCTATGTATGGTAAAGGATGAAATCCACCATTTACTAGATGAAGCAACTCTTGTGCTGGAGCATCACTACCAGACTTTAAAATTTGAGTATTAGCTCTGGGAAAAAATCCATGGGAGACCTGATAACCATATCCACCACCAGAAATGGGTGACATGGGACGCATGACATTAAAAACTGGTGGAACAGTTGGGTGATAGTATATGGGGGCGGGCACTGGTATCGGTATGGGAATCGGAGATGCAGCACTTGGTCCCTGCTTGGGGTCAGTTTTATTATGATAGATACCATGGGGCTTGCGAGGATATCTAAAATTACCTCGCCCACTTGTCTTCAGCTGCTCAACTTTAGCCTGGAGGATCAGATGAAAATTTCTTGTAAGTACAAACTACAGATACATCATGCATTTACAACTCATAACGTTTGTTTATGAATAGAGAATTGCAGCCACCGCCATCCGATGTGAAAGAGCCACACCACCTTTCCGCATAGTAATAGAGATTTTTTAGCTCGGGAAGCAGTTACAAGTTATACGACAAATAAAACTTGATAACTCTAGGAACTAATAAAATGTGTCTGCATGTCATCACGCATGGAGAGCTCATAGATATGCCAACAAGCATGTCAAAGCAAACAAAATATACAATGCTTAAGGTCTTTGATCGTCAGTCTACCATTATTCGTGAACAAGTACCCACACAACAGAGTATAGCAACGGCAAACCTAATGAAGATTAATCCACTTAAAGACGTGACAAAATGGGAATGGTATGCTTTAGGATTAGATTTCTGTGATCCACCTTATCAATTCACTAGGCGATAATGTGGCTGTGATTACAGCATCAGGTCCATAAAAACTGGACACAATACCCATTCACAACAAAGATGCACAGTAACTTGCACTTTAGAAAAAGTGCATAAAAAATTAAAATATATATACGTATATAATATACCTACGAAAAGATTCTCCGTTGACATGAAAAGACTATCCCTTTACTTCATAACTCTTCTCTATTTGATTTAAGAAATTCGGTTCTCGATCAAGTATGCATTAAACACGACAATCGCGAGTAATCAAACAGTTATAAAAATTAATTAACAAACAAGATGCACCGAACAACGCAGGGAACCACCTGAGCCGCATCACAACCATCAACCACAGCTTGCTGCGGCGGAGGAGATTTAACGGAGTCGGAACACATATTAGCACTAATCATTGGGCGCTGCTTGGCTTCGGAAAGTGCCGGCCAGGAGTCCGAATCGGCTTCCTTGACAGGAGAGGCGGTGGCGTAAGTTTTCCACGGCGACTCAGGCGAGACATCAACGGCATCACCCTGACAGTGGTGCTGATCACCATCACCATCACCATCACCATCACGACCCATCCCCATCGTCATGAATAGCACAGAACTGCGTGTGAAAACGGTGGAGGAGTGTGCGTTGTTGTGGTCGGCAGGGCAGACTAGGGTTTTTGAGAGTTTCCGACCCGCGTTCACAGTTTGACTGCGAGAGGGAAACAGTTGCGTGCGCGAGAGTGACACTATTTATACTGATTTCGGATCTGTTAACGAGATCTTCGGTACCTAACTCAGCATAGTACAGTACAAGGACAATAATTTAGATGGTTTTATTTATTTAATATGATAAATAATATTTTTAATATAAATTGAATCAAATTGTATATTCATCTCATAAAATTAATTTATTAATCAGTTTCATATTAGTTTGTGTACATATTTTAATATTTTTTAATTTTTTAATAAATTTCTTTTATTTTTTTTATCAAAAAATTGTTTTTTTTTATATAAAAACCTGCCTTGTCGTTTGAGTTCATTTAGTTTACATTTAGATGGATCAATTTGAAATATATGTATTTCGATTATATTTTTACTGTCAACAATAAAATAATAGATGAAATATTAAATTCATATCTTAATTATTTATACATTAGTTAACAAGATAGAATAAATTTCTAATATCTTCATTATTAGATGAATTTGAAATCCATCAAGATTAATATGAAACTTTGGAAAGAGAGTTTGAAGTTTATGATTTTGTTTATCTGAAATTACAAAAATATAATTGAATATATTTGCAATACATAGATGACAAAACTTGTGTGAGACGGTCTCACGGGTCGTATTTGTAAGACGGATCTCTTATTTGAGTCATCCATGAAAAAATATTATTTTTTGAGTGAGTCTCATGTGAGACCGTCTCACGGATCTTAATCTGTGAGACGGGTCAACTCTAACAATATTCACAATAAAAAGTAATACTCTTAGCATAAAAAATAATACTTTTTTAATGGATAACTCAAATAAGAGATCCGTCTCACAAATATGACTCGTGAGACCGTCTCACACAAATTTTTGCCTTATTTTTTATACTAAGAGTACTTACTTTTTATTATGAATATGGGTAGTGTTGACCCGTCTCACAAATTAAGATCTGTTAGACGGTCTCGTATGAAACTCACTCTACAAAGCTTTGAAATACACGAATCCAATCGTAACCAATACTGTATTAACATCCCACCATTTCGATTTTCAAACTAATTTAAAAACTTCAGGAACTAAATCGGTACATTAAATAAATTGAAAGATTGAATCAAAAATAGACCCGTACTATGAGAACCATTTAATTTATTATCTGGTCCAACTGTTTTTGGATTTCTTAACGACGAAATCTTCTACGCGTAACTTTCTATAAATGGTTCTATCGTTTTTTCAAAATTTTTATTATCAATCATATATTTTCGAGCCATAACTATTATGAATAATAATACTTTTAGCTTAAAAGTAATATTTTTATGAGTTGAGCTCGATTAGAGGTTTGTACCACAAAATTGATCAATGAGACTGTCTCATATGATTTCTATATATAGTCGGATATGTTATAAAGTAACTTAAATTGAAACTGCGGTTATCATTGTTTTTAAAAATTGGATTAGATTGAAGGTTCCCAGATTCCGATCTGAACATAGTCTAAAAAATCTATTTACGATCAAATCTATTAGAACCGTCAAAATCGGTCAATAACTGGTATGACGCGTTCATCACTTTCTATTTTTTTTTTAGAATTTGAGTTATTTCATTATATTATTTTAAATAATTTGATTCTTATATTTTAACTTTTATTTTTAGTTATATATAAGATTATTTGGATTTTAAACATTCTTAAAAATATTATTTTAGCAATATTAAAGTTTCTTTTGATTTATTTTTTTGTCAAAAAATGTAGATATAATTATATTTGATTATATATATATATATATATATTGTTTAGATTAAATTTTGATAGATATATTTTTTATTATTTATATAAGCATTTTATATAATATAACAGTTTTTTGGTCTGATTATCCTACTGAACAATATGACCAATTGAATCATTTTTATAAAATAATGCAGTTCGAACACTTGTTCGATTATGAAAACATTGGTTGTAATTGAATATGAAATCTTCCATGATATAGAACGTAGACGATGAAAATATTTTAAGTATATGATTCCGTAATTCGATACGGTAGAATATATATATATCTATAATTGGGTATTCTCAGAAGATTTTCTTAATAGAAAAGAACAATCCACTTTACAAGAAATTGGGAATTAAAATTAAATCAGAAGGAAAAAACATTAGAATATTTGATTATCTGACAGGTTATTTTATATTTTTTAAGCAATTTATTTTATATTGTTTGGAAAGTAAAAAGTGTGCTTCATCATACGAGCCAGCGAAGTAAACGGGTAGCCCAATCCGACCCATTTTCTACCGGACATGTCTTGTTAATGGGTCCCATTACCCGCGAAAGACTTCAGGCCCAACCAATTGAAAGCCCTTATGATTCCACTGGCAATTGGACCCACCTTGTTTGTGAAATTAATCAGATAATTTTATTAGAAAAAAAAATTAATTAGATTATAAATTTGGGGAAAAATGGTTTTTGGCACTAGTAATAAAATAATTTAAAATTATAAAACGGATAACATAGTTGAAAATTGATTGTCTACAAATATAGCATATATTTTATTTGCGACACATTATTTACATATACGATAATTTAATACAATCTATATTTTATTTAATCTAAATAAATTATTTAATATAGCGATGAAAAAGATGATACCTTTCCACCATTCCCAGCAACAATAGAAGATTAACAAAAGAGAGTATCACATGAAAACGAACAAGAAAAGAATTTTCATTTATTAAAGTATAATGCAAAAGGTAACCTATGACATATAACCATTGACAGAGCCAGAAATATGGCTTTGTCCTAGATTAGAATTTTAAATTCTAGAATCTTTTAATATTTAAATTAATATACCTGGACTAATATCATATTATTTCAAAATTATATAAAATTTACATATAATTTTTTTAAAAAAAATTGGGCCAACCTGGGTACAAGAGCATTTATCTCCGCCTCTGCGTTTAACTAATATCAAATAAATATTTATTTTTTATTCATCACATTCATTTGTGTGAACAATCAAAAAATAAAAATAAAAATCGTTCGATATTTTTTTAGTTAGAAGAGAAAAATATTAAAATCGGATATCGAACTCGGTATATGTTTGTTTTGCATCATTGCATGTGATATCCAATTAATAGTGCTCAATTCCAACTTATTTTTGTATATAAGGTTAAAAGGATTTTTAAAGTTCGAGAAATATATAAGGATGAAATCAAATTTTCTTACATAAGTACTTCATTCGTCCAAAATAAATGAAAAATGCAAAGTTTTAAAACAAATTTTCTATTTTATTTCTATTTAATTTATTAAAAACGATCGATATTGTCCCAGATTTATTTTATCAGTAAAAAAATATTATTAATTAAATATAAAAAAAATTGAGACAAATGACAGGTAGAAATAAAATTTATTTATTTATTTAAAATTGAAGAATTCAATTTATAATAAATAATGATTAAAAATGGGTTTGGTAGGAAAATAAGAAAACTAAAAGTTGAGGAAAGGGAAAGGCATCAGATTCTGCTTCCTCCTACCGTACATAAATAGCAATGATCTTCCATCTTCGTTGACGCAACGCATCATCCTCTCTCTCAATCCAAACTAGGTATACGAATTTTGTGGGAATAAACCTGACATGGCGGAACAGCTGACGGACGATCAGATCTCGGAGTTTAAGGAAGCGTTCTCTCTGTTTGACAAGGATGGCGACGGTATGTGCCAGAAGATGGTCGCGTGTTCATCCACGTGTTGATGTGGATTTTGGCGTGTTTTTCCTGTTTTCGGTGTTTGTTTTTATAGATCTAAGAAACTGTACGTGTTCAATGATTTCCAGCAGATATTGATGTGTTCTTCATTTTTGTGGTTGGAGATTTTGGGCGAGATATGTAGATCTTACGCCGAGTCCATGCGCCTGTTGATGGAGATTTTGGATATATGCGTGCGTGATTTTTTTGTTTTTTTGTTTTTTTGTGTTTGAGGGGGATTAGCTGAAGGATTTGTTGGATTGTTAACGTCTCTTGGTTTTGGCTATTTATATCAGCTAAATTGATGAGAAAGCAATGGTTTTGTTTGTTTGCTGTTGTTGATCATGATTCATGCCTCCCTGTTCCTGATTCGGAAGTTTCTTATTTATCGTCTTTATACCAGTATTCTGCTGGTTTTCCTGTTTTGAATAATTTACCTCTCACATTGAATTGAGTTTATGTGTGGTAAACATACTTGTTTTTGGTTATCCATTAGATTGGACTGTTTGGGGAAACCTTTGGAGTTTTGACACCAAGTCCTTCTCAATTGTGGTTGTTACTTATTATGGGTAGAAAAGATTACTTATGCACTCTCCCATTTTGTATTCATGAATTATCGTTATGATTTCCATTTTTATCATATTGTGTTGGGATTTTGTGACAGGTTGTATCACTACCAAGGAGCTCGGGACTGTGATGCGCTCTCTGGGACAAAACCCCACAGAGGCTGAACTTCAGGACATGATCAATGAGGTCGATGCTGATGGAAATGGGACTATTGACTTCCCTGAGTTCCTTAACCTGATGGCCCGAAAGATGAAGGATACCGATTCTGAAGAGGAGCTCAAGGAAGCATTCCGGGTTTTTGACAAGGACCAGAATGGCTTCATTTCTGCCGCCGAACTTCGCCATGTCATGACAAATCTTGGGGAGAAGCTCACTGACGAGGAGGTTGACGAGATGATCCGTGAGGCCGATGTGGATGGCGATGGGCAGATTAACTATGAAGAGTTTGTCAAGATCATGATGGCCAAGTGAGATCTGAAAAACTTAAAACTAAAATTTTAGAAGTATAATTATCTGAAAAAGGAAACAGTCAGATAAGTTTGATGAGATTTGTGTCTGCTTGCTCGCTTGTTTTCTTTTTGAATTGTTATTTAAATGTTGTTTTTTCTGTATTTACTTGTTTTTCTTTAATTAGTGGTTGTGTTGTTTGTGTCTTCAACTATTTTCTTTCAACATTTACAAACTTAGAACAAATGCTAGAGCATTTACTTTTGCTTTAACCAGTCACTGATTTTGGTTGATGTTCAAATTCACGTTCTCTAATCTTTGTTGATCTTTGTTGCTTTTTATTAACATAAAAAGGATAATTATATCTACCTCCCCATAGGTTTATCATAATTACACAAAAAAAAAAAAAACCAACTTACAATCACCCCTAAAAATATGAGTATTTAAGAAATGAGATCAATTTAGTTTTATTTCTAATATATTTAAGTACAAAGCTAACAAAAAAAGTATAAATATATTTTGGTTTGATCCATCGATTGTAGTTTTAAAATGCATCAATTAAAATTTTTTTTAATATTAATTTTTTGTACTTTTTAAGGTATATAAAAAACTATAGGGATGTAAGCTTGATACGGACCTTAAGGGAAGTGTAATTACAAAGTTAGTTGAATTTTTTGTAGTTGTTACTGCTTCAGTGCTATAGATAGTTTTGGGCCCTGGTTCACGATCGTCCCTCGACTCCATTTAAGCACCTACTCATAGTGGCTTTAGCTGAAGGAGCACCAAAAATCCCATGAAAAGTATGAAAATTCATTTTTGTTTAGGTACATCTTTTCCCCCTTCAAAAGTACAAGTTTGCCTCGACTTGTTTCATATCTTTTCTGAAATTCAAGCCACTTGGTGTGGTAAGCTCTTTGAGATCTCTATCATTGCTTTTCCTTCTACTGTCTCGATCTTCTCATTTCGTGGCTTACCTTTTAGACCCTGCTTCGATTTGTACTTCAATTCTCTGTAAACAACTTGTGTACTTTTGCTTCGTGTTTTCTATATTTTCCAATTTACTGCACGAACTTCTTTGTCCATCTAGCCTAATTAGTCCTAGGATATGCTATTCCCCAGACTAACAATTTGTTCTAGAATGTCACTTGTATAGTGGCGTAGACTGAGGTACTTCATCAAGACGATTCATGCGGCCATACTGGTTGTGCGGCATGTCAACAAACGACTGGCACTCTACTTCGTATTAGAAATTACATTGGTGATCTGAATTCTGAATCTCTGTTGGGATTTCTACCCGTGTTCGTAGTTGGCTAGGCTGGTTCGTAGTCGGCTAGGCGGGTAATTGTCCATTCATATAGTGTCATTCATGATTGCGAAGTTTTACTTTTGCTTTACATTAAGAGAGACCATCTTAAAACTATATAAATTGATTCATCTACACCAATAAAGAAGAAAAAAGAAAATGTTGGATGTTTAAAGAACAAAGACAGGTACATGCATGCTCTTTCTTTCTTTGTTTTTGTCACTTTTGTGTTGGTTTAGTGCAGCATCTTATCCTTTTGAAATGCACGTACTTGCGATCCTACTTATTCTCCAAACCTTGTTACTTTCCATTCGTATATTTTCACTCCATTCAGACCATATTCTTTGTATCTTCGAACTCCTTGTACGATAGTACTAGCAAGAATTCTATACAAACTGCCACTCATTTTAATGATTTTATACCCCTTTTTCCACCATGGTATTCAGAAATTTCAATTCAAACTACTCATTGATCCACGGTTACCACAATTTTTTCCTCTGTTCATCGTATCATATCAAACTTTCATAAAATTTATTTTTTTTAAAAAAAATAAAGAATTCTAGATGATATAATTGGAGAATAGCAATTCAGTTGTCACGAGAATATTAATTTATTATTAAACTTGCACAAACTATGCATAATGCGATGGGCCGAGTTCGGGTGAGTGTTTTGCGAAGACTTAAATCTTACGTGCGGGCTTATAATTGGGCCTTTGTTGATTTCTGCGCCGTTTTCATTTAATCAGATTTGGACTGTAAGGATCATCGCCGTAGAGTCAAAATAACTCCACAGGAACATAAATTCTCTTGAGATGTGAAATTTGCATTTCGTGAATCTATATCTCTGTGTATATGTATGTATGGCGTAATTCAGAGGGGGTTCCAAAAAATAAATCACACTTGCTTTTTTACGTCAAAATAAATGTAGTTGATATTACAATCTAAATGTTGCAAAGTTAGCGACAGAGTGATAGTTGTCAGAAATGCAATAATCGGCTTATCCATGTGTACGACTCACTCCACCGGAAAAGGTGGAGCAATGCTAATTTATTTTTCTTTTTTTTTTTTTAATTTTCTCCCCATGTTTTAAAGAGTGGCACTGGCAAAGCTGAAAGCAATGCAGATTCAAATAACATCAGCCCGTGTTTCAAATTTTAAGCATAGTATATGGATGTTTTTATGTTGCATCATAATCCACCATTTGCTGATACCTCATGGTTCCATTCCCAATATCTCACCATCTTACAACTCAAATGCTCAACAAGAAGCGACTATTCAAGATCATTTCAGACAACTTTGAGTAACAAGCTGACCCCCCAAAAAATGTTGATTAATGCAGAAGGCGAAAGCATAGAATCAAAGCAAGAAGAGGGGAAAGCATCGAAGCAAGAAGAGGGGAACGCAAAGGAACGACTGACGGAAAGAAAGATGGTAGCAAGAAAAGCCGGATGTGGGATAGGATTCATCAATGTTCTATCCTCTGAGACTCGGTCATCTTCTTCATAATCACGGTTTTCTAATTTGTAAGAATCTTTACTGCTGAAAACCATATATATTGTATTGAAAGAGAGCTGGGGCTTGTATATTATCAGAAAAAATACAGGCAATAAACGACGCTGGTTTTTTTTAACTTCTAGAAAGCAAATCGATGTAATGCACACGAGGCGGGTATTAGTTTCGTTACATGTTTTATATCAACATCCTGATTGTTAAAGCAACCTAAACCAAAGCTGCATTCGCATTGAAGGATTAGAATCACCTCTTGAGAGGTTTGTAAAGAACCACGGTAACATATTTGGACTGGAACCGATGAGTCAGACCAAGAGCAACAACATGTTGAGAGGACCATCCTCTCTCTACAAACAGGTGATTAAGAACAACATGCTGTGGTTTTGAAGAAGTAACGGTTTCTTTACAGTTTCCTGATTCGAGAACAGTTGATTGGAGTTGCGGTGGAACCACCATGGGATCTTTGGCAAAATCTTCATCTCCTAGGAAAGCTTGGCTGTAGCTGGAGTCTGGTGATGGAGGAGCCTCAAACTCTGTTACACTATCGAGGTTTTCTGGAACATAATCCTGGAGATACAAAAGGTTTCAAGTTTGATATGGAAGAGAACTGATCAAAGAACCACATAAATGCAGGCAAATTATTTGCATTCCCCCCCTTCCAAGATATATTCATGTTAAATTGCTGCTGCTTTTGTTTGCTGGGATAAGATAGAAATCGCTGATGTTCGTGAAGAAAGCAAATCAAATTAGTGTTTTGACCATTACAGAAGGAAAATGAAAAGTAACTATAAGGTGAATTTCCTAGATAAATTGGCCCACTGATGCAAGTCGTCAATTCATGAACACACAAAGTTAATAGAAGGCATAATCGAATAAGCTCAAACGTTCACTCACATGGACATCGAGAAGATTACAGAGACAGTCGATCACATCTGGTTCACTTGGGAGATCCGGGATATGTCTCATTTTGCCATCCACAATGAATCTGTAACGGTGTATGCCTGCTGGCAGGATCAAGAGGATGGAGTGATCCTTACCCGACTTTTGGAGTGTTTTCCTACATGGATCCATGACAAGTTTTAGAAGTCAAAGCCATCTTCTCAAAAGGGATCATAAGCTAAACAACGCAGTGCATCGTAATTCCTGATTATCATGATAATAAAATCCACAAACGAGCAAGCAGACAAACAAATTCAATGTGGCACGAATATGAAAATTACCTCGACCTCCAGTTGTCCCATGATCCTTCCACACATACATTGTTACCACCAAGGCTCCAACTAATGATAACTGGGATTCCTTGTTCAGGGGTGTGCTCCACAGCTCTCTGCGATCCATTCTGCTGCGATGGAATGGATGAGGGGCCATCATCCCCCGAAAGAGAAAGTACTGGAGTCTGTCAAGGAGAAAGAAAACATCGGGTATGTAAGATGAACGGATCAGAAACCATCAAAACAAGTTTCTTCGAAACGAAGGAGGTCAAAGCTTGAGCATGAAGAGTATGACAATGATCTCCACGAAAACAAAAGAAAATCAAGAAAAAAATAGCCCCACCACATTGTAATATGGTAATGACAATCAAAAGTGCCAAAATAACTGAAGCAACCGAAAATACAGAAAAATTCTGAAGGATGGGCAGAGCAAGCTTAAAAATACACACAAGGGAATGGATTCATCAATGAAATCAAAAAAAATCTTACTCCCAAGCTCTTGCTCACGCCAACAGACGTTAGCGCTGACTACTTGTTCTGATCAGAACTATGTTATTTTCTCCGAGTGGATTCTTACAGCAGCAATCCGCCGGAAAATCATTACCAAGTAACACATCCTACATATACAGGCAGATTGACAACAAGAGAACGCACCTGAGAGGAACCTAAGAGAGGAGAACTTGTCTGCCGAAGATCACGCGCTGGAGCGCTGCGCGTTATATCAGCGGAAGCCACAAGCTCGCTCGATATCTCCGACACCTCATTGCCGCCGCCACTTTCACTGCCTTCTCTGCCATTCGCATTCCCCATATTTCCACACAAACAAGCAAACCAAGTACCAGCGTGTATCTATCGATCTATATACCCGTATACATAGAGCGAGAGAGCGGCGGCGCGTGAGTTTCGAAGCGAACGCCGGAGACCGTTCCAGGGAGAAGATGTCAACTTGGGGACAAAAACTGCAGCGGATAGATATGCAAGGCGTGGGATGATCCTAGCCGTTGTATTTGGATAAGTGCTATATACCGATGAATCCAGCCGTTGAATACTTCTGATCAAAACCCTGTGTTGAACGAGACATGTAACGAAAATTGAAAAATAAATATAAAATTCAATTCGTAAATAAAAAATATATTAATAAATACATAAATATAACAAAATCAATATATTATATCAATAAAAACTCAATAAATATTTAAATTATCTACATAAATACTACTCGTCTAACTGTTTTAAAGGATAAAATATTTATCAAATATGTGTAATCTAATTGTCAGACAATTTATTTCTCAATCGACAACATATTAACATATTTAATCTAACTTGCGAAATTGTTGATCGAAGATAATTCTTGTAGAAATTACACTTTTAGTGTCTATAACTATAGAAACTACAAAAACAAATAATTTCTTGAGTCGAAATAACAAACTACAAAATAAATTGATAAAGAAATCCAAAAAGTGTACGAGATATCATGAAAAAAAAATTCTTTACATTTATGGAAGTTGACCTAATTTCATTTGATAGCTTAGAGCCCGTTTGGTATCAAAAGTTTTTTGATTAAAAAAGTGCTTTTTAAAGTTGGCTTTTAAAAGTGCTTTTTTAAGTAAAAGTTGTGTTAATATTGTGTTTGGATGAATAGATGAAAAACACTTTTTAAATTAATAAATGTGTTTGGATACATATCATTAAAGTACTTTTTTTAAGGTCATTAAAAAAGCTAGTGAAAAAAGCTCTAAAATAAGACTTTTAAAAAAGCTCTAATTTCAACTTAAATAAGTGCTTTTTTAAGCACTAGAAGCCCACCCAAACAAGTTAAAAATTAAAAAAAACACTTTTTTTTAAAAAAAAGCACTTTTTTAATTGTAGCTTCTTATACCAAACGAGCTCTTAATATTCTCAGAGATTTTTATGTCTTTCTTGAGTAAACTATATAAATAGAGTGAGTCTCATGTGAGACCGTCTCACGGGTCATAATACGTGAGACGGGTCAATTCTACCCATATTCACAACAAGAAGTAATACTCTTAGCATAAAAAGTAATACTTTTTCATGGGTGACCCAAATAAGAAATCCGTCTCACAAATATGACCCGTGAAACCGTCTCACACAAGTTTTTGCCATATAAATATATAGTGTAACACATGCGTAAATCAAATGTCAAACTATTTCAACAAAACTGATCAATACGTAAAATAGTGATAAACTACAAGCGTTTATGAGAAATATTGAGATACAAGTTGAGATTTGTATTGTCATAAAAACTAATTTGTATCATAATGAAATTACATTTTTATGTATTTGAACTATTGGTCCAAATATTTTATATTGTTTTCATCTCATAGCTTTTGACATAACAAATAATTTGTTGAAATCTTATCATTTAATATATTTGTTGTTCTTCATGAATAACATTGTCAATATATACTCATCAATCCTTTTTAAAATCATTTCTCCATATGTTTTTTTACTTCTTTTCTCTCGTACATTTTTCTTTCGTGGTAAAACATCTTTTTTAAAATCCAATTGGTCAATTACGCTTCAAACGTATATCAAATTCTTTCACGTGTAAAATAGATGGTATTGCACAGATATCGAATTCTTTCATTGTTTTCATAATTTTCAGATACTCGAACATCTTATGAGGCTAAGATATAGTTATTCTTCAAGATCATCAGTCTCACTAATTTTGACTTCTTAGTCAAAATTTGTTATCTTGAAAACTACACTTTAAACTTCATGTTCATTTTAAATTTAACAGGGATCGATCGAAAAAGATCACACATTCTTATTTATATACTTTTAGTTTCTATGTTCTTCTCCCTTAATGTTGGTTGATCATTACTAATATAGCAAGTGAGAAATTGCGTCATAAAAAGTTCATTGTTTGGATCATAAGATTTACAATATTTATATCGTATCTTCAATCTCTTTAGGAGATTTTTCTTGTATTTAATGCACAATCAATAACTTTCAATACATAAAATATCATGTATTATTTCAAAATCAATGGTTTAAATAGATTATGGAGGCGTTTGATAAAATCAATCAAAAGATTATTATTGATCAATAAATGTTTTCACAAACATCAGGTTGCGAGTCATGGACCAACATTTATAATTACTTTTTCATTCTTGAAGGATTCTATTCTAATATGAACAATGGATGGTGATATCATATTTAACAATTCAATATAGATTCTTAAAATTTTAATTTTTTTATTCATTTATTCAATAATAACTTCATGTTCTTTGAACAATATCTTTTTGCACTATCAATATGTTATTATATTAAACCTTTGTGTTGGTATTTTATGATTTATATCTCATTTCTAGTGACATAAAATATTATTCTTCTTAAATAATTATTTTACAATGATATATAACTTGTGTTTATTAATTACATCACATTCGCTTCAGAGAATGCATCATATTAATTATATGACTCTCAATACTAATTGTTTATTACTACTTCGCTTTGAAACAATAAAATAATATTTTTTCTGAAGCTAACAATAAAATAATATTCAATCTAGAAAAAATGGGAATTGGAAAAATTAAGACGTACATTTCTTTTTTCATCATTTATCTTAGATAAGAATTCAAATCCACCTTTAACTTATTGTTCATATTTTGCCAAATCTCCTTGTGGGCTCATGATATGAATCGAGGCAAAATAGATTTAACATTATTTTAGGTAATAAACTTACGTGAGACGGTTCTACGGGTCATATTTTGTGAGACAATCTCTTATTTGGGTCATCCATGAACAAATATTACTTTTTATGCTAAGAGTATTATTTTTTATTGTGAATATATGTAGAGTTGACTCGTCCCACAAATAAAGATTTGTGAGACCGTCTCACAAGAGACCTACTCTATACATTTTTAGAAGATCTGTATTACAATATTAAATCGTCTCACAAGAGTTTTTGTGTAACATATCTTATATCGTAGATCATAAGTCAATATTCGGCAGAAAAATCAACAAAATTTTATGTTATTGATCAAAATTCTTCAAAAATATTGATAAATTTTATATATGATATCAATGCTGTTCAAGAATATAAATCTTTGATCTTATATCAGTATGTTCAGGATTATTCTGTAAAGAAGCTCCATCTGGAATGAGGTCTCTTTCCTCTTCTTTTTCATAGCTATCACTATCTTTCGGGTATTTCTTTAGCAATATATTTGTCAGAATCATCAATGCCATGACAGAGAAGGTTACAGCAATTAAACAAGGCTGGCTGGAAGCAAAAAGATTTGAACCATAACAAGTTGGATTATATTTACTGGTTTTTAGCCATCCTTAGTAGCTTCCATTTTGCTACCTACCTACCATGGCCGGCATCATGAAGTACAGATCAGATGTTAAAGAAACAGATGAACAATATTGATCATGTGTTCAGAAGTAAGGATATCCATGAGTTCTTGAACTCTGCGAGAAAATAGTTTCCAATATCTGCAGCTGCAAGAGGGAGTTTCCTTTCTTTTATTTTCTTTCTTCACTTATGTCAATAATCTTTGGAAAAGAAGCAATACATGGAACCGTTAAAAACCAGACAACTACTCTTGTCAATTAATTTATCGTGTTTTCAGTTGATCGATCATATGACTCCAAGGAAACTAGAAGTACCAGACAAGAGTCAATTAAAAAGTAAAATTTAAAGTAAGGAAAATAGGCAACTCCTAAACTGTTTATCACCAATCTTAAGTTTTAAAAGAATGACTGGTCGTGAGAAAACTAATACAACACAAAGTTCATCCACAGCACAAAATTCGATCCTCTAATTAATAGCTACACCCCAGATAAGGGTTAGTAATACCGTGTAAGCCTCGGGATTCGGGAATGAAGTTTTTTTCATTTTGTCCCAAATGCTAATTTGTGGTTTCTCACCAACTTCCAGAACCATCTTCAATATACACAGAATTTTGGTAGTTCTGTTCATAACAAGTTTTAAAATCCAGCTTGTCGTTGCTCCATCAGAAAAAATAACAATGCATTCAGATGTCCTCTCAGCCGAGCTGCCAACTAGCTTGCTTTTGCAATCAGACCAACATTGTATCACTCTTTGATTGCCACAAAATGGCATTCAATAGTGTTGAGTCAATCTCTTTATCTTCCAAACCTGGCTCTTTTGAAATTGAGGGTGTTCACGCTAAAATTGTAGGAAAATAATAAGTCTGTTCTCCAAAAGATATGATTTCAGAAAATAACAGTCATAACATCAAATCCTATGATGGGTGACAAAAAACGCCAACGCAAGAAAAATCACCATCGACGACCCACAGATCTAAATGTTCAAGTTGCCTTTGTATTATATCCAACTTTGTTTCAGAAGACCAGTATAAAAATTTATTTTCTTTCCTAAATGATGTGGTTGAGTTGGCACGAACAATTCCTAAACTCAAGCCAAGGTGCATCGCATCAACGTCATCAAACTTGATTCTCTGATGCTCCAGTAATTTCTCGACCACATCTAACATAATGCTGCCATGAGTCACCGAGTCCTTTAATGACGCATCAAGCAGCGAAACAATCTTATACACAAAATCGTCAGCCCAAATCTTCAAAGTCAAGGATGAGCTCCGGACATAAAGAAGTCCAGTAGTCTTACCAATAAAAACATCCTTTCCGCGGCCAAAAGAATCGTAAAATGAGTCACCGGTACGAGGAAGCGTATTTCCTTCGAGCACCCAGGTATTATAACCAAGATCCAAACTCTTTCTAGTCACATAAGCACTCACTAAAATCTCTTTGATAAGTTCGGCAGTTGAATCCTGAAATGTGATAGACTTGGCAAGGTTGATAACCTCAGAATAGTGGCTTGCATCAATCACTGGATGACCCCTTCTTGCAAGATCTAGCAAGACATGAGACATTGGGCCAACGAATACATAATTTCGAACATTCAGCTTCTCAAAGTGGCAGAGCATATTCCTGATAACTGCCTCGTGTACTCTATATAGATTTACTAGTATAACAGAGTTATTTTTTTGAACAGATTGAAGGATAGGCCCAAGATTACGCGAATTATCCACAATTCTATTAGTAAGCACCTTTCTAAAGCAGAAATCATACCACTTTAGATCATTCAGAGGAAATAGCTTCGACATGCTAAAATCACTAGAATTTTCATCCACCAAGAAAGAATCTGGCCCCGCTGTTTTCCGATAATTGACACCTGTATCCCTATGAGAGATGCTCAGTGCTCTCTCATGAAGAAAATTTGTATAAATATTGAAGTACCCGTGAGACTGGATAAATTTAATGAACCAGGGAGTCCAAATTTTCTCTCCTAACTTCTTGTACCAGCCGGTTGTCACCTGACTCAGCAATAATAAAAATTAAGGCCAGAGAAATGAGCATGAAAGTATATAGCGATTCATGTAAAATGTTACCATTCCCTCCAAGAACGGTTTCATGTTTTTTGATTTATGTGTGTCATACCACAGGCGGAATTCTTTCCAAGGTCTTGGGAACAGAAGCTGGCCCCAAGTGCCAACCAACTGATACAAGAAAATACAAGTTCCATCATCCAATTGCATTTTGTTTCCATGTTTACCTGAGCAGAGCAACCATAATACCTGTCAGGTAAAAACTCTAACCACCGCCCATACTACAAACATATTCATGGGAATCACTACAGAACTTGAAGGATCGAGCACGCAAAATGAGAGGTGAAGTAAGACAGATTGCGCCATAAGTATCATTAACTCCATTAATCATCCGATCTGCTTCTTAAAGAGGGTAACATACAATACAGAGCTTTGAAAGTTCTGTCATGCATTGAATATGAAAAGAAATCCTAGTAAGCGGATAAATATTTGGAATTTTGATCTAATCATAAAAGCTAAATCAGCTCCAGACTACGAATACTGTAGCATTAAACACACTGTTCTCATTTGCATACAGTCTACTGGAGAAACAATATATCTAAGTTACAACAGTCTAAATTTGTTAAACTTTCTGACCACCTTAACTAGTAAAACTCAATTCAACGAGTTAATGTCCTAATAAGAAAGCACAGACAAAATAAAAAGGTAAAGACATTACCTGGCACAAACCTAGGCCGCTGCAGAGATGCCCCGTAAATCGAAGGACTGAAATTGGAGGCATTGTAGTAATAATTCATAACCACGGCCTTAAGAAACCTATCGCGAGAAATAAAAGAATATATCATTATGACGCTACTTCGATCCTATGCATAATGACAGCAAAATGACACAGAAACATATTCGACGCGTGTGGTTAATCAAAATCAGTAAGCAGGTCAGATAGAAACCTATAATAGAGTGGCGAAACCTCCAGATCATCTTCAACAACAAAGGCAAACTCGTGATCCGAGGTGGGCCACCAGGACTCAATCCATTGCGCCTGAAGCCCAGCATTTGCAGTTCGATAATGCACCAACTTCTCTCCAAAACTCCAATCAAACCCATCAACAAAATCGAGAATCTTCCTGGATAGATTCAATTTTTGGTCTAAATCCAAAGACCCATTAGAGGTATCTTGCCGAAAATGATCGACGAATATGTGTAGATGAACTTTATCGTTGATATCGTAGTGGGCTTTGGAGAGAGAGGTGAGGCAGCGGGAGAGGGATGCCAGACGGTCGAAGGTGAGGACTTTGATGATGAAGGTGAAGTTTTGGTTCGGGTTCAGGTTTGGGCTTGGGTTTTGACGCAGCAGGGGCTGGATTTGGGGCTTGGGACTTGAGGGAGACAGAGAGAAGATGAATAACATCGAGAGGAAAACGAGGAGGAGCATGAGCAGTAGCGGGAGCGATTTGCGCTTGTGGGGAGCAGGCGCCATTGCAGCCAGCGAATCTACAAGTGAAAATGAATGCAAAGCAGAGGAGAAGAGGGCAAATGGTGGGGCATCCACTAAAAGTGCTGGGATCGAGAACACGTTTTAAAGAACTTTTTTTCTCGGAAGTTTTTATTATTATTTTTCAACAATATTTTCGAAATAAATTAGAAATTCTAAACTACATGCTGTATCATACTATACTATTCTTATTGAAAAATTTGTAATTGTAAACTTATAAATTGAAGTTTTATAATTTTTCAATATTTAGTTTTATCTGATATTTTTTTTTTATTTTTCTGTCAAAAACCACTAAATTTTTCAGATATTTTTTTATTTGATATTGATGATTTCTTACGTAACTCATGTAACGATAATAAAATACATATTACAATCATTAAAAAATTTAAACAAAAACGAATAAGAAAATAAATCAAAACGTAAACCAATTTTTTAAAATCGAAGGAAAACAAATTGTCATTTCATTTTATTTTTGTTTAGATATATTTTATTTTGTATGAGATGAGCTTTATTCTCGTCACATGAATCATGTACAAGATTACCGATTTCAAATAAGTACTATTTGCTAGATTTAGCAGCTTCGAACTAAGAAAAATAATCTAGTTAGAAGACAAAAATAAAAACATGTTAACTTATCATACTAAAATTGTTATTTTCCCTACTAATTATTAAAGTTGAAGCATACAGAATAACTAATTTTGTTGTCATTGTATAATTTTTCAAGCATAAAAAATTATCTCTCAAATTTAAAATTTTATAATTTTTACTTAATAAAAAATTCACAAAATTTTATTTTGGTAATTTTTTTCACCTATAACCATCGCGGCTCATACAAATTTCAAAACTTTAAAACTATCAAAATATTTCTGTATTTTTATCTATACTTTTGAAAAAATTATTATAAAAAGACATAAATTATTTAAAAGCGCCAAATACATTTATTTAAAACTAAAAAAATTATTATCGCATGCTTAGAGGCCTTAAAATGAATATGTTTGATTATGTTGTTGGATAAATATATTCTGTATTGTAGATATTATGCTACTTATTTTTTTTTTATCACAAAATCTCATGTGAGACAGTCTCATGAATCAATTTCGTGGGTCGAATATTTTATTTGGGTCATCTATGAAAAAATATTACTCTTCATGCTAAGAATATTAATTTTTATTGTGGATATCGGTAGAGTTGACCCGTTTTATAGATAAAGATTTGTGAGTCTGTCTTACGATAACCTACTTTTTTTTTTTTTTTATACACAAACTAGCATTTCTATTACTGAGCAAAGGAATGATCTTCATTTACAACTGAAGTTAACCACTTAGGGAGATCATCTTCCCGAACAAAAGACCTTTGCAAACTAAGAAAATGCTGAAGTATAAAATGGGCTACTAGATTTGATGAATGTGAAGGAAATGGACCATATTTATGTGATGAAAGCTTCAGGAGCAAGATGCTTACGGGAAATTAACAAGCGTCTGTACCGCCAATAGAGAATCTGATTCCATAATCCATCCCTGAGACATGCATCTGTTGGCTGCAACACACCCCTCAAAGATCGCATGAGCCTCGGCTAGATGTGGATCGAACTGGGCCGACAGATTTTTACCCAATGCAAACAAGACAATATCATATATATCTCTCCCAACGATCCCCACCCCAAAGAAAGGCCTGCAAAGTGGACACCCGGCCACTTGTTGGGAGCTTGCCAAATACTCCGAAGGATCGTAGCAAAACTATCCACATCCACATTTCTTCCATTATCCACAACCCAGCTCTATCAAAATTCAAAAAGCCGCATTCTTTTGGTATTTAAGGGTATGATTTATATAATAATCGTCACGAGAAGATATTTCTTTTGATCCATTAATTTATTTTTTTTTTTTTTGTTTTTTGTTCACTAAATTTCAACCTTTTGATCTTGTTATTATAACTTTTGATTTTCGATATTTCGGTCCATCTACCCCTGAAATATCATTTTTTGTACCAAAAAACACTGAATAGGTGATGGCTAAAAACACATTTTTTTTTTATCATAATCATTGAGTGGTTACTGTGGAATGGATAAACTTGTTAATTTTGTTTGGTTTGTTCAAATTTTTATTTTAAGTTGATTCTAAATAAATTGATTTCACTTCAGAATAAAAGAAATCCAATTTTTTTAGATTTAATGAATTAAAATTAAGTAAGAAATCCAGCGGTAATTGTTGCATTTTTTAGACTTGATGAATTAAAATTATGCACAACTTGTGTGATATCGTCTCACTGGTCGTATTTTGTGAGACATATATCTTATTTTGGTCATCCATGAAAAAATATTACTTTTTATGCTAATAGTATTACTTTTTATTGTGAATATCGGTAAGATTGATCCGTCTCACAAATAAAAATTCGTGAAATCATCTCATAAATATAGATTTGTAAGACTATCTCACAATAAACTATTCTTAAAATTAAGTAAGAAATACAAGACGAGAACTCGCATGTACAAGGAGAGTGAAAAGTCCATGAAAAGAGGAAGAATTCCAACGGCCCATGCCGTTGAAACACCAACTCATATGAATGAAAAACAAACATTCAGATTAATAACAACAATATTGAGAGAATAAAAAAGAAAATTGCAAAAACTAAAATATAATAACTAAATATACATAATATATTTTAATTTCAGATTTAATTTACAATGTCCTTAGGACTTGATTAAAACTAGTAACCGTGGCACACGCGTTGCGTGTGTCTTGAATACATGTGGCTAATATATTTAATATTCATGATATTACAACATAAAGAAGAGAGTTTATTTTTCACGATGGCTAGTTTGCTGAAGAAATAATATTATTTTTCACGCGAGCAGTTTCCTTATGACGGTGAATATAATATTATTTGTTAAGAAAAAATATAATATAAAAAATGAGAAATGGTAAAATATGAAAGAAAGTTGGTGTCCTCATAGAACGGTTATTATTAGGGACTCAACTATAATAAAATAGTAAATAGTAAATATAAAAAATTAAAAAAGGTAAAACAGGAAAGAAAGTTGGTGTCCTCATAAAGCGGTTATTATTAGGGTCTCATACTTAATATAATAGTATAGATACAATAACCAAATATAAACACTATATTTTAATTTCAGATTTAATTTACAATGTCCTTAATTACGACTTTGAAATTTCTGAAAAAAATTACTAATAACTACATTCAACAAGGTACGAAATATATCTATTTCATTATAAGTAATTAAAACATTATTCAAATGTCCATCTTTCACTCGATTAATTGATGAAGATTTTGATTAGAGTGTCGACGAAGAAGAACAAAAGTGAATTATATAAGGGTGTGTCTCATGTGAGACCATCTCGCGGATCATAATCTGTGAGACGGGTCAACCCTACCCATATTCACAATAAAAAATAATACTCTTAGCATAAAAAGTAACACTTTTTCATAGGTGACCCAAATAAGAGATCCACCTCACAAATACGACCCATGAAATCGTCTCATACAAGTTTTTGTCATTATTATAATAAGGAATAAAGATAATTTCTTTTCACTCTTCAAACGTGTGTTGTTGGTTAATGGTTGAAGGGTTTGGATAATAATTTATTATTTTATTAATAAAAAGTATGTGTAAACTTTTAAAAAAAAACACCTTCATTATTTTTTCACATTAAAATTTAAGGACCTCACCTTACCTCAATGTTATAAATATCAGGATGGTCACCTACGTCACAAACGAAGTTAGAGATATTGGAGATAACCAACAAAAACCCTCCAACACTCAAGTCAGCAATAATATATTCTGAAAACACAAATATTTTAAGAGTAAAAATGAAAAAATCCCTTAGAAACTAGAACTATTTATAAAACTTTCAGGATAAATAATTTGTGGGCTTGAAAAAATGCCTACTTTGGGTTCATATTTGATCTTAATTTTATTGGAAATATAACCAAGCTTAATTGTTTGACTCAAATCTCAATATCTAACAATTGAATAAAGTAAATACAAATTGAGCTTAAATAACAAAATTGGGTCATTTCTGACAACCGAGACGACGAAGTATATCTGAAATTAGTTGTTATTTTTGCAATTATAAATAAATTTAGTCTAACATACAAGGTAAAAACTTGTGTGAGATGGTTTCACTGGTCGTATTTCTTGAGACATATCTCTTATCAGGGTCATACATGAAAAAGTATTACTTTTATGCTAAGAGTATTATTTTTTATTGTGAATATCGATAGAGTTGACTCGTCTCACAGATAAAGATTCGTGAGACCGTTTCACAAGAGACATACTCAACATACAAAAAATTATTTATTGTCGGCGTTTGACATGAAAGATAAAAATAGGACGACTGGTTAAGAAGTCAAAATTGCTGATGTTGGACCAGTTAGCTGCCTGCTATTGATTTTGAACATGTTCAACATTCCATGGCAGTAAAAAATTGTGCTTACGATCCATCGAGATTTTCGTCATACTCTCCAATATTATATTCGGAGCACGAGATTGATTTGGTTTTGAAATGCACACGAATGGGTTTGTTTCAGTTCTTTAAATTTCATTCTCGTTCTCGATCAACTCGATATCCGGGGGAGCTGAAATCAAACCAGTTAGTCGGAGATGGGGATTTGCTTCGGAAGCGCTCCTCAGATCGATGATTCAGATGCTGGGCACGGTTTTGGTATGATTCTTTACTAAAATTGCGTGAGATTCTTCATTTCATTTTTCCACGTTGCTACAAGATCTGGTTTTCATAGCTGTGCATGCGCAAATGGGAATTAGTTTTGAGTCAGAAAGATGTTTTAGCTGATGCCCATTTAGAAGATGGCTATGCCGAGGCTAAGGCCTAAGAGCAGTGTTGCGGAAATATGACGACAAATTTTTTTTTTTCGATCCATAAAATAACTGTACGCCATTTTAATATTTTCTCTAGGATCAAGGATAGCCGTAGCTCATGGCCATGCAAAACAGGGTCCAAAGGATACAATTTCGGGCAAGCTCAACTATGATTCTGCGGTATCAGTAAATGATCGACCCATATCCAGCAACCTGAAATCATTTACCCTCGATGATTTAAGAAATGCAACGAGAAACTTCTCCTCCGACTCTCTCATTGGAGAGGGAGGTTTTGGCCATGTGTTCAAAGGATGGATCCATGAGTACACTCTGGCTCCGAGCAAACCAGGAATCGGGATGGTTGTGGCTGTCAAAAAACTCAAGGCACAAAGTTTTCAAGGGCACAAGGAATGGCTTGTGAGTTTGTCGAGTTTCTTGGAAAATTATTGGTCAAGATATTATGCATTTTTTCCCTTCATTTAGGTGAAATGACCTTCTTGATGCTATCAAATTTGCAGACTGAGCTCAACTTTTTAGGGGAGCTTCACCATGAAAATCTGGTGAAGCTGATCGGGTACTGCTCGGAATCCAAGAACAGGCTTTTAGTTTATGAATTCATGCCGAAAGGAAGCTTGGAGAACCATTTGTTTAAAAGTGCATTTTTCCCCACATTTTCTTTCCTTTATGGGATTATACATTTTCTCAAACAACTCCGAGCTAAAACTTTGATTCTTTGAAGACTAAATTTCTGCACGTTAATGCATTTTTTTGTCCAGGAGGGGTACAGCCAATGGCTTGGGCTGTGCGAATGCAAATTGCAGTTGACATTGCATTAGGATTGACCTTCTTGCATAGTTTAGACACCAATGTAATATACCGGGACTTGAAGCCCTCTAACATACTAATTGATTCGGTATGCGTTGGAACACTCGATTTACTTTGTATCAGCACCAATCCCGAATTTTCTGTTAAATGATGGCATAAGGAATTTCATGCTTGCACTTTGCAGGAATTTCATGCAAAGCTTTCAGATTTTGGCCTTGCACGAAAGGGTCCCACTGGCGATGGAAGTCATGTTTCAACCAGAGTTGTCGGTACATTAGGCTATGCTGCACCAGAATATTTGGCTATAGGTTTTTCCATCATGTTCTTAGACCATCTCACTGTGTTAAGTCAATCATTTGTGTTACATTAGAGACTGAACTTAGCCAAGATTTCCATGTTCATTTAAATATCACAGGCCATTTGTCTCCCAGGAGTGATGTTTACAGTTTTGGGGTTGTTTTGCTAGAGCTGCTATCAGGTAAACGAGCACAGGGCGATGTGACCATTGGAGGTGCCTTGGTAGATTGGGCTAAGCCATTTATAGGTGATTCGAGGCAATTTTCAAGAGTCATGGATACGAGGTTAAGGGGTGAGTATTACAAAAAGAGTGCACAGGCTGCATCTTCCCTTGCATTACGGTGCCTAAATAATGACCCTCAGGATAGGCCTTCGATGGCTGAGGTTCTATTCGAGCTCCAACGAGTTAAAGCTATACAAAGATCACCATTAGGCACGATGGATCATCGAGTTAAGGAGAGTTGAAACAAAAAATGAATGCTCCTCGATTATTATTATTATTTTTTTCATTTTTTCATGTTGCAGTACTGGTTTTGATGTTTCATTAGCAACTGGTTGTACTTTTTTGGTTGCAGAGGAAATATAGTTATGTAGCTTCAGAAAATTTCGTCTGTAATGCTCCAAAGATTTAAAATAATATGCAAATTTAGCTTCCCAAAAAAAAAATTCGCATCCTCAACTAAAAGGCTCCATTTTGCAATTGCTTTTGTGGTTTACAAGGAGTATACATTACAATCAGGACGTATTTGTTTCATATAAATCAAAGAATACCCCTAACCTGTTTCTTGAATGTCCTCATCGGTTTTCCAAACTACATCCTCAAGACTGGTCGACAGATTTTTATAGAACTGCATAGGGAAAACACCAATTAAACAAAAACCCAGAAATTTTACGTGGACGAAGAAGGTGCTTTTTCAAGAAATTCGACAGCAAAACTGAGTGCACCTTGTGGAACTCCAAAGTATCTCCTTTTGCCTTTTTTACCTCAACCATGTGGAATGAAGGGGCAACTTGAAATACCTAAGCACGATGCTTGTGTTATGAGCATAGAAATATCCGAAAGCCGGACTTGTATGAAATGCAACGTGAAGTGACTGAAAATACCTCAGTGGCGACATTAAGGTTGCCTTTTCTTCCAGATTTTATATTTTGAAGGCTCATCTGAGATTCGGTAGAAAGAATGGGTTCAAAAAAGTAACGAGATGATGAATGAAATTTCAAAAAACTTAAAACTAGAACAGGTACCCAGGAAAATTGGTAATACCTTATAATTCTTCTTGTGAACATCAAAGCCTAGAGGTTTAACAGCTTGTTCGATTTTCTTGATTATCTCATTGGCTGGACGTTTAGAAGTGAAACTCGTTTCCCTCATGAATTTCTGCACCATTGCCATGCCAGCAAAACATTATGTATGACGATTCTAGCTATCACATTGCATAATCTGCGGTGAGGAAACAAGAATACCGACCTGCTCTATATCAAATAGATTCTTAAGATTGAGGCCTTTTGACATGGAAATTAACTCAAAGGCATTCATAGCAGCTGGTTGCTCCTCATTTTTCTCTTTTTCTAGATATTCCTGCAAATAAGAAACTCAATTATCAGTTTTTCGGATTTTTGATTTCTTGTTTGGCCGATGTGTTTTTTTTATAATCTCACTTCAGAATTCTTCGAAAAAACTTCATCATCATCCAAATTCATATTTTCTGTCTCATCAAAAACTGATGCTTTGTAATCTTTCTTAAACCACTTATCTTCCAGAATTTCGGAGATAGTAATTCTCTGCAAAGCAAGAGAACCATTTAAAACTTGCACAAATTCAATTTACTTGCATGTATTGAAATTTCATCGACCTTACTTTCTCAGGATTTGGTTCGAGAATCCGAGTGATTAATTTGGTGGCACCACTGGAAAACCTGGAAGGGCAAGTGAAGTTTGCAGAAGATATCTGGATATATTACGATTAAAATGGTGAGAACTTCTCAGATACAAGGGAAAAAGATGCACTAGTAAAACAACACTCACTTTTGAATATAGTTTCGATAGATTACTATCGTTGAAAGGCAAGTAACCTGCAAGCAATACAAAGAGTATGACTCCACAAGACCACAAGTCTGCAGTTGCTCCATCATAGCCTCGATCATTGAGAACCTATGGAGATATGATCCCATTTATCAGAACATATCAGTAATCAGAGAGAAAAAAAATGGATTTGTTTCAATTTAAACCAAGAAATGAGAGTTTTGCGAAATTTTTATTTTACCTCGGGAGCAACATAATTTGGAGTTCCGCATGTTGTGTGCAACAAACCATCATCCTGCCAAATTAATCATTTCGGGTATTTGAATCATGTTTCCATTATATGATGCAAATGTTCAGCGTAAAGTATAAAATAATGCCACAAGACTATGGTAGTAAGTGACAAAAATCATCCTCTAGAATCTGATATTCACCCTGATTTGCTGGGATAGAGCACTTAGTCCAAAATCGGAAACTTTGAGGTTTCCTGCAGTGTCCAGTAGTAAGTTCTCCGGCTGCACCAGTTAGGGAAGAGTAAAATATAAGTTTGAATTTTCTCATCCAGGGTTTGAATGTAACTTATCCAGTTACAATATTGACAAAATATTCCAAGAGAAATGCTAAAAGGATATTCTAAAAGCAAAGTCACCTACCTTGAGGTCTCGGTGAAAGACTCCTCTACTATGGCAATAATCAACAGCATTAATGAGCTGCTGAAAATATTTTCTAGCTTCATCTTCTTGCATCTTGCCATGAGTTGCCTTCATCAATTACAAACACAATGTTTTAGACAAGTTAAATAAATGTTTCTAATAAATTTTACTACCAAACTGGATGGATTAAGTGAAAAAATATCAAAATCCACTCAGTGCAATAATTGAAAACTCATGGTATAACCAAGGCACAGAATTTAGGTAATATGCTCGAGCGGGTGATAGTCCAAACTCTAATAACTAGCCTATCAGACGGGAGAGCTCCTCAAACTTGTAAGTCGTAGAGCCAAGATGAGATCGTTACACAGAAGCATGACTTTCTACCATATGGTTTCATAAGAAGGTTAAAATGCCATGATATGTCTGTGTAGGAAGGTTTCATCTTACAATTTTATCAAAGAGCTCCCCTCCTGTGACAAATTCCATGATAATGAATATCTTGGTCTTGCTCGCCATAACCTGAAGAAAGATAAGAATATCAAGCTAGCAGGCAACACTAGGAAAAGAATTAGTTCTCCAAATAACAAAGAATTTATGTCAGCTCAGAAGACAATAGACCTTCCCGAGGAGAGTTTCTCGTTAAGACTATGCATTTCTTGCTAATTTTCAGTATAAAAACAAAAGAGTCATGGATTGCAAATTTTCACTCAGAGTCAGAGATAGAGAGATGAGATTGACCTCATATAAATGAATAACGTTGGGATGTTTTATCAACTTCATCGTTGCTATCTCCCGTTTAATCTGCCAAATTTATGCATAAAGATTTGTTATCAAGCTGAAACATCAAGAAGAACTAAAAAGTCCCTCTGCTGGGCATTGGATGATTCAATAACCTGTTCAGTCATTTTGTGTTTGAGGACCAAATCCTTATTAATAATCTTTAGAGCCACGGATTGTCCAGTCTCGCAGTTCTTAGCGAGTTTCACTTTTGCAAAAGAACCCTGGCCGATTGTCTTTCCAATCTCATACTTACCAATTCTGCGCCCAACGTTGGATTGCTTCATTCTTGATTGATTTTCAATTGAATTTGCAAAAGCAGTACCTAGTTTCAGTTTTCTGCACATGAAGTTCACTTTACTCACACCTTTGAAAATTTGAAATGCTATAAAGATCTGCTCTCGCGATTCAATAAATTTTCATACTCAGACATATTTGGTGCCGGTAAGCAATAGTACTCAGGGAGACAGGGACTGATTCAATCAGCAGTTCCACATCAGAAAAATATTCAAACACCATGTAAGCTCACAACTTTTCAAACAAGACTCAAACAATCTACACCCACATTCATAATTTACGCACGAACTTCAAAACCAACAAAAGCTAAGAAAAAGATTCCGAACAGGTAAGTTAGTGTGCAAAGAACAGTTCGCTTCCAGAAAACCACTTACAAGAAAGTTGGATACTTGGAAGTAAAAATATCTTGAGATGGAGCGTTAGAATCGATCAATCAATCAAAGCCCCCAGTTTTGCATATAAAATATAACAAATGAATCGCACATGGGAATATTATTTTTTGCGGTTTCGATGAAATTTCCATTGATGGTGATGGTTTCGTAGTTTTGTGGGAGGATGCATGTTCTTCATGTGCATTCATGGCCACAACTTGACACGGTTTCTACACGGTGTAGGCATGGGGCCGGGCACACGGGCACGAAATTCTAGACCAAGAGGTGTACGACCATGCACGGATATTAAATTGATGTGCTATGATCCACAACATTTTTGGTTGGACAATTGTTGTTGCTTGAACAAATCACGTGTACGTGAAGTTTATATTCAAATTTTATAAACCGACAAGGATGGAATCATGAAAACAAATTGACAATTATTTTTTTAAAAGATGAAACAGAATTTTATGATAAATAGACAAATACAATTTTTTGTAACCGAGAAGAAAATCCATAACTAATCCAAATATACAAGGTAAAAACTTGTGGGAGACGGTCTCACGGGTCGTATTTTGTGAGACAGATCTCTTATTTGAGTCATTCATGAATATTACTCTTTATGCTAAGAGTATTACTTTTTATTGTGAATATCAGTAGGATTGATCGGTCTAGATTCGTGAGATCCGTCTCACATATAAGATTGACGGATTAGAAGAAGCGAATTTAGCCAGCCTATAAGCAAAGAATCATATGTTAATTCCAAGAAAACCAATGCCAGAAATAGTAATCCAAATTTGCTCGATCAATATGTCTTTAGACTACAAAAGTCCGAAGGCGCGCTCATAGCTTGAACCAAACGCCCAAGCATGGGAAAGATCACATCGAATACGTAAGAAGCCATGGATGATTGCATGTAATCACCTCCAAACACAGATATCGGATGACGAATTTGGGTAGCTGAAGCACCCATAATATACGCAGTATCATCCCGAATGATCGCCCCCATTGAGAAACGTCTGTTCTGCTCATCAAACCCTACATCAACATCTAACTGAAACTGTCCCAAAGGAGGTGGCATCCATCGAGAAGAAGAAGCCTCACCGAGAGATCCCGAATGATGTGAAGCTACTGTAAGAGCTTTTTGACTATTCCATGATCAAATTATAAACCCAATCCACATCGAGGGGAAGTGCAGCCAACGATAAATCGTGCTTCCGATGACAAAACTCACCCCACACAGCCCAAGCAATGCCATAAAACAACCCCACTCCACAAAGGGGAAACATTACTGATATTTCTTGGATGATATCCAAAAAAGATCGATCTCGACACAACCTAAGGAAGAACCAAAAATGGCTACCCTTCCACACATGTTGTGTAATTGGACAAAAGAATAGTACGTGACAAGTAGATGCATAGAGGAATGGCAGAGAATACGTTGGATCTCGGTTTTTTCGTGTCCAAACGTAGCGGAAGTTTAAAATTTTGTTTTATTTTGACAATCAAAATATATTTGATTTGGGCACTCGTATGGTTTATATGATCAAACATTCATAGGCGTTACAATTTTATGGCTCCAACTATTCTGGGGTTAGCGGAAATAGCTCTTGATGAATTCCCTACGAACTTTCTTCAAATCTCCTTTCTTTAATCCTCCTAATCAAATCCACGACTAAAAGATTTGTTCCTCTTCCAAATTTGAGAGGAAAGATGGAGAGGTATTTTCGAAATTCTTGTGTCATGGAGGCTAGGGTTTTCTAAAAAATTATCAGTGGAAATTGATTAACCCCAAACCTAATACACATATATATAAACTTAGGGCCCATTTATTAAATCAAACACTTAATGAGTTTAATAAACTAATTACTCTAGTTCAACTAGTTTAATTAATTAATTAATCTTTTAAAGTCAAGTAAGAACCTTAATAATTTGTATCTTTGTCTTGTACTCCTACAAACCCATAATACATACACTCATTATATTTAATTTAAACTCATTATAAATTCAATATTTGAATTTAATATTTAAATTATAAATTCAACTCCATGAATTTATTATATCAATAATTTAATATATAATAAACTCAACTTTTGAATTTAATAAATTATCAAATTTTATAAATTCAACTCCTTGAAATTATTCTCTCCAAATTTCATAAATTCAACTTCTTGAATTTATTTTCTCAAAATTTAATTATCATAAATTCAACTTCTTGAATTTACTATATCATAATATAAATTCAACTACTTGAATTTATTCTTTCCACGGGAACAAACGATCAAGTACTTGTGTGACCCTCAATGGTTCAAGGATATAGCTAGTCGTGGGTTCACAACTCCTTGTGATTCAGGACTATAATCCTTTATTGGGCTTACCCTTATTTTCCTCATTCTATATACCAACAATTGATCATGAAAATGTCAGAAATCATATTTCTGATTAAACCCATCGAATCATGATTAACCCCATCGAATCATGATAAGAGCGTCTAGTATCATCGTCCCATTCTTTTCATCAACACCTAGATCAAGAATGCCAGAACTCATTTCTGATTGTACCCATCGGATCATGCGGATCATGGTAAGAGCGTCTAGTAGCATCGCCCCATGATCCCCTAGGTATCACTGATAGTGCCTGCAAGAATCAGTCGATTATGATTAATGTACAGTACGGTCCCTTCATCTCATATATCCCGATCGAATCTGCAACCATTGGTTCATCGAGGGTTGCATATTAATTCAATAACTATGTGACACATATAAATAGTGGTATCACATGTATTATTGGAGAACTCCTTCTCCAACGTACATATCATACTCTAGCCAGATATTCCACACACTATTATTTCATTGGATCACATAGGATATCCATACCCGTAGGTGAGCGGTGAATCCCCGATTACAATGCATTGGCTCCTACATGTGTCGCAATTGTACCCAATCTCACCACATGATGACTCTCCTGGAGCCGGTAAACGAGTCAAAGAATAGCCCTAGCATGTAGAACCTCAGTGTTTTCCCGGGTCGTAAGGACTAATGGTGTACAATCACAAACACGGACTTATCTTCTCGATGAATGATAACCACTTGGAAAGTCCGAGGGAGGGTTGTTCGGTATAATCATCATATGACTACCCATATGCATGTTTGGACATCTCTATTCCCTTACCAAGAAACGCAGTACACAACATCACAGATGCTAGTCTCGAGATCAAGCGACCTTTATCCATGTTTTAGGTGGCTGAATCGACTAGGATCGAATTTAGATAATACGGTGTTTACAAATGAGTTTCATTATCGAATTACGATTCATTTGTATTAAAGTATAATCAAGGTCTTTATATATGTTTGATAACATGTGTATACAGATAAAGAAATAACAAACCATGAAATAATGAATTATATTAAAATAAAGATTGTTTATTACAACTGAGTAAATAAAATCACCGGTCAATAGTTGGCTTGCAGGACATCTACTCTAACAGAATACACATACCAGCCGTGGGGACATGATGAAGAGCCATATTCATCTCCAAGGGGATGAAATTGAGAGCAGGTTTCCAAGTAAATTTTTCTACTTTCGGTGGAATGTGTAAATTCCACTAAATTTATCCAGAATTATAAAAAAAATTAAATATAATTTTTTTAAAAAAATTTAGGCGATAGCAAGGAAGTGTGGGTATGGAGAAGATCCATACAAAGGAAACATAGATCAAGCTAGTAAAGATTTATAAGTTTGATTGGTCATGTAGATCTTCACGTATCCTAGTAGAAACATAAGAAGCATGAAATGACAAGACTGGAAGAATGTATTGAGATATGTTTGATTCTAAATCAAATCTTCAAGCGAAAAAGTACGAGTAGTTGTGGAGGTGTCAGACAAATTGGTCGTTAGCACGATAAATGAATTATGTGAATGCATTTATGAATAAGCTGAATAAAGAAAAACATGCATGCAACTTCAGTGTTCACATAGCTTTCGACGTTTCAAGTATCTCGCTCTCAAGTCGAGAATCTAAATTCTCAAGTTTCTCTCTTCTCTTTGGTACTTCTATAATATTGTGAAGTATTTTATTATCCTATATTAAAAGAATACATGTTTTTTTAGAAATACAGCGAGATGTTGTAACCTACAAAATATATTATTAAAAATATTTACATCTTGTCTTTGATTTTTACCATAATAATTTTTAAAAAATTTCTCATAAATCTCGTTAATCAATGTTATTGTTTACTTTTCATATTTGTATTTCAAAATTCCGGCAATTGAGACCCACACTCACTGTCCAATACTCAACCAAAGCTTTTCTACAAGTCGATCACAAAATTGGGCCTAACCCAAGTTCTATTTGGACCAATCAAATCTCTACATTTAGGGCCAAAAAAATATATTTGGGGCCAACATTTATCAATTTCCATAGAAAAAATAAAGGCACATTCAATGCTTGTCATCATATTTCCGAGAACTTAATTCAAGTTCTTCTCTTTGATACGACAGTGGTGGATCTCTTGCAAGTGAGATTTGAATGCAAGATCGAGCCATATGTGAAAGGATCCTTCGTCTTTCTTCCATTTTACAATCTATTACTATACTCTAACTTTATCTATAGAATATATTTAATTTTTTTATACATACCATTATTTCAAAATTATATTTTCCAGCATGCGATTTTAAATTTGAGTTTTTATTTTTTAATGCTTTAAGATTAATAGAATAGTTACTAGTTTACAATGATATCTCACTGAATAGACAATGATCTCTCACTGAATAGTGTAAAAACATGAAGAAAAAAAATTGTTAAATTAAGGTTGACCATATTAATTAATACTTCTGGAGAATTATGAATAGCTTTTCTTGTGAGATAGTAGTCTCACATATCTTTATTTCTGAGACAGATCAGCTACGTCTATATTTAAAATAAAAAGTAATACTTAAAAAAATAATTTTTCATTAATGCACAAGTGTTGTTCAAATAGATTTCATAATCAGTTGATAAATTAATCCATATATATTACCTATACCAAAAATTACACCAACTCCACTCTGTTTGGCTCGTGGATGAAATGATAAACTATGCATGATATAATAATGATAAATCAATGTACTTGGATAAGATAATTAAGTATGACATTAATATTTTGTAGAATTTGATCCAAGCATTGAACAAAACAACGATGAATAATCAATCAATATCTTATACTCTACATTTATTTTGTTCGTTTTAGTAAACTGACAAAAATATCCCTTCTCTCATTCAATTAAATTTATTAGAGCTAATTGAATAAATTCTCCTGTAAAATATTAAAAATAAAAAACAACATTATGTACAACTAATAACATTTTAGACATCGGGTTTTTAAAAAGCAGACATAAAATCACTTATCAGATGAAGTAAATGTGCCTGAGTTTTTGTAATACAAGGGTGAAATGCGTTTGATTTTTGAGAAATGAATTATGTATTCAGTAGTTAATATTTATTTGTTAAGGGGTTTAATTTTATGCTTTTCAGACGGATCATTTTATACTATACTTGATATGATTTTATACAAAAACACTAATATTTTTATTTCAACTCAGAACATCAATCGATGTTACCGAGGATTCCATAATATTTTATTTGAATTTAGAACGTCAATTATAAAATATTACAAAGTGTAGCATAGACCGAGTCATTTTAAAAATTTTAAAATTGTGATGGATGCAATTAATCCAAATTATTATAACAAAATAATGTGTTAATCATAATTAATAATCAAAATATTTTAATTATGATAATTATTTTTTAAGCACAACTTTCTATATTTTAAGGATGACAACATGTCGGATTTAACCAAACCCGAGGCCCGGTTCGACAACCATTGGCCATGCCCGACCCATGAACTTGGCAAGTCTAATTTGAGTTGGATATATATATGCATACACGAAGAATGAGCGCCACTCACAATCATGGCATTAAATGTGAGTTTTTCAGTCTAATGATCATGTAAATGGATTGTTTCATTCACCTAAAAATAAAATATAATAAAATTAAAACTCGAGAATGATATTTAAAAAATTATATCAATCATTCAATTTTTTTAAAATCAAATTTCATGTATATATATATATATATATATATATATATATATATATATATATATATATATATATATATATATATATATATATATATATATATATATATGACGTGAGAATATGTATTTATTGAATAAATCACTCGTAACTAACTTAGTAACATACAAAACATGTTAGTCAGCTAAATCATTTTAGACAAATTATGTGTGACATGTTCGTCCGAAACAGCGCACATGCTCGAACTCATGATCATTGGTTTAGTTTTAACCAACTTCACATCTTTTTTTACACGTTTCTTAAGCTAGCTAACTAGCGCGGCTTCTCTTTGGCACATGCTGCCACCCACATTCTGTCGACACACAGAAAGGCAGTCAGTCGTTCTTTCAGCCATCCTCAAACGTAAAAACTAAGTATCAACTTTCTATAATTAAAACGAACTTACATTCAAAAATATATATAAATAAAAAGACATGATTCGTTCAGACACCGGAGAACATGATATGTTCATGGCCTATCATGTTCTTGGCCCACATCACATTCATGACTGTTAGCTTTAAATCATTCCGAGGGAGGAACATGCGGAGGCTGACAAAGAGTGACAAAAAATCCAATGTTTCGCGAGTCTCCAAGCCATGTTAACGTTTATTGTCCATGTAGCACGAGGTATTACCCCCGGTTTGGTCGATGCAATCATATGGCCGGGTGCACGGTGTTTCAACTCTTAATTTGTTCACCCATAACTCGAACCTATATACTTTTACGTTAAGCAGAAATGACTTTTGGCCATATATAGTACATTAGGATTTGGGTCTTCCTTAAACAGAATGATTATTTTTGGTTCCGAGTTGGACTTCCGAATTAATATGATTTTTAATAAGTAAGAAATTATATTGCATAAATAAATATATTTCTCGTCAATCCAAGTCTACCTACCACGCATAAAATACACGTAAAACCCACCACCCCCTATATTTCACATTACTTTTTCTGCTCCGCAAAAAATTAATTAATGGGTATTGTTGAATGTTTTTTGTTTCCATGTTTGTATCACTAACGTGTGTATACACACACACACACACACATACATAATAGAACTCCAGCCACAGTCTCTTGAATCATACCACCCCCTCAACCAAAACAAAAGGAAAAAGAAAAAGTGGGGGTTTGTTGTATGGATTCATCAGTTCTTGTTTCTTGTTTTGTGATACTGAATTTATTTCTCACAATCCCAGCTTCGGGTGGCAAGTCCAGGCATTTCCGCTGGGAGGTCGAGTATATGCATTGGTCTCCGGATGGTCTAGAAGGTGTGGTCATGGGGATCAACGGGCAGTTCCCGGGCCCCACCATTCGGGCCCGGGCCGGGGACACCATTCACGTAGAGCTCACGAACAAGCTCCCCACAGAAGGTGTAGTCATCCACTGGCATGGAATCAGACAGGTTTTTTTTTTTTTTTTTTTTGCACTGATCACTTGCTGTTTCGGGCCTAAATTTAAGTATTTCAATCTAAAAAGGCGATGGAAATAAAATTTAATTTATTTGTTATAGTTTGAATTTGGATAGTGTCGATGTCTGGTTTAAATTTTCCTTGTATTTGGCATGATGGGAATCATGTGATTGTTGTGCATCTAAAATTTTGTTTCGAGATTTTCGCATTTTAATTAATAATTCATGTACACACAAATGGAATATATCTTGTTTCCATCTTTATTCGGTTTTTTGATTTGAAATTATATCAGATTGGAACGCCGTGGGCGGATGGCACCGCATCGATCTCACAGTGTGCCATCAATCCTGCAGAAACATTTGCATACAGATTTAAGGTTGACAAGGTAATATGAATAGTACATACGTTGGTGTGAGATAGTCTCCTCACAACATATCAATTTTGTTCATATTTATAATATAAAATAATATTTTTATTAATAAAAATTAATATTTTTTATCAATAGCTCAAATGAGTTGTGATTTTTTTCATATAAGTTGTGAATTTTTTTTTAAAAAAATTCATATCTAATATCTCTCTTTGTATGCGCTTTTCTTTTTAGTGTTTGATATCTATAATCTTATACTATCTATTAAGACAAAAACTTGTGTGAGACGGTCTCACGGGTCGTATTTGTGAGACGGATATCTTATTTGGATCATCCATGAAAAAATATTAATTTTCATGCTAAGAGTATTACTTTTTATTGTGAATATCGATAGGGTTGACCCGTCTCACAGATAAAGATCGATTAGTGAGAGCGTCTTTCACCTACTCATGTATTAAAGTTGATGTATGGTTTTTAAAATCTCTAAAATACTCGTATTCTTATCATAACAATACCCTAAACACTCAATTCTTTATCCAATGGAATCACCTCGACCGCATTTCTTGGTTCTCTTGTGATTTTTATCTTTTGGATGTTTTTTAATTTTTCAAATTATACTTTCTACTTTTAAACAAGAGTACTTATATATATATCTAAACACACACACAAACACGCATGCAGAGTGACTCATATCAATTAAACTTTTTATACGAAGTTAGTTTTAATTAAACTTGAATCTTCTAAAGTAATAACTTTTTGTGTGATTATGATTATTTTTTACATATATAATATCATAGAACCTTTAACCACACAACTCAATAATTCATGATTGTCTTCCCATCTTATTTTCTTTCTTGCCAGTTTTTAATTTAAAAAATTTATAACTTTTATCTCTAAAATTTAAAAACAAAAGAACTACTTCCTCTTTGTTTTCTTATGTTGACCATACGTGATCCTTTTTTTATTAACGAACCACTAATTTAAAAAAAAAAGACAAAAACTTGTGTGAGACGGTCTCACGGATCGTATTTGTGAGACGAATATCTTATTTGAGTCATCCAATAAAAAGTATTATTTTTTATGCTAAGGGTATTACTTTTTATTGTGAATATGAGTAGAGTTGACACGTCTCATATATTAGGATTCGTGAGACGTTCTCACATGAGACCTACTCTTAAAAAAAATATATTAATGAGATGCTAACATAGAATAATAACTAAAATTGTATGCATGTTGAGTAGACATTGCGAGCACCACCTCTGTCCCTTCAGTCATTAAATCAGTGTTTCCTAATTATATAATTTACGCGAGGATTCCACCACCAACGCACTCATCCCCACAGCCACGAACATCCACTTTCTCTTGATGTTAAGATATTTGCATTTTCCTTGAAAATAAATTATCCTAATTAATCGATGACTTGTAGTCTATATATATATATATATATATATATATATATATATATATATCCTAAACTGTATATATATATATATATATGTATATTCCAATTATGATGACATGTATTATTTTATATTTTTATAGGCGGGCACATACTTTTACCATGGGCACTATGGAATGCAGAGATCGGCAGGGTTGTATGGTTCTTTGATAGTGGATGTGAGGGAAGGAGACAAGGAACCATTTGAATATGATGACGAATTCAACATTTTACTAAGTGATTGGTGGCACAAGGGATCCCATGAACAAGAGCTTGATCTCTCCTCCAATCCCTTCCGTTGGATTGGTGAGCCTCAGGTAAATTTAATTTTAAACTAGAATGTTCAGCACACGTGTCGTGAATTACGTATGTTAATTCGTATTTATCGATACCGAATTCTTAAAATTTTAACCTCAGACCTTGCTAATCAATGGGAGAGGGCAGTACAATTGCTCCCTGGCAGGGCAACTTAGCCATAGCCCGACAAGCCAGTGCAAGCTAAGAGGCGACGAACAGCACGCACCGCGACTCCTCCATGTGCAACCCCGCAAGACCTACAGGCTCAGGATAGCTAGCTCCACCGCATTGGCGTCTCTCAACTTAGCAATCGGGGTAACATTTACTTTACTATTTCAAGCTCTTTCTGAATTCTAATTAATTTAAATAGTACTCTTTAATCATTCCATATTACATTTTAGTAGGAGTTGATTTAGAATGCTATAAATAGCCTCAAAATCTACTTTACAATTATTTTTATAAAATATATTAATTTTCGCAAATAATCTTAAATAAACTATTGATTATTTTTTCTATTTCGATTAGTTAAGAAAATTATGAGTTTAGTTTATTCTTGAATTTATTAGTTACTATCACTATTAAGCGTAAGTCTCTTGTGAGATTGTCTTACAAATTTTTATCTGTGAGACGGGTCAATCCTACCGATATTCACAATAAAAAATAATACTCTTAGCATAAAAAGTAATATTTTTTTATGAATGACCCAAATAAAAGATCTGTCTCACAAAATACTACTCGTGAAACTGTCTCACATAAATTTTTGCATAATATTAATATGATTAATTAAGTTAACTTTTGATATAAATTTGCTAATTAAACGGGGGTATTGATGCATATGTTCCCAATGCCATAGAATCACAAAATGATGGTGGTCGAGGCCGACGGAAATTACGTCCACCCATTCGCCGTCGACAACATCGATGTATACTCAGGGGAGAGCTACTCAGTCCTTTTCACCACCGATCAAGACCCTTCCAACAACTACTGGATCTCAGTTTCTGTACGAGGAAGAGAACCCAAAACTCCTCCAGGTCTAACAATACTAAACTACCGTCCTACTCCCGCTTCGAAGCTGCCGATATTCCCACCTCCAGCCGCCCCAGCCTGGAACGATTTCAAATACAGCGTGACTCTGAGCAAACAACTCTTCGCCTTAAAGGGCACGCCTAAACCACCCGCAAGACTCGACAGGCGAATCTTGCTGCTAAATACGCAGAATTTCATCGACGGGTACACGAAATGGGCTATCAACAATGTCTCATTAGTCCTGCCTGTTGAGAAATTGCTTTAGTTTCTTTAAAATAAAAGTCCACATGTGCAAAATCATGTGTTTTGAATTAGTCTTTCATTCTGTTATGCTATCCTAGTCTTAAGGAATTAGTTTAGTTTTTTGTTATTTTCAGTCTTTAAATATGTGATTGAATGCATTGTTTCTGATATGAGAAAAGCTTCACCGGACTTGTTTTGTTTTTCTTTCCTCTGAAATTCCTTCAGCAATATTTTTTACAAAAACAATTGGTATCAGAGCTTCATCTTGAGGGACCTGTGTGAGTGAGTGTAAACATGGAAGCACAAACGAGTTTCTCATCCATTTCTCCACCTATGTTCGATGGAGAAAATTACCAAGTTTGGGCAGTTCGGATGCAGACACATTTGGAAGCTTTGGATCTTTGGGAAGCTGTGGAAGAAGACTATGAAGTTTCAGCTCTTCCAAACAATCCAACCATTGCACAACTAAAAACACACAAGGAAAAGAGGACAAATAAATCAAAGGCGAAAGCTTGTCTGTTTGCAGCAGTCTCATCAGTCATCTTCACTCGAATTGTTGGCCTAAAATCAGCACACGAGATATAGAATTATCTCAAGACTGAGTATGAAGGAGATGAAAGAATTCGAGGTATGCAAGTTTTGAATTTGGTTCGTAGCTTTGAGATGCAAAGGATGAAGGACTCTGAAAACATAAAGGAGTATGTTGATCGACTTCTCAAACTAGCCACTCAAGTCAGATTGCTTGGATCTAGCCTTGAAGATTCAAGGATTGTTCAAAAAATTCTTGTAACAGTGCCTGAAAGGTATGAAGCTACAATAACAACTTTAGAAAATACAAAAGATTTGTCTAAGGTTACAGTAGCAGAATTACTTAGTGCCTTCCAAGCACAAGAGCAGAGAAGAGCAATGAGGCAAGAAGGAGTAGTTGAAGGAGCCTTGGCAGCCAAGCATCAAGATGATAGAAAGCACAAGAAAAACTATAACAAAAGGAATCAAAGAACAAACAGTCATGATGTTGAAACCAACAACAAAGACAAGCAAGAAACAAAAGCTGCTGGCAACAGAGGAAATTATCCTCCATGTAAACATTGTGGAAAAAAAGGACACTCTCCTTACAAATGTTGGAAAAGACCTGATGCAATGTGCAACAAATGCAACCAGCAGGGACATGAAACTGTGATTTGCAAATTCAAAAATCAACAACAAGAAGTTAAAGTTCAGATTGAAGACCAAGGAGATCATGATCAACTATTTGTTGCATCATGTTACACAAGTCATGTTTCATCTGAAGATTGGTTGATTGATAGTGGTTGCACAAATCACATGACCAAGAACAAGGAGCTGTTCACAGAATTAAGGACTGCAGATTCGAAGAAAGTTAGAATTGGCAATGGTGACTGCATTGAAGTAAAAGGCAAGGGCACCATAGCAATAGAAAGCTGCACAGGAACCAAGTTAATACATGATGTGCTATATGTTCCTGAAATTGATCAAAATCTAATAAGTATTGGTCAATTAATAGAAAAGGGGTACAAAGTGACTTTTAACAATGGTTCTTGTCTGATTGAAGACCAAGCAGGCCTGAAAATCTTCAATATCAGAATGAAAAAGAGAAGTTTTTCTTTCAATCCACTTGAAGAGGAGCATGCTGCTTTCTTGGCAAAGGAAAGCATCACTGAAACATGGCACAAGAGGCTGGGTCACTATCATCTTCGAGGTTTGCAATACATGAAGACAAATCAGTTCACAAATGATTTGCCTGACCTTGATAAAGAAATTCCAGATTGTGAAGCTTGTCAGTATGGAAAGCAAAGCAGAAAGCCATTTCCAAAGACGGCTTGGAGAGCAACACAAAAATTGCAGCTAATACACACTGATGTGTGTGGTCCTCAAAGTACAGAATCACTGTCAGGAAGTAAGTACTATATTGCTTTCATTGATGACTTCACACGCATGTGTTGGATTTTCTTTTTGAAGTACAAGTCAGAAGTTGCACGAGTTTTCTGGAATTTCAAAGCGAAAGTTGAAAATGAAAGTGGATGCAAAATCAAAGCTCTTAGATCAGACAATGGGAAGGAGTATACCTCAGAAGCTTTCAATCAATTTTGCGAGGAATCGGGCATTCAACATCAACTAACTGCTCCATATACTCCACAACAAAATGGAGTTAGTGAAAGAAAGAATAGATATATTATGGAGATGACAAGATGTATGTTGCACGAGAAGAGTTTGCCAAAGAAATTCTGGGCAGAAGCAGCAAACACAGCTGTATTCCTTCAAAACAGACTTCCTACAAGAGCAGTCAAAGATCAAACACCATTTGAAGTCTGGTATGGATACAAACCAACCTTAAAATTTCTTAAAATATTTGGTTGTTTGTGTTATACTCATGTTCCGCAGAGCAAGCGAGACAAACTTGACAAAAGAGCATCACCAAGCATCTTTATAGGCTATAGCGATGCGAGTAAAGCTTATAAAATTTTCAAACCACAAGATGGGAAAATTGTTATAAGCAGAGATGTGCATTTCGTGGAAGACAAAAAATGGGACTGGAATATTTCAGCAGAGGAGGACAAAGTTTCACAGCAACTGAAGTTTCAACATCTGACTAATGGTGTAATAACAGATCAGATTGCTAATGACTGGCAAAATGAAGCATTTGATGATGCTCCTATTAGAGGTACTCGATCTCTTTCTGAAATATATCACAGGTGCAACATAGCAGTGTGTGAACCAGCAAGTTATGAAGAAGCCAAGAAAGATCAAAATTGGATGGTTGCAATGAAGGAGGAGCTGTCCATGATTGAAAAGAACAAGACTTGGCATCTTGTGGAGAGACCTCAAGACAGGAAAGTAATTGGAGTCAAATGGGTGTTTAGAACTAAACTCAATGCCAATGGTTCAGTTCACAAGTACAAAGCAAGACTAGTGGTGAGGGGTTTTGCACAGATTTTTGGTGTTGACTACTCAGACACTTTCGCACCAGTTGCTAGGCTTGACACCATCAGAATGTTGCTTGCAATTGCTGCTCAAAAAAACTGGAGAGTCTACCAGTTAGATGTTAAGTCAGCCTTCTTGAATGGTGACTTGAAGGAAGAGATCTATGTTGATCAACCTGAAGGATTTGTGAAGAAAGGAGAAGAAGACAAGGTTTATCTTCTCAAGAAAGCTCTTTATGGCTTGAAGCAAGCTCCAAGGGTTTGGTACAGCAAAATTGATGATTATTTGTTGAGCTTGGGATTTGTTAAAAGTCTCTCCGAATCAACTTTGTATGTAAAACAAGAAAGCAATGAGGTTCTTGTTATATCACTTTATGTTGACGATTTGTTAGTTACAGGATCCAACACAACACTGGTAAAAAACTTCAAGCTCAAGATTATGAAAGTTTTTGAAATGACAGACCTTGGCTTAATGACATTCTTTCTTGGAATGGAAATTAAGCAAAAAGAGCATGAAGTCTTCATCTGTCAGAGGAAGTATGCAAAGGAGATTCTGAAGAAGTTCAAGTTTGAAGATTGCAAAGAAGTGAGTACACCAATGAATCAAAAAGAAAAGTTGTGTCAAGACGATGGTACTGATAAAGTGAATGAAGAATTTTTTAGAAGCTTGGTGGGATGCTTGATGTATTTGACAACAACAAGACCAGACATCATGAATGCAGTAAGTATTCTATCTAGATTTATGCATTGTGCTAGTGAGATACATCTAAGGGCTGCCAAGAGGGTGATTCGATATATAAAAGGCACAATTGATCTTGGAGTAAAATTCACAAAAAGCAAGGAGTTCAAGCTAGTAGGATTCTCAGATAGTGATTGGGGAGGATCAGCAGATGACATGAAAAGCACCTCAGGTTATTGCTTTAGTTTTGGGGCTGGTATTTTTTCATGGTGTTCAAGAAAACAAGAAAATGTGGCGCAGTCCACTGCAGAGGCTGAATTCATTGCTGCAGCCGCAGCTGTTAATCAAGCAATATGGTTGAGGAAAATTCTAACAGATCTCAACATGGAGCCAAAGAAAAGCACTGAAATTTTTGTTGACAACCAAGCAGCCATTGCTATCTCAAAAAATCCAGTGTTTCATGGGAAAACTAAGCATTTCAACATTAAGTTGTTCTTTGTGCGAGAAGTACAGAAAGAAGATGTTGTAACACTGCTCTATTGCAAGTCTGAAGACCAACTGGCAGATTCATTCACAAAGCCACTACCTTTCAACAGATTTGAGATTCTTAGGCAGAAAAGTGGAGTTTGCAGTTCCTAAAGCAAGGAGGAGTGTTGAGAAATTGCTTTAGTTTCTTTAAAAATAAAAGTCCACATGTGCAAAATCATGTGTTTTGAATTAGTCTTTCATTCTGTTATGCTATCCTAGTCTTAAGGAATTAGTTTAGTTTTTTGTTATTTTCAGTCTTTAAATATGTGATTGAATGCATTGTTTCTGATATGAGAAAAGCTTCACCGGACTTGTTTTGTTTTTCTTTCCTCTGAAATTCCTTCAGCAATATTTTTTACAACAACACTGCCCGCCACACCTTATTTGGGTTCCATCAGATACGGTCTAACCAACGCATTCGACCAAAAGTCTCCCCCGGATGATTTCGGTCGCGAGTACGATATCAGGAAGCCGGCAAGAAACCAGAATTCTAGCTATGGGAACGGAGTGTACACGCTGAGGTTCAACACGACGGTGGATGTTATACTTCAGAACGCGAACGCGTTAAAGGCTAATGTCAGCGAGATACACCCGTGGCATCTGCATGGGCATGACTTCTGGGTTCTTGGGTATGGGGAAGGCAAGTTCACAGATAAAGACGAGGAGAGATTCAACCTGGAGAATCCTCCATTGAAGAACACCGCCGTGATTTTCCCTTATGGGTGGACTGCGCTAAGATTTGTGGCGGATAACCCCGGGGTGTGGGCATTCCATTGTCACATCGAGCCGCATTTGCATATGGGAATGGGGGTTGTTTTCGCAGAAGGTGTTCGTCGGATCAACAAGATTCCTGACGAGGCTCTGGGCTGTGGTTTGACAGGGAAAGTGTTGATGAAGAATGGTGGCATTTGAAGTTAATTCCCTGATGGTTCCATGGATTTAAGTATTGATATGATTTTGGCTCAAACTGTATATGTTCTTCTGACCAACACATTTACGAAACTTGGGCTAGATTTGGTTTCATTTCTATTATTATAATTTTTTAAAATGGATAATTTCAAAAAGTAATCGGATAGCATGACATATTTAATATTTTTGTTTCGTTTCTGCCGGGAAAAAATTATATCGTGTTGAGGGTGTAATTAAGTTATTTTTTTTTTAATTTTGTAAGAAGATTTTTAAGCTATAAATATCATCCTATGTGATATACGATGATGTGTCTAGTTCTATAATAACATGTGATGTTTAATTTTTTTTTTAATGAAAATGGAATCCGCAGACGTTACACAAAATCTAAATGAAAGTAAAGAATAATGTTTGTTCATACACAAATATTGAGTGAAAAAGTGTTAAAAAATCTTATTTATTTACCAAAATAACATAATCACTTTTAAATAATCAAAATCGATATGTGATCAGTTTCTAGATTTGAATTAAATTAAGAAGAAACAAAATTTGGGGTATAAAAAACCGAATTTTTTAAAAGTGCAAAAATGAATAATCATATTTTTTTTTAAGGAAATGTTAATTATAAAATGTAAAATTCATAATTATTAGGCCATTAATTATTTACGAATGATTTTTAGCCAAATTTAAACCAACACTGTGTTTTTTTTCTTATTAGATTTTAGTATTTTTGAAATTTTTTTATCAAAATATCTTGAGAATTATCAAATTATTGTAAAAATAAAATAAAATAAATAAAAATAATTTTCCATTCCCCCGCCAATACAAGAGGCGGAGAAGTGGAAATTAGGAATTCATTCCCCTCTCTTGTACATGCTGGTGATTTGCAATACATAATGATTTATATATTAGGCTATATAATGATATATAAATACCTGTGTATTTATAAATAGGTATTTGAAAATAAAATAATTTCAATAATATTTTAATATAAAATAAAAAAAACAAATATTTATTTTTTTATAAAGATGAGTCAAATTCGAGCTGATGAAAACTATTCATTTTCAAGTATGAATTCAAAATTTAATTTATTCAAAAAAATAAATTTAAATTCAATCATTAAATCAAAATGAAAAATTAATCTATTAAATTTATTTAAATTCTATAGAATACGAGCATAAAATATTTAATATAAAAAATTATGAGCAACCAATGTGTTTTTCATTAATTAATGACTTCATAAATTTAATATTTTCTATTAAAATATGGTAACTTTAAATAAATAAAATATATATATAAAAAAATTTGCTGATCCTTTATTATACATTTTTTTGGAACATATAATTAGGCGCATGCATTCGAAGATATCATTAGTCTAAAGCTCAACAGAGGATTCCTATTCCAATTCGGTAAATGTATCAAGTATGGAGCCATCATCACTTAGAAGTATGGCATATCGGTTTAATCCGACGTTAGGATCATAAAAAGATAACTCGAGTATTATAGCTCTCATTATATATGAAACTAACAATGGCCGTCTCCTCGTGGCCTATAAAGAGAATACAGAACTATTTCAATATATCTGTAGATGATCTCGATTGTCATATACAATAATATGATCGAAATCTAACTAATAGATCGAATTTTCAATTTTTTTTAATGATTGGGTTTGAATTTTTTTTTTTTCTGAATAAACTAGAGTTTTAATTCATGTTTGAGAATGAATAATTTTCATTAGATCGAATTTAAACTGTTTATATAACAAAATATGTTTGATTTTTTTTTTTATGTTAACTTACTATTAATTTTTTTTAAAATTTTCAAATATTTATTTATAAATACACAGAAATAATTGTATATTATGAAATATATATATTAGGATTGAGTTAGAGTTTATAGTAGAATTTATAGATGAATTAATAACTATTTTAAAATTTTTCTTCTAAACCCTGTCAAATAGTAGGACCGGTCTTGATGGTGTTAAGTATCAAGAGAATATTTCTCAACTTCTTAAGAAATGATCGGACCACAAATTGTGCGAAACGATCTGATGAATCTTATGACTAGTTTAAACTCAAATAAGACAATTCAAATAAGAAAAATAAATGCAGTAAGAAAATAACACAAGTGATGTTTATAGATGTTCGGAGACTCAAGCTCTTACGTCACATATTATTCCACTTATGAAAGGATTTCAATAGAAGACTTTGGTTTTACAAAACTTGTAACAACCCACTTCGACTTTAGGACTTATCCACTATCTAAATCGAAACTCCTAGTAACTTCTTACAATAGTTGAGACACACAGTCTAACAACCAATATAGAAATAAGATGATGAATCATGAAACTCAAACTGCAGGAAACTGCCTAAACGATCTTGGTACAAAACAGTCGAGTTGTTTGACAGAAACCTTGAAGATCTTTGATGATTTGAATATGCATTCTTTGGAACGATAGCTGATGAACAATGAATAAGTATCAAAGTGACAAGTGTTATGAAGTATTTTTACCAATACAAGCTTGAATCTTCTATGTTATTTTCTATCTTGGCATTCTACATATTTTTGTTCAACATTTGACTATAGCTCATTAAATGAGCATTAACGCAAAGACATTGTTGTTGCCATCCTTTCTTGTTTTATCGTACATTTCATTTAATGAGCAGATAGATATATACCAAATGTGATAGAAACGACAATTGACAACATAAAGTACCTAGCTATGCTCGTAGATTTTTGTGGAAAGCTTCTGATTTTCTGACACCCTGTTTGTTGGGTATGATTAGTCTACCAACATTTCTGAAAAACATGTAAGATTATTGTAATATATGTTGACTCAACTGTTTATAAATACTAACACTCGAGTAGTTTTCCACATACTAATGCGCAAGAGGCAATCAAGTATTTTAGTATTGCGAGACCGGTTGAAATGATTTAACTGAAATGGTTGAATACCTGTAACAATGAACAAACGATAACTTGATCTAATACACTAAGTTACTCTTTGTCATTATCAAAAACTAGTTTTTCACCCGTGCGATGCACGGGCATTTATTTTTTCTAATTAATGGTTAAAATTAGTAAATATGATAATCTGTTTCACTTTCTACATAAAATGACGGTTTAACAAACTGAAATGTCTATTGTTTTCATATACATAAAGATAATAACTATGAAACACGAATAAAAGAGTCATTTTTGTATTTCAGATGAAAAATAATATCACAGTTGTATTAGACAATGAACGTGATAATGATTTATGTACTATATAACAATAACTGGAATAAAAATAATGTGGTTTTAATTTGAATAATGGGTCATAATCTTCATCGAATTGACATGATACACTAACATATTCAGTATGAATTGATTAAATAACATATCAATTATATATTGATTATTAAACATTAACAATGTTAAAAGGATACTTACATTATATATAATTTTCTCATTTAGCAAATTCATTTTGGGGGATTTTACTAAATTGAGCATAAAATTAGCTTGTGTATAGATATGCGATGCACGAGATTTTAGTTTATATAATTAAATATTAAAATTATTAAGAATGCATATCCGAATAAAAAATTAAAATTAAAATAACAATAAACCAAATGGATATAGATCATACAATTAGAAAATAAAAACAAATTACAAATTTTGAAAAACTTCCTTAAATACAACATTTGTTGTTGATTTTTTCGGGTTGCTATCACTATCACATATCAAAATTTTTAGACCCTTAGGATTCGTAACTCTGGATACAGCAACGTACAATTGACCATGACTAAAAACATGGTTCTTCAAAAAAGTCCTACATGAGACAATGATTGCCCCTAGCTTTTGTTTATTGTCATTGCATATAATATAATCAAAGGATATTGTCTTCGTTGAAATTTAAAGGGAAGTCTTGGACCAGAAGGCGTCAATGACATTCTTGGAATAAGTACTTTATGACCTGCATTACTTCCAGTTATAATTAGTCCTTCCAAAACATGGTTTTACGAGCCTTGTCACGATCAATCTAGTACCATTGCATAATCCAAGAGAATGATCTATGTTCCGCAGCAACATAACCGGATTTCCAACCTTCAAATTTAACTCGTGATTCGGTACTCCAGAACATCTTATTCCATTTAAGAATTCAGGGGTATGCAAATCATTCAGCAGATCAACATTTCTATCTGACTGGCACGTCGTATCAGAACTTAAATACAACCGTCCTTCTAAATGGTTTAGAGATATCATGTATTCATTTATGGACTGAACGACATCAAGTGTTGGTGCCAAAATAGCTCTTTGCTGAAAATATGCATTATTGTTGAAATTGTTGTCTAAAGACGGATACGTACTCTCAACTATTGCTGCAATAGAATCATTGCAATCTTTGATCAAAAGTTCATCAGGAATATCTATGGTCGCATAACCGTCATTCTGTTCTACAATTTCTCCAATTTTTCCATCTCCTGTATTAGCAATCCAATCTGAAATTTTTTTTATTTTAGCACATTCTTCATCAGAACCTAAATTCTGTAATCGCATATTTTTTGTCAATCTCAAAACTATACAGTGTCTCCAAAGATATGAAGAATTGATAGTGGCGTGAACAATATCTTGCCTACTGCCTTTTGGAATAACAGGCAATATTTGTCGAAAATCGCCACCAAAAACAACTGTTTTGCCTCCAAAAGGCAAATGATGGCTCGAAGGATTGACAAATCTCATTATATCTTTCATGCTTTTATCCAAAGCTTCAAAACAAAACTTATGCGTCATTGGAGCCTCATCCCAAATGATAAGTTTAGATTTTACAATAAGCTCTGCAAGATGACTCCCTTGTTTGATATTGCATGTTGATTCTCCATTGGGATTAAATGGAATTGCAAAACGGGAATGAGCAGTTCTTCCACCAGGCAGCAGAAGAGATGCTATGGCACTGGATGCCACATTCAAGACAATTTCCCCCTTCGATCTCAAGTATGCAGACAGAGTCTTCCAGACAAATGTTTTTCCAGTACCTCCATATCCATATACAAAGAATACTTCTCCCTTATTTGAAACAACTGCTTTCATTATTGTATCATATACATGACGCTGCTCGGAGTTCAAATTATCAATGAGTTTATCATGTTGTTCCGATAAAGATCTTCTGTCAAACCGCAACTCGTCATATATAAGTTTATTTGGTGAAGACTGAAAATATTGATCACTGGGAAAATGCATTGATTGGAATTCACGTAAACTCTTTCCATAGCTTTGCAGTAGTTTTTCAATTTCAACCAATGCATAACTTCTAATTTCATCCTCATTTAATTCCAATTCTACAAAAGAAAAATAGAGATATATAAATAAATATGTGTGTGTGTGTGTGTGTGTGTGTAAACATATATAAAAAATTTATTAATTCATGCATACCTTGGTGTTGCAGCAAGTGTGAGGCCCAAGCCCTGGAGCCCAATTACAACCTTGGCCCAACTTTGCCCTAGGTATATAAAACTTATAACCCTTCACTTTTCACATTCTACACTACGTTAAAAAATATATAATTCTCTCAACTCCCAACTCTCTCAAGTTTTCTTGGAGTCAACTTCGATTTCAAGACTAGCAAAAGATAGTAAGTGGAACGTATATTTTCCTGATATGTATAATATTTATCTTCATGGTGTGTTAAGATTGAATCTATGATGTATTGCATGTTGATCATTTTCAACAAATATTTTTGATAATGTCTTGATCTTGTTTGTGACCTTGTCTAGTAGGGTAAACTAGACTCTTACGATCCAGTCTGGGGAGTTAAGCCAGACATTCATGATCCAATCTGGGGAGTTAAGCCAGATAAATATGATCTGGTCTGGGGAGTTAAGCCAGATATTATGATCCCAACTGGGGAGTTAAACCAGATATTATGATCCAATCTGGGGAGTTAAGCCAGATATTTGATATTGATTGTTTTATGTTTTAGATCTACTTGTGAATAAGTTTCTAAAGATATGATCTAGTGATAAGACAAATGTTATAATGTTTCTTTTTAAAACTTGAAGATATGCTCCCTCCAATTACTGAGTGACGACCATATCACTCACCCCTTACATTTTATTTCAGATGAGAATGAGATAGAAGAGCAGGAATCAGCTGAATTTTGGGGATGGTGATTGGGCTAGACAATTTATAATCATTTGTTTTTGAATAAGTTGTGAACATTAGACTTGTTCTTCTGTCATTGGTTTTGTAAGACAATGAATTATTTGAATAAATTCTACTTTGGAATAAGACTGTTGTTTAGGCTTAGTGTTCTTGGTTTATTTAATTATTGAATTTTTAAGAACATTGCCGATGTTCATGCCATGCATCTCGGGGCGTGACATTTTAGTGGTATCAGAGCAATAGGTTCATAATCTTGATGGGAAATTTAAGTTACCTTAAGAAGATCGAATTTTGGGAATCAGTAGTTCGAAGCAATATCAGAATAAAATTTTATTAATTTAAATTTGTAACTAGTGAGGATAAGAAAAATCAAATTTTGGTTAGATGTGATAGGATTTGGTGGTTGATATCTTTGGGATTTATGGAGTCACACGTGTCCTTTATTATATCAAATTCAGTTGAGAACATATGTGTAACGTCCCGTAATTTGGACTGCGTATAAACAATGCATAATTCCTAGTAATTTAATTGCTTGAGTATTTAAATTCTTTTCTTTGAATTTATTTATTTTACGCAGTAGTTTAATCGTCATCTTTTCAGTATATAAGTGAGGCCGGTCTGGAGATGGAGTATTGAGATAAATTAATAAAGTCATGTTTAATTATTTTATGCATTTTATGCATAATTCATGCATGATAGGATTTGCTTCACGAAATTTTAAAAGTTCGTGCATTAGAATTTTAAGTTGCATTTCACGTTCGAGCGAGGATCAGAGACCGGAAAATTTTCAGAAAATTATTTTATTACATGATTTGTTTTTATAAATTAAGTTAAAGAATTTTTAACTGTATTTTACAAAAAGGGGAATTTTTGGGGTATTTTTACCCGCAGGACTTTATTTTTAACGGTACGCAAATTTTATCGAATCGGGGGACTTTTTAAGGGTTCGGCTAATATTTTCAAAACCTTTTCAACACGAAATATTTTTCGAGAGTGGGTTTGGGCTTATTGGGCCTACTTTGAGTTTATAGGGCTTAATTATCCTTTTTAACTTTTAAATTAAACAATATAGGCCCATAAATACATTTGTTATCTATATAATTAACCTTAAACACCATTAACCCTAAACCTAATCTCCCGCCGCCCACCCCTCCAATCAGGAACCCTCTTCGTGAATTGCAGCAGCCAAAGAATTCGGTGCATTCATTTCTTCAAACTCAAGCTTCTACTCTACATCTCGGTTGCTTCCCCTCGAGTGTTTGTGCATCAAATATTTAATCAAGGCACGCTTTTACTCTTTTTCTGCATCATTCACGCCATATTTACGTTTAATGTGTGTTGTAACATGTAGAAACTTTCGATCCAGTAGCTGCACATGAGGATGTGTCGGTGTTGTTGTGTTTCATGCATTTCCACATTTACTGCTCACGTTTTCGGATCTTGGTGCAAAGGGCTGCGACCCTGGATTGTTTAGGGACTGCTGGTGATGTCAAGGAATGGTCTTGGAGGCTTAGAACTTTCGGCAGATTGTACAGGCTGAAGGGCCGAGAGAAAGGATTGGGTTGGGTGGCTCGATCTTGGGTTTCAGCGTGCAGGGTAGACCAGCGCCGCAGGGACCTCTCCGAGGCTTAGACCAGACCCTTGGGGGTCTGAGAAGAGGCTTAGAGGGGCTCGGTCTGTGCTGGATTTGTCCCGAGCGCTGTAGATCGAGAAAGAAGGAGACGGGCTCGGTTTGGTCGTTTTGGTTTGATAAGCAAACTGATGGGAGGAACGGCGGTGCATGGGCTTGAACTAAGCTATGTTTCAGACCTTTTAAAGTCTAGGAAGATGTTGGGATTAAGTCACGGGTGGCTGGTTAAGAGAGAGGCGCGATCCTTGTAAGTTTTGTTTGATCGAGAGATGACATGCTATTATATATTGTTGGGGTTTTGGTTAGTACAGAAACTTTAAGACTCGATTAGGCATGGTTTAGGACCTTCATTAAGGCTTAATCGGTGAGACCTACAAGCTGGACACGTTGTGGTAGAAGGTGCACCAAATTGTTAAATGGATTTGAGACAAGTGTTGGAGAATAATGGTTAAAGGGTGGGCCGAGAGTTTTTATTAAAAGGGGTAGGGTGCTAACCGAAAACCTTCTGGAATTTGAGGGTATAATTTAAGTAGTACTATATGGTTTAGAATGACTTGTTAAGTTATGGTGAAAGTTTGGGAAAATTTTGGTTAAGATTCGGTCTGTTTCGGGTTAAAAATCGAGACCCCGATCCAAGTTTTAAAACAAATAGACTAAGTTGGTTTTTGGGCTCGAGTTTACGACTAGGAATACTTATAAAAATATTTTGGATATTTTAAGGAGTTTGGTAAGCTTCGGGTCAATTTTAGAGGTCCAGGGTTGAAACGATAATTTTTTTGGTTTCCAGGGGCAAAATGGTCATTTTGCACCCGGGGTGAGATTTTTGTCCTAGCAGCGCCCTGAGCACGAATCATAATATTTTTAAATGTTCATGCATCACGTTTACGATTTTTTTTATGCTATTATAATAATTATGGTGCATGCTTAATTTAAAGGAATTAAGTGAGGAAGTGAAGAGCACTCCGTCTTCGCCGCGCCGCGTCGTTATTTTGTTTGTTTTCAGTCAAAACAAACCAAGGCATGTTTATATCTTCTTTCACTCTTCAATCAAGCCATATAGATATTTTTAAATATCGCAAGTACATGATTTTAATACAAGATATTTCAGTATGCGATTTAATTATATTACGTGCATTAAATAGAAAATGATTATTTTTGAGATTTATGCGATATGGCTTGTGGTTCATTCACTATGTGGGAGCATTATTTTTACGGTCGCCAGTGACCGCTCAATTCAGGTTGGTACCATCGGGTCTTCAGTGACCGCTCAGTTCAGGTTGGTACCATCGGGTCTTCAGTGACCGCCAGCTCAGTTCCAGGCTCCCCGGTAGTCAGTTACCGATCAGTTCAGCTTAGTGCAGTGGCCACAGGCGTAAAACATAATCTCAACAGAAAATTTTACCAGTTATTTCAGTACAGGCTCCAAGGAGCAAATATTTTTACTATGATTATCAGTTCAGTTATGCACGTATTATAATTGCTCAGATCAGTTTATTTTCAGCATGATTACAGATCATTTTCAGTATGCCTCACGACATGATATTTTATCCCATGCATATTTTACTTCAGATTTTATTCGTTACCTGCGATATATGCATGCTGAGTCTTTAGGCTCACTAGACTTGATTGTTGTAGGTACTGATGAGATCAGGGCCGAGGGCGGGGACCAGTGAGCCAGCTTGGGTCGGCAGTAGTGGCACCCGAGGACCTCAGTGCAGCAGTTGCTACTTTATTTCTCAAACAATATTTTTATCAGTCGTTGAATAATTTTAAATTGTGATTTTTGGCAACTTTATTTATTTCCTTCCGCTGCGATATTTTAAACTTTGACTTGGATTTATCAGTTGATTTATGAACGAGGAAATTTCAGTTATTTTAAAAGAAAATTTTAAATTTTCCGCAAATTTTCAAGCAAGCAGTTTCAGGGCCTTCACAGTTGGTATCAGAGCCTATGTTCTTGTAAAGGGTTACACTACTACTGACCACGAGAAGCTCACGATATCACGTCTTCGGTCTGTAAGTTTTACATTTCAGCATTTCATTTAAAGCATGAATTATTTTGACAGCATGCTTCCATGAAATAGTTTACGATCAGATTTTCAGTATTTCAGTGTTCGTTTGAAAATAAATTATGGAATTATGCACGTTGGTTACGTTTGGAATTGGACATATCTAAGAATCCGAATGTTGGGCTTTAGGAGAAATTGAAAATGATTTGACTATATTCAGTTGTACTGATGCCCCCCTTGTGAGTCATAAGTTAATCTTGAAAATTATGAATGCTTTTGAGAAAAGAAATTATCGATGGTTCTTGGTTGCTAGTCGAATAAATTTTTGAGGATTTTTATATAAGCAATAGCAATTTGAAGACTACGACAATATTTAGGATAATAAATGTACAATTTGGAGAACTGTAAGGGTCAGATTGCAATTTTCAAAAATTTTAAAGAGTAAATGCGAACTTTTGAGGAACACTTGGGATTTTAAGTATTTATAGAAATGTAAGACGTGTTATGGGAATTAATTTTGGGTTTAATAAACTTAAGGCTACTGAGCCTTATGATACAGGAAATCTATAAAATGAAATTGGGAATACTGAGGACTCATGGGTAATTGTGGAATTTCGAGATTTAATGAAAAATTGGATGATAGGAATTTTCGGTTATTTAGGCTCGAAGGAAATATAGAATATTTAGATATTTTAGTTATACTGTTATAATGAATGGTAATCAAGAACATTGTAGGATGAATCAATCTTAGGCGTAAAAATTTAAGCGTTAGTGAATAATGTTGTGGCAAATTAAGAAATTTAAAGTGATGACGATTTAAGGTAAATTTGATCGGTTAGTTAAGTTATAAGAATAAACATTGAGTTAGTAAATTATTGGGAACGTAAGTTGATGTGTCACAAGTGTTAGTGATCATGATCTTAACAGTTAAGATTATACCTTGTGAGAATTTAAAATTTTTCAAAGTTGGGTACAATGAGGGTTAGTTTAATCGATAGACCAACGCAAGAGGTGAGGTAGACACCTTGTCTTGGGAAATGTTGGAAGTCATTAACAAACTTGGGACTAAACGGATATATTTATTGGGATTATTTTATTCAAAGCTATTTGGATTAGGTAAGTTTGAATTTCAAATTTATGGAATATTTGTTCATACGGAATTCTGGGGAAATAAAAACAAAAGAAAATTTGTTGTGTTCAATATAAGTTATCAATGGATGAATATTAAGATTTTTATCGAGTAAGAAATCTAAAATTTTGATATGAGAATTCTAGAATTTTATGGGTTATAAGTGAAGTTGGTTTATTAGAATTAGTCCAACATTAACATGGGGTGACTTAGTAAGTTTTATACGCTAGTACTAATTAAGCCTTAAGGATACATAAGAATGCGACATTCGTTTCAATGATGGAAGTCCAAGGGTCGTAGGCCTCAACTTTAATTGAGAAAATAATAGTTTAAGCATGTAATTGGAACTCGAAAGGCTTTAAAATTTAGGTAAAATGTCAATGTTGTATAATTGGGTTTATGAATTAACGTTACTCGAGGTATAAGAAATTGCAACAATTTTACATTCGGGATGTACTCGTAAATAATTAAGTTATGGAAGTTTAGTGCCGTAAGATAGAGATTCGATTCAAGAAACTTAGCCTAATATTATTATGAGATTGAGATAAGGTTTAACAGTTAAGCGTATAATCGAGGATATGAATCGATCAGTAAATTTTGGTGCTAAGGTTTCTTAGAGTGAAATACATAAATACAAATGTAAGAGATCAATGAACATCACGGGTACACTATAAGAAAAGTAAGACGCAATAAAATTCGGACTGTCATTTCTAATATTGGTAATTTTGAGAAAAGTTGAAATTCGAGGTTATAGAAAATAGAGCTAAGTTACTATAAGTCGTTTTAAGTTGCGATTCGCAAACGAGATTTTGTTAGGCAATTTAATTAGGATTGAAGAAACGTAAGGACAGCACAGCAATTATTTTATCAGAGTAGCGCATCGGAAGCGTGGAATATTGGAATATTAGAACTAAGTTTAAACTTCGTGATTATCAAGGATAAGCGAATTTCGGGGACGAAATTCAATTTAAGGGGGGAGAGATTGTAACGTCCCGTAATTTGGACTGCGTATAAACCATGCATAATTCCTAGTAATTTAATTGCTTGAGTATTTAAATTATTTTCTTTGAATTTATTTATTTTACGCAGTAGTTTAATCGTCATCTTTTCAGTATATAAGTGAGGCCGGTCTGGAGATGGAGTATTGAGATAAATTAATAAAGTCATGTTTAATTATTTTATGCATTTTATGCATAATTCATGCATGATAGGATTTGCTTCACGAAATTTTAAAAGTTCGTGCATTAGAATTTTAAGTTGCATTTCACGTTCGAGCGAGGATCAGAGACCGGAAAATTTTCAGAAAATTATTTTATTACATGATTTGTTTTTATAAATTAAGTTAAAGCATTTTTAACTGTATTTTACAAAAAGGGGAATTTTTGGGGTATTTTTACCCGCAAGACTTTATTTTTAACGGTACGCAAATTTTATCGAATCGGGGGACTTTTTCAGGGTTCGGCTAATATTTTCAAAACCTTTTCAACACGAAATATTTTTCGAGAGTGGGTTTGGGCTTATTGGGCCTACTTTGAGTTTATAGGGCTTAATTATCCTTTTTAACTTTTAAATTAAACAATATAGGCCCATAAATACATTTGTTATCTATATAATTAACCTTAAACACCATTAACCCTAAACCTAATCTCCCATCAGCCGCCCACCCCTCCAATCAGGAACCCTCTTCGTGAATTGCAGCAGCCAAAGAATTCGGTGCATTCATTTCTTCAAACTCAAGCTTCTACTCTACATCTCGGTTGCTTTCCCTCGAGTGTTTGTGCATCAAATATTTAATCAAGGCACGCTTTTACTCTTTTTCTGCATCATTCACGCCATATTTACGTTTAATGTGTGTTGTAACATGTAGAAACTTTCGATCCAGTAGCTGCACATGAGGATGTGTCGGTGTTGTTGTGTTTCATGCATTTCCACATTTACTGCTCACGTTTTCGGATCTTGGTTCAAAGGGCTGCGACCCTGGATTGTTTAGGGACTGCTGGTGATGTCAAGGAATGGTCTTGGAGGCTTAGAACTTTCGGCAGATTGTACAGGCTGAAGGGCCGAGAGAAAGGATTGGGTTGGGTGGCTCGATCTTGGGTTTCAGCGTGCAGGGTAGACCAGCGCCGCAGGGACCTCTCCGAGGCTTAGACCAGACCCTTGGGGGTCTGAGAAGAGGCTTAGAGGGGCTCGGTCTGTGCTGGATTTGTCCCGAGCGCTGTAGATCGAGAAAGAAGGAGACGGGCTCGGTTTGGTCGTTTTGGTTTGATAAGCAAACTGATGGGAGGAACGGCGGTGCATGGGCTTGAACTAAGCTATGTTTCAGACCTTTTAAAGTCTAGGAAGATGTTGGGATTAAGTCACGGGTGGCTGGTTAAGAGAGAGGCGCGATCCTTGTAAGTTTTGTTTGATCGAGAGATGACATGCTATTATATATTGTTGGGGTTTTGGTTAGTACAGAAACTTTAAGACTCGATTAGGCATGGTTTAGGACCTTCATTAAGGCTTAATCGGTGAGACCTACAAGCTGGACACGTTGTGGTAGAAGGTGCACCAAATTGTTAAATGGATTTGAGACAAGTGTTGGAGAATAATGGTTAAAGGGTGGGCCGAGAGTTTTTATTAAAAGGGGTAGGGTGCTAACCGAAAACCTTCTGGAATTTGAGGGTATAATTTAAGTGGTACTATATGGTTTAGAATGACTTGTTAAGTTATGGTGAAAGTTTGGGAAAATTTTGGTTAAGATTCGGTCTGTTTCGGGTTAAAAATCGAGACCCCGATCCAAGTTTTAAAACAAATAGACTAAGTTGGTTTTTGGGCTCGAGTTTACGACTAGGAATACTTATAAAAATATTTTGGATATTTTAAGGAGTTTGGTAAGCTTCGGGTCAATTTTAGAGGTCCAGGGTTGAAACGATAATTTTTTTGGTTTCCAGGGGCAAAATGGTCATTTTGCACCCGGGGTGAGATTTTTGTCCTAGCAGCGCCCTGAGCACGAATCATAATATTTTTAAATGTTCATGCATCACGTTTACGATTTTTTTTATGCTATTATAATAATTATGGTGCATGCTTAATTTAAAGGAATTAAGTGAGGAAGTGAAGAGCACTCCGTCTCCGCCGCGCCGCGTCGTTATTTTGTTTGTTTTCAGTCAAAACAAACCAAGGCATGTTTATATCTTCTTTCACTCTTCAATCAAGCCATATAGATATTTTTAAATATCGCAAGTACATGATTTTAATACAAGATATTTCAGTATGCGATTTAATTATATTACGTGCATTAAATAGAAAATGATTATTTTTGAGATTTATGCGATATGGCTTGTGGTTCATTCACTATGTGGGAGCATTATTTTTACGGTCGCCAGTGGCCGCTCAGTTCAGGTTGGTACCATCGGGTCTTCAGTGACCGCTCAGTTCAGGTTGGTACCATCGGGTCTTCAGTGACCGCCAGCTCAGTTCCAGGCTCCCCGGTAGTCAGTTACCGATCAGTTCAGCTTAGTGCAGTGGCCACAGGCGTAAAACATAATCTCAACAGAAAATTTTACCAGTTATTTCAGTACAGGCTCCAAGGAGCAAATATTTTTACTATGATTATCAGTTCAGTTATGCACGTATTATAATTGCTCAGATCAGTTTATTTTCAGCATGATTACAGATCATTTTCAGTATGCCTCACGACATGATATTTTACCCCATGCATATTTTACTTCAGATTTTATTCGTTACCTGCGATATATGCATGCTGAGTCTTTAGGCTCACTAGACTTGATTGTTGTAGGTACTGATGAGGTCAGGGCCGAGGGCGGGGACCAGTGAGCCAGCTTGGGTCGGTAGTAGTGGCACCCGAGGACCTCAGTGCAGCAGTTGCTACTTTATTTCTCAAACAATATTTTTATCAGTCGTTGAATAATTTTAAATTGTGATTTTTGACAACTTTATTTATTTCCTTCCGCTGCGATATTTTAAACTTTGACTTGGATTTATCAGTTGATTTATGAACGAGGAAATTTCAGTTATTTTAAAAGAAAATTTTAAATTTTCCGCAAATTTTCAAGCAAGCAGTTTCAGGGCCTTCACAGTTGGTATCAGAGCCTATGTTCTTGTAAAGGGTTACACTACTACTGACCACGAGAAGCTCACGATATCACGTCTTCGGTCTGTAAGTTTTACATTTCAGCATTTCATTTAAAGCATGAATTATTTTGACAGCATGCTTCCATGAAATAGTTTACGATCAGATTTTCAGTATTTCAGTGTTCGTTTGAAAATAAATTATGGAATTATGCACGTTGGTTACGTTTGGAATTGGACATATCTAAGAATCCGAATGTTGGGCTTTAGGAGAAATTGAAAATGATTTGACTATATTCAGTTGTACTGATGCCCCCCTTGTGAGTCATAAGTTAATCTTGAAAATTATGAATGCTTTTGAGAAAAGAAATTATCGATGGTTCTTGGTTGCTAGTCGAATAAATTTTTGAGGATTTTTATATAAGCAATAGCAATTTGAAGACTACGACAATATTTAGAATAATAAATGTACAATTTGGAGAACTGTAAGGGTCAGATTGCAATTTTCAAAAATTTTAAGGAGTAAATGCGAACTTTTGAGGAACACTTGGGTTTTAAGTATTTATAGAAATGTAAGACGTGTTATGGGAATTAATTTTGGGTTTAATAAACTTAAGGCTACTGAGCCTTATGATACAGGAAATCTATAAAATGAAATTGGGAATACTGAGGACTCATGGGTAATTGTGGAATTTCGAGATTTAATGAAAAATTGGATGATAGGAATTTTCGGTTATTTAGGCTCGAAGGAAATATAGAATATTTAGATATTTTAGTTATACTGTTATAATGAATGGTAATCAAGAACATTGTAGGATGAATCAATCTTAGGCGTAAAAATTTAAGCGTTAGTGAATAATGTTGTGGCAAATTAAGAAATTTAAAGTGATGACGATTTAAGGTAAATTTGATCGGTTAGTTAAGTTATAAGAATAAACATTGAGTTAGTAAATTATTGGGAACGTAAGTTGATGTGTCACAAGTGTTAGTGATCATGATCTTAACAGTTAAGATTATACCTTGTGAGAATTTAAAATTTTTCAAAGTTGGGTACAATGAGGGTTAGTTTAATCGATAGACCAACGCAAGAGGTGAGGTAGACACCTTGTCTTGGGAAATGTTGGAAGTCATTAACAAACTTGGGACTAAACGGATATATTTATTGGGATTATTTTATTCAAAGCTATTTGGATTAGGTAAGTTTGAATTTCAAATTTATGGAATATTTGTTCATACGGAATTCTGGGGAAATAAAAACAAAAGAAAATTTGTTGTGTTCAATATAAGTTATCAATGGATGAATATTAAGATTTTTATCGAGTAAGAAATCTAAAATTTTGATATGGGAATTCTAGAATTTTATGGGTTATAAGTGAAGTTGGTTTATTAGAATTAGTCCAACATTAACATGGGGTGACTTAGTAAGTTTTATACGCTAGTACTAATTAAGCCTTAAGGATACATAAGAATGCGACATTCGTTTCAATGATGGAAGTCCAAGGGTCGTAGGCCTCAACTTTAATTGAGAAAATAATAGTTTAAGCATGTAATTGGAACTCGAAAGGCTTTAAAATTTAGGTAAAATGTCAATGTTGTATAATTGGGTTTATGAATTAACGTTACTCGAGGTATAAGAAATTGCAACAATTTTACATTCGAGATGTACTCGTAAATAATTAAGTTATGGAAGTTTAGTGCCGTAAGATAGAGATTCGATTCAAGAAACTTAGCCTAATATTATTATGAGATTGAGATAAGGTTTAACAGTTAAGCGTATAATCGAGGATATGAATCGATCAGTAAATTTTGGTGCTAAGGTTTCTTAGAGTGAAATACATAAATACAAATGTAAGAGATCAATGAACATCACGGGTACACTATAAGAAAAGTAAGACGCAATAAAATTCGGACTGTCATTTCTAATATTGGTAATTTTGAGAAAAGTTGAAATTCGAGGTTATAGAAAATAGAGCTAAGTTACTATAAGTCGTTTTAAGTTGCGATTCGCAAACGAGATTTTGTTAGGCAATTTAATTAGGATTGAAGAAACGTAAGGACATCACAGCAATTATTTTATCAGAGTAGCGCATCGGAAGCGTGGAATATTGGAATATTAGAACTAAGTTTAAACTTCGTGATTATCAAGGATAAGCGAATTTCGGGGACGAAATTCAATTTAAGGGGGAGAGATTGTAACGTCCCGTAATTTGGACTGCGTATAAACCATGCATAATTCCTAGTAATTTAATTGCTTGAGTATTTAAATTCTTTTCTTTGAATTTATTTATTTTACGCAGTAGTTTAATCGTCATCTTTTCAGTATATAAGTGAGGCCGGTCTGGAGATGGAGTATTGAGATAAATTAATAAAGTCATGTTTAATTATTTTATGCATTTTATGCATAATTCATGCATGATAGGATTTGCTTCACGAAATTTTAAAAGTTCGTGCATTAGAATTTTAAGTTGCATTTCACGTTCGAGCGAGGATCAGAGACCGGAAAATTTTCAGAAAATTATTTTATTACATGATTTGTTTTTATAAATTAAGTTAAAGCATTTTTAACTGTATTTTACAAAAAGGGGAATTTTTGGGGTATTTTTACCCGCAAGACTTTATTTTTAACGGTACGCAAATTTTATCGAATCGGGGGACTTTTTCAGGGTTCGGCTAATATTTTCAAAACCTTTTCAACACGAAATATTTTTCGAGAGTGGGTTTGGGCTTATTGGGCCTACTTTGAGTTTATAGGGCTTAATTATCCTTTTTAACTTTTAAATTAAACAATATAGGCCCATAAATACATTTGTTATCTATATAATTAACCTTAAACACCATTAACCCTAAACCTAATCTCCCATCAGCCGCCCACCCCTCCAATCAGGAACCCTCTTCGTGAATTGCAGCAGCCAAAGAATTCGGTGCATTCATTTCTTCAAACTCAAGCTTCTACTCTACATATCGGTTGCTTTCCCTCGAGTGTTTGTGCATCAAATATTTAATCAAGGCACGCTTTTACTCTTTTTCTGCATCATTCACGCCATATTTACGTTTAATGTGTGTTGTAACATGTAGAAACTTTCGATCCAGTAGCTGCACATGAGGATGTGTCGGTGTTGTTGTGTTTCATGCATTTCCACATTTACTGCTCACGTTTTCGGATCTTGGTTCAAAGGGCTGCGACCCTGGATTGTTTAGGGACTGCTGGTGATGTCAAGGAATGGTCTTGGAGGCTTAGAACTTTCGGCAGATTGTACAGGCTGAAGGGCCGAGAGAAAGGATTGGGTTGGGTGGCTCGATCTTGGGTTTCAGCGTGCAGGGTAGACCAGCGCCGCAGGGACCTCTCCGAGGCTTAGACCAGACCCTTGGGGGTCTGAGAAGAGGCTTAGAGGGGCTCGGTCTGTGCTGGATTTGTCCCGAGCGCTGTAGATCGAGAAAGAAGGAGACGGGCTCGGTTTGGTCGTTTTGGTTTGATAAGCAAACTGATGGGAGGAACGGCGGTGCATGGGCTTGAACTAAGCTATGTTTCAGACCTTTTAAAGTCTAGGAAGATGTTGGGATTAAGTCACGGGTGGCTGGTTAAGAGAGAGGCGCGATCCTTGTAAGTTTTGTTTGATCGAGAGATGACATGCTATTATATATTGTTGGGGTTTTGGTTAGTACAGAAACTTTAAGACTCGATTAGGCATGGTTTAGGACCTTCATTAAGGCTTAATCGGTGAGACCTACAAGCTGGACACGTTGTGGTAGAAGGTGCACCAAATTGTTAAATGGATTTGAGACAAGTGTTGGAGAATAATGGTTAAAGGGTGGGCCGAGAGTTTTTATTAAAAGGGGTAGGGTGCTAACCGAAAACCTTCTGGAATTTGAGGGTATAATTTAAGTGGTACTATATGGTTTAGAATGACTTGTTAAGTTATGGTGAAAGTTTGGGAAAATTTTGGTTAAGATTCGGTCTGTTTCGGGTTAAAAATCGAGACCCCGATCCAAGTTTTAAAACAAATAGACTAAGTTGGTTTTTGGGCTCGAGTTTACGACTAGGAATACTTATAAAAATATTTTGGATATTTTAAGGAGTTTGGTAAGCTTCGGGTCAATTTTAGAGGTCCAGGGTTGAAACGATAATTTTTTTGGTTTCCAGGGGCAAAATGGTCATTTTGCACCCGGGGTGAGATTTTTGTCCTAGCAGCGCCCTGAGCACGAATCATAATATTTTTAAATGTTCATGCATCACGTTTACGATTTTTTTTATGCTATTATAATAATTATGGTGCATGCTTAATTTAAAGGAATTAAGTGAGGAAGTGAAGAGCACTCCGTCTCCGCCGCGCCGCGTCGTTATTTTGTTTGTTTTCAGTCAAAACAAACCAAGGCATGTTTATATCTTCTTTCACTCTTCAATCAAGCCATATAGATATTTTTAAATATCGCAAGTACATGATTTTAATACAAGATATTTCAGTATGCGATTTAATTATATTACGTGCATTAAATAGAAAATGATTATTTTTGAGATTTATGCGATATGGCTTGTGGTTCATTCACTATGTGGGAGCATTATTTTTACGGTCGCCAGTGACCGCTCAGTTCAGGTTGGTACCATCGGGTCTTCAGTGACCGCTCAGTTCAGGTTGGTACCATCGGGTCTTCAGTGACCGCCAGCTCAGTTCCAGGCTCCCCGGTAGTCAGTTACCGATCAGTTCAGCTTAGTGCAGTGGCCACAGGCGTAAAACATAATCTCAACAGAAAATTTTACCAGTTATTTCAGTACAGGCTCCAAGGAGCAAATATTTTTACTATGATTATCAGTTCAGTTATGCACGTATTATAATTGCTCAGATCAGTTTATTTTCAGCATGATTACAGATCATTTTCAGTATGCCTCACGACATGATATTTTACCCCATGCATATTTTACTTCAGATTTTATTCGTTACCTGCGATATATGCATGCTGAGTCTTTAGGCTCACTAGACTTGATTGTTGTAGGTACTGATGAGGTCAGGGCCGAGGGCGGGGACCAGTGAGCCAGCTTGGGTCGGCAGTAGTGGCACCCGAGGACCTCAGTGCAGCAGTTGCTACTTTATTTCTCAAACAATATTTTTATCAGTCGTTGAATAATTTTAAATTGTGATTTTTGGCAACTTTATTTATTTCCTTCCGCTGCGATATTTTAAACTTTGACTTGGATTTATCAGTTGATTTATGAACGAGGAAATTTCAGTTATTTTAAAAGAAAATTTTAAATTTTCCGCAAATTTTCAAGCAAGCAGTTTCAGAGCCTTCACAATATGTGTGAGAATTGTTCACGTGGCACTAAGTAGCTGTCTTTTGGAGGATAATAATCTCTTATTTTATTATTATTATTTTTTCTTTTCCTTCTTTTAGTCATGAAAATAACCTTTACCTTATCCAGGAAATTAAAATAACCAAATTATTTAAATTTTGGCTGGATACCTATTGCCGTAATTCGAAGCAGTGGCATAGGATATAATTATTTTTTTTTTTTTGATAAGAATATCCCAACCAAAAAAAAAAAAGAAGAGAAATAAATAAATTTAGTAAATCAAATTACAATTTTGATTGTAGGATAAGATTTTTTTTATTGGTTTATTAGGAGGTGAGATTGAATAGTTAGGATAGAACCGAATTTTTCACCAAATCTACTCCAATCCACCCAATTTATCAAGAGTGGTTTAAATTTAAAATAAAATCAAATCAAATCTTTGAAGATAAAGTGTTATCATTATTCAAATTTCAAAGTTGGATTAAACATAACCGATTTACAAGAGAATATAATTAGATATTAACTAAAAGATAAATATAAATTAAATTGGATGTCAAGAAATCAAATCTAATCTAATTCTGGAGATCGATCGAACTAGATTGTAGATCATTAAACTATGGGAAGAGGGATTAATTTAAAATAATAAATTATCTAATGTTTAATCGATTAAGAATAAATAAAATAAAATACGTATCTATATTTGACGTAAAGGAATAATTAATTATTCAATAATTAATTAATTATATTGTAGTTAATTAATTTATTATTTTAATAATAATAATTAATTAATTAATTAATTAATTAAAAAAAAAAGGGAAAGAAACTCACGCACAACGGCAGTAACCATGCAATCCTTGTTCTTTACTAACTTAAGTTACGATTGTGCACTCTAACGTAACTTTCTTTATACTAATATAGGAGATGCCGACTACTCGTTCTCAGTCTCTCATCCTCACCCTCGAACACGCACTACGAACCAAGACAAGAGAGAATCGCGCACTCCGAGGGACCTTGGAACAAACCCGACAAGAGCTAAGAGACCTCAAGGATGAGGTCGAGCACCACCGACAGGATGTAGAACGCTTTGCGTATTACTTAGTTGAGGCCGAGACGACGATCCAAGAAGTCCGAACTACTAACCAAGAGCTAGTTGTTAGATGTGAGGAAGAGAGAAGACAGACCACCATGATGAAAGACAGGCTTGATCTCTATCAAAGGACATACACACAACATGCCAGCTGGTAGAACAAGTGTCACAACAGCAACCAACCGACCTGGAAGAAGAAGAAGAAGACCCAAACTATGAATCTCCTGCTGAGGTGGGCAATGAGGAAGAACCCAAGGAAGACCCACGAAAACAAGGATGATACGGACTAGTGCTAACAACTCAGTTCTAACATTGATAGTTTAGAGTTCTAGTGATCTTATTAGGATTGGTGGTTTATTAGTAGTATTTTAGGATCGGTGAGGTTGAATGTTGATTTTGGTATGATTATTATGCTTATTATTTAGTATGTTAAAAATTTCAACTGTTTATCTTCAATTAAATGAGCAATTCATTTACCAGTACTTGCTTTCTCTTCCAATTACACCTTCTTCCATGTTACTTGTTACGACAAACCATCTTAGTTAGCTACACTCCTGGCAGGAGATGGCAGACAGACCACCCCGCGCCAACCGCAACCCTCGCTATGCCAACACACATAACCCCAATGGTGGGGGTGATGATCAACCCAATCAACGCCCTGGAGGCCTCAGCCGTGAAGACCTCATGGCGATAGCAACAGTAGTGGCAACGACCTTGCACGGCTTGGGGAACCCTCCTCTGGCGAATCCACCTCCACAACCTCAGGGGACTAAGTACCATTATGAAGCACTTAAGAAGGCGAGAGTCCCCACCTTTGAAGGGGGTCCCGACCCAGAAACAGCACAGAAATGGCTAAAGGAGATGGAGACTAATCTGCGGCTAATGGAAGTTCCTCAAGACACAAGAGTTGAAGTATCCATTCCCTTCCTTGTCGGTGAAGCAACCAAGTGGTGGGAAGGAGTTTCACCCCCGATGGCGCAGACAGGACCCATAACTTGGCAAAGGTTCCGTGGAGCCTTTCTGAAACACTACTTCCCAACTGCGGTGAAATTGCAAAAGATGTCTGAGTTCGAAAACTTGAAACAGACGCCCGAAATGACGGTTATAGACTATGCTTCCAAGTTCCACTCCTTGGGGACCTATTCACCTACAATTATGGCTTATGAGACACTGAAAATACACCGCTTCACAAAAGGTTTATCAAGCCGAATTCAGTCTGCTCTAGCCGTTTATGAGCCGAACAACTTTGAGGACATGATGGGAGCCGCTATCCGAGAAGAGGCTGACATCAAGAGACGAGAGGAAGAAAATAGGCTCAAGAGGCCTTCGCCCAACTTCAACCAAAACCAAAAGTTCAAGAAGCCAGCCTCAAATGGCCAGTACCAAGGGCAAGCACCACCGCAGTACAAGAAAGAAGTCAAAGACTGCCCGAAGTGCAAGAAGAAGCATGTTGGTGAATGCCGGTTCACTGTGGGGGCGTGTTTTCGGTGTGGACAGTTTGGGCACCGCATGAACCAATGCACAAAACCAGAAGAAAAAGAAAGTACCCCAACATCTACTAGCAATAAGGAGAACAAGGTAGGCACCAACGCACGAGTGTTTGAAATGACAGAGGAGGAAGCTGACGCTTCAAATGACGTGGTGGCAGGTACCATTCTTATTAGCCACTTACCTGCCTATGTGCTATTTGATTGTGGTGCTACTCATTCCTTCATATCAAAGCGATTTGCTAGAAAGTTAAGAAAGGATAGTGAGTTACTAACTGAACCATACAAAGTTGCAACTCCCGGAGGGGATACCTTGATATCCTACACCATTTATCGAGAATGCGAGATTGACTTGAAAGGATGCAAACTCAGCGCCAACCTTATACAACTCAACATGTCGGGTTTTGACGCTATATTAGGGATGGATTGGCTATCAAAGAACAATGCCATTGTGGACTGTAATGGTAAGAGTGTGACACTTAAACGGCCAGATCGTGCAGAAGTTAAGTATCAAGGAAGCATACGAGAACGAAAATCTAAGGAGAAAGTCATTCTCTCCGCCTCTCGAGCATGGAAGATTATGAAAGAAGGGAATGAAGCTTTTATGGCCTTCATCAATGAAGTTAAAGAAAATGAAGAGGTAAAACTCGAAGACATCCCGATAGTACGAGAATTTCCTGACGTTTTTCCTGAAGAATTGCCAGCTCTAACACCCGATCGAGAGATTGAATTTGAGATAAAGCTTATTCCCGAGGCCGCCCCAATTTCCAAGGCACCTTACCGCATGGCTCCAGCAGAAATGAAGGAGCTCAAGGAACAACTTCAGGAACTGCTTGACAAGAAACAGGTCCGACCTAGTTCATCACCGTGGGGAGCTCCAGTCTTGTTTGTGAAAAAGAAAGATGGCAGGATGAGATTATGCATAGACTATCGGGAATTGAACAAAATTACCATTAAGAACAAGTACCCACTGCCTAGAATAGATGACTTGTTCGATCAATTGAAGGGAGCTAAAATATCGAATAGATGACTTGTTCGATCAATTGAAGGGAGCTAAAATATTCTCAAAACTAGATTTAAGGTCAGGTTACCATCAGTTGAAAATAAAGGCAGAAGATATTCCGAAAACTGCATTTCGGACTAGATATGGACATTACGAATTCTTGGTGATGCCATTTGGGTTGACAAATGCCCCAGCAGCTTTCATGGACCTTATGAACAGAGTGTTCAGACCTTTTCTAGATAAATTTGTCGTTGTGTTTATTGATGAAATCCTAGTTTACTCTGCTAACGAGCAAGAAAACAAGACACACCTTCGAATCATACTCCAAACCTTGAGGGAAAAGGAACTCTATGCTAAATTTAAGAAATGTGAATTTTGGCTGAAGAGTGTTGCCTTCCTGGGTCACATTGTTTCCGAAGGTGGCGTGACTGTAGACCCAAAGAAAGTAGAGGCAATTTTAGAATGGCCAAGGCCAACGACCGTGACCGAAATTCGGAGCTTCTTAGGTTTGGCAGGCTATTATCGAAAATTTGTTGAGGGATTTTCTTCTATAGCAGTACCTCTTACTAAACTCACTCAGAAGAATTCCAAATTCGAATGGAATGAGGCATGTGAAGAGAGCTTTGAGACACTGAAACAAAAGCTAGCGTCGGCCCCAGTCCTGGTGCTACCCTCTGGAGATGAAATCTTCACAGTTTATAGTGACGCATCCAAGCAAGGACTCGGATGTGTGCTCATGCAAAGCGGAAGGTTGATCGCGTACGCCTCAAGGCAATTAAAAACGTATGAGCAGAATTACCCTACTCATGATCTGGAACTGGCAGCAGTGGTCTTCGCGCTTAAAATTTGGAGGCACTATCTTTATGGATCAAAGTGTGAAGTTTTCACCGACCATCAAAGCCTAAAGTACTTGTTCACACAGAAAGAACTCAACATGAGACAAAGGAGGTGGATGGAACTTTTAAAAGATTATGACATGACTATCAACTATCACCCGGGAAAGGCAAACAAAGTAGCAGACGCTTTGAGTAGAAAAAGTGCAGGTAAAGCGATTCTAGCATCACTAACGGCACATCCCTGTTTGAAGGAAACCATCAAGGTGAGTCAAGAAAACGACCCGAATTTGACCAAGCTGAGACTGCAAGTGAAGGAAGGGAAGGCCCCAGATTTCTACATTGATGACGAGGGAATATTATGGATGAAAGGAAGGATATGCGTACCAGAAACAGAGGACCTTCGACGAGAAGTGATGTCAGAGGCACACAAATCAAAATTTTCGGTACATCCTGGTAGTACTAAGATGTATAAAGACTTGAAACAAAATTTTTGGTGGAATGGTATGAAGAAAGATGTGGCAGAGTTTGTTGCACGGTGTTTGGTATGCCAACAGGTTAAAGCGGAACATCAACGACCAGGAGGACTTCTACAACCCTTGAATATTCCAGAATGGAAGTGGGAACATATATCCATGGACTTCGTGGTGGGACTACCGAAGGTCAATCAAGGGCAGGACGCAATTTGGGTGATAGTGGATAGATTGACTAAATCTGCCCACTTCCTACCCGTACGCATGAACTACAACCTGGACAAGCTAGCAACCCTCTACATGGACAACATAGTAAGACTTCACGGCGTCCCAGTCAGCATCTTATCTGACAGAGATCCGAGGTTCGCAGCAAAATTTTGGAGGAGCTTCCAACAAGCAATGGGCACGAAGGTGACACTTAGCACTACCTACCATCCTCAGACGGACGGACAGACTGAAAGAACCATTCAGACACTGGAAGACATGCTGAGAGCATGCGCACTAGATTTCAGTGTCAGCTGGAGCAAGAACCTACCCCTCATTGAATTCGCCTACAACAATAGTTACCACAGTAGCATCGGCATGGCACCGTACGAGGCTCTGTATGGCCGAAAGTGTCGGTCGCCATTATATTGGGACGAAGTTGGAGAAAAAGCAGTCACAGGACCAGAGTTGATCCAAATCACTATAGAGAAGGTTTCAGTCATCAAGGAACGCCTCAAAGCAGCCCAAGATCGACAAAAGAGTTGGGTCGACACGAAGAGACGACCCTTAGATTTTCAAGTTGGCGAAAAAGCATACTTGAAGGTTTCACCAATGTGAGGAGTCTCAAGATTTGACAAAACCGGTAAGCTGAGTCCAAGATACGTGGGCCCTTTTGAAATTCTAGACAAAGTCGGCACACTTGCATACCGATTAGCTCTACCTCCAAATCTTTCAAGGGTTCACAATGTTTTCCATGTGTCACAATTACGAAGATATATATCATACTCATCCCACATTCTAGAGGCAGAACCCTTAGTGAGTGAAGGGAAACTAAATGAAGATCTAGTGTATGAGGAAGTCCCAATCCGAATCGTGGACTCGGAAGATCAAGTCCTGAGGCGAAGAACCATCCCTTATGTCAAGGTCCAATGGTCAAACCATACAGCTCGAGAAGCCACGTGGGAACTAGAGGAGAGGATGCGCCAACTCTACCCATACCTCTTTGCAGATTTCTCGGAACCAAGTTTCGAGGACGAAACTTCTTATAAGGAGGGAGGGATGTGAGGCCCAAGCCCTGGAGCCCAATTACAACCTTGGCCCAACTTTGCCCTAGGTATATAAAACTTATAACCCTTCACTTTTCACATTCTACACTACGTTAAAAAATATATAATTCTCTCAACTCCCAACTCTCTCAAGTTTTCTTGGAGTCAACTTCGATTTCAAGACTAGCAAAAGATAGTAAGTGGAACGTATATTTTCCTGATATGTATAATATTTATCTTCATGGTGTGTTAAGATTGAATCTATGATGTATTGCATGTTGATCATTTTCAACAAATATTTTTGATAATGTCTTGATCTTGTTTGTGACCTTGTCTAGTAGGGTAAACTAGACTCTTACGATCCAGTCTGGGGAGTTAAGCCAGACATTCATGATCCAATCTGGGGAGTTAAGCCAGATAAATATGATCCGGTCTGGGGAGTTAAGCCAGATATTATGATCCCAACTGGGGAGTTAAACCAGATATTATGATCCAATCTGGGGAGTTAAGCCAGATATTTGATATTGATTGTTTTATGTTTTAGATCTACTTGTGAATAAGTTTCTAAAGATATGATCTAGTGATAAGACAAATGTTATAATGTTTCTTTTTAAAACTTGAAGATACGCTCCCTCCAATTACTGAGTGACGACCAAATCACTCACCCCTTACATTTTATTTCAGATGAGAATGAGATAGAAGAGCAGGAATCAGCTGAATTTTGGGGATGGTGATTGGGCTAGACAATTTATAATCATTTGTTTTTGAATAAGTTGTGAACATTAGACTTGTTCTTCTGTCATTGGTTTTGTAAGACAATGAATTATTTGAATAAATTCTACTTTGGAATAAGACTGTTGTTTAGGCTTAGTGTTCTTGGTTTATTTAATTATTGAATTTTTAAGAACATTGCCGATGTTCATGCCATGCATCTCGGGGCGTGACAGCAAGTTACGTCGTTTATATAAAATATCATCAGATAAATATGTCCAACATGACTCCCAAACAACTTCAGGTCGGCTGATACAATTCGATGATAATAGAGTAGCAATTAAAACTCTCAAAGATTGTGCTGAAGCCCAATGACTTGCCTCAACAATGCCGTCGATATATTCCTTGTCATCATTCAACAATCCTAATGCATAGCAAGCATAGCGAAATGAACGATATTGAACACCGTTAACAAAAGTTATATCGTCATAGCACGTGGCGCCACGGTTTACATTGAGAAGACATCTTAAATAGTACATTTCCCCACAAACGGGAGGAACGTAAAATATACGTCCGATTGAAAATCTCTGTTTTCGGGGAACGAATTCTCGTGTTTCTTGCTTCCAAACAAACTTCATTGGTAATTCAGCATATGTTAATTCTCTTGCCTCTGGATATTTCTTATTAGCTTCCATCCAACCAAGAAACATGCTCTGGTTAATAGTAGGTCTATCGAGAACAGTACTGATTTCGTCTGAATCTGAAAAAATAATATTTTGTTCATTCGGAAGATGAAAGCTCAGACGCTCGACAGGTGGATCTCTGTATTGAATATCAAATCCAAAAATTCTCCACGCAGCCTCACACGGTGAAATATATCTGCAGTCGTAGTACATATTAACTTCATCAACATTTTTCCCTACACTATCATCATCCGAGCTCTTATAGAATGAGGCAGTCACATGATCATGTCCTTTATTTATGTACTTGAACAAATATTTGATAGCTCGAGATTGATTGCACCATTCTACATTCATATGGGCTCCGTACCAAATTAATAAATAACGATTATGGGGAACAACAAATCTGTTATCCAGATTAACACCATTCTTGATAACTGTTCGCCCATTATCTTTGCGTCTATAACTTGGGTGTCCATCCTCGTCAATTGATGTCACTTCAATGAACTTTTTAGGAAAATGCTTTGTACAACGACCGTTAGACATGCATGGAGAGTTCTTTCTTGTTTCGCCGCATGGACCGTGCATCATTAGATCCCGTACCGCACCATAATAAACAGGATCATTTTTTTCATCGGGAATTTCAGCAGAAATGATATGATCTATTGCCTCTGCTGCTGGATATTTGTCTTCTTTACAGAGGAAAAGCAAAATGTGGGCGTGAGGTAATCCTCGCTTTTGGAATTCCACGGTGTATATTACTAACAATATGAGAATAAGAATCAATTATATTTTTATAAAATATCTCCAATTTTTGTAAAATCCAAAATAATAGTACAATATATAATTACAAAAAAAATTATAAAATTTACCTGCTTTAACATTTCCAAATATTTTATTCTTTCGAAGATCTTTAATCAAGGCATCCAACTTAATTTTAAAGATTCTGCAAACAATATCTGGACGGTCTTCAGCCCTCAACCCATAGTGCTCGATAAATCTCACAATTTCTGGCCATTTTGGATTACATGTAAATGTGATAAACAAATCTGGGTAACCGGCCCATTTACATATTGCCATTGCATCTTGATAGTTTTGAATCATATATCTTGCCCCTCCAGTAAAAGAAGAAGGCAAGATAATACGTCTTCCTTGTGTAGATGCATTTGTTTCACCATGAAAAAGCGAATCCTGAAGACCTTTGTATATTTCACATCTCAATTGTTTTTTATGCATCCGAATATATGTCAACCTTGCAGATTCAACCATTGTGTATGCATCGACAATGAATTGTTGAAATAGTCTTCTCGAAAACAAAATACTCGAAAATTCAAAATCTCTATCATGCAGTCGATAAGCAAAAAATTCTCTTAGACTCACCTTTTTTCTTCCTCCAACACTTGACTTAGATTCTGAAAATGGAATATCTTCTCTATAACCATCCTCACCATATGGAAAAAGTATAGGATATTGGAGAGCAAGATATGCAGGATTCAACTCGTTTATACGTTTAAGTTGCCCCGTTTGAGTTTCTACTAAAATATCTCGGTTGCCCAAAGACTCATCGAAATCTCCCACAATTAATGCAGCAACCTCAGAAGCAGATGGAAGATTGTATCTCCTTCCGTCCCCACTTCTTCTACCAATCAACTTTAATTTCACATCAGATCGTCCTTCAACCATCATTTTTTCTTTGGTCATCCTAAAACACTTGACCAAGACATTGTTTTCATCTAACATTGCCTTCAAATCAGAAACTATCTCTAAATGCAGATTACTTGTGTCGTTGTTTTGTCTGAAAAATTATTTCAATTAAATAAATATTAAATTATAGAACAAAAATAGAAAATATGGTATATTCAATATAATAAATAGATTTTAATATATACCTAACAGCATAAATCCGATTCGGAATTTCGTTTTCTGTGTCGTAAATATACAGCTGAGCAAACTTCGGGGATGCACCTTCACATGGAAGCAGACTTCCGATTAAATGATAATTCTGACCATGAAGTTTAAAAATTGGAGGGGAGCCGCCTCGATTTAAACTTGAATCTATCTTCCCTCCCATCGACGTGAAGCAAAACATATTATTGTATGATCGGATGCTCTCTAGAAAATGTTTGCTCTTATCACTAACTCCGTTCAATAAATCATGCAATACTTGAGGAGGTTTTTTTAAAGAAGGAAGTTGTATTTTTCCTTGCATACAACATAGAGAGTACTTAGGAATTCTTGATTTATAACTTCGACATAACCTCTCTTCATACCAGAACATCGCACCACAAAAATTACATCTGTACATTGGATCCCCTATATCCCAATAATCTATATATAAAAGAACATCGTTAAATTAATATATATATATATATATATATATATATATATATAATAACATAACAAAATTTAATTTAGTCTAATTGAATTTGTCATGATTATTGCAATCGTGTTGACTGTCAGATATGGAAATTGAGTTAATATGAATTGAACCAGATTCTTCAACTGCAATAAAATAAATAAAAAAAAAACATTATTGACATAATGCAATAAACATGTTAAAAATGATAATTTAATACTCAAATATTATTATACATAGAATGAGAATGTGAATTTTAAAAAATTATAAAAATATTTAATTATTATAACAAAAATGTTCACATATTTTTAATTAAAGATAAACATTAATAAAAATGTTCAAAATATTCACATCAAAAATCTATATTGACGCATCAAAAATCTATATTGACGAACATAATTCAATTTATGAACAATCCTAACATAAGAGATAGGAAAATCATCACCATTTGTTAGATTAATGATCTCTGAGAGATTAGTTGAGCTGCTAGGTGTTTCAAAAGAAACATTTTTGACCATTTGGTTTGACGGACTAATTGCCCAAAAAAAATGATAAATATTAAATACAATAATTTATATATTAGAAAAACATTCAAAAAAGTACTTTATTGACTTAAAAAATTCATACCATTTGTAATATCACTTAACGGAGATATTGATGTTGGAATCAGCATCTTGACTGAACCATGTAAACTAAATTGTTGAGATACTCTGGCTCTCAAAGCTATATTTTCTGTTTAATTATTGACAACACAAAATATTTTTAAGAAAAATGGAATTCTAAAAAAACAATCATAATGATAATTCACAAGATAAATGTATTCAAATATAACAAAAATAATAATTGGTATTTAATATAAATTTATTGAATATGAATTATTAACAATAGCCTACTTTACAACACCATAATCAAATTTGGCCTTGAATTAATTTCACTAACAAAATTAGACTTTAGGGTAAATTAAATTCCATTCATATAAGTTAATTATAAATATGTTAATTAATCGTTTTTCCTTGTTTATATTAATTTGCATGAATAAAAAAATATTAAAATGGTAGTTTACAGTTCTTTGACGTACGATTATTTTTTATTCATATAAATTAATGGGTGAATTTTTTGTAAAAGATTAAAATTGATAAATTGAAGAGAAAATTATGATGTTATACTATCATTATAATAAACATACATCATCAATCAATATATAAGTGTTCAGCCCATTTAAAATATTTTTTTTAAATACAAATTTGAAGACTACAAATAAACAATAAGGTATTCCATCAAACCAATTTTGAGGACAACAAAAAAACGTTGTATAGAAGCCCAAAAAATAAACAACACAACAAAATAAATATTGAAGCCCAACCCACTAAATAAACAATAAAATAGTCCAACCCAACTAAATAAACCCTAAATCGATTCACTATATATTTGGGATGTTTCTAGACACGCCTCTCACTTTCCCACACACAACTCACAGAAAATAAATTTTCGGTGGTTTCTAGACTTGCAGAAAAACCGGAAATTTATTGTTTCTTTCTTCTAGTTTTTGTATTGCACCGAAAAACATGGTTTTTGGGTTTTTATTTTTCGTTTTTTTTTTATTTTTGAAGAATGTTCACGTTTTGAAATTTTTCGTTTCGTTTTTTGATGTATATTTCAGTTCATATTCGATTTTCTCTATAGATCTTGATAATATTTAACATTCGAATATGATATTTTCAGCCATGGAATTTTTTTTTCAGGAATTTATATGTAACTTGACGGACACGTGAATTTAGATCTAATTTTTTTTATCTTTTTCGAGATGTTTAAACGCTGAAACTCATGGCGTGCACATATGCACACTCGGATCTGATTTTTTTTCATTGAAATGGTACTAATTGAATTTGTTGGGGTCTTGCAATCAGTATTCATCCTAAATTGGAAATTTTTATAAAAAAATTCAATAATGAGAAAAGATAAATTTAATTATAAAAAAAAATAAATTTAAAATACCTGTTACGAAATTCAAGAAACTCAGCTAAGTTTCCATTTATTATCGTTTTGGTGACAAAAAATGTACTTTGAACCCGTACTTCACCTCTAAATCGTCTTGCACGACACATTTGAAGAATGACCACAACTGGTTCGTCACCCACGGTGCCCAAATATGCCATGATTTCATCAACAAAGTTTCCCCACAAAGTACATGGTAATTTGTTGTTTCTATTAAACAATAAATATATGATTTGAAATGCCAAAAATTAGTTCACAAATAAAATATGAAAATAAGATAAAAAGTGGTTACTCTAAATCTTCAATGACCAAATCGAGAAGTTTTGTAGCACGTCCACTAATTTCTTTATTTTGAGGTGGGTCTCTTGCAATTATTTTTCCAATGACATCTACAAATAAACAAAAAAAACTTATTAGTAAACAAAAAATTAATAAAGAAATTGATACATCACTAAGTAAATTTAAAAAAAAACAGCTTACCAAAAAGTTCATTCTCATCAATGACATCTGCATTCTTCAAATCTCTAAAGCTTTTGAATTCGAACATACTTGATGAAAAAGAATTGTTACGCCTTAAACGCATACAAATCTCGAGGATGAGATTAATGTTTTTAATGCTGTAACATATCCCAAAGTTTTTGTTTTGATGATACCAAAACTTGGCTTAAAAATGTACTAATGTTTTATATTGAGGCATGCAGGAAATTAAGAACAAAGTTAAGTTCGGAAGATCCGAAGTTGGTTCGGACGTTCCGAAAAGATGCCGATCAGAAGCAAAGTGGAAGCTGTTCGGAAGCTGCGAGGAGCCAGTTCGGACGGTCCGAAGACGTGATCGGACGTTCCGAACACAAGCAATCAAATCACTTGAATGCGGAGACAAATTGATCTGACTGTTGATTGAGTAAGATTTCGGACGCTACGAAGGACATGATCGGACGCTACGAAGTGTTGAAGATTTCAAATCTCTGGAAACGCGGGAATGTTCGGACGGTACGAACTTGAGTTCGGACCTTCCGAAGCTGGTCATACACTGTCTGAAAGAATCGTTCGGAAGAAACGAAGCTGGATCGGTCCCTCCGAAGCATATGTTCGGACCCTACGAAGTCAAGAACGGACGATCCGAAGTCATCCCAGAATTACGCAAATTGATTTCAATCACATCGGACGTTCCGAATCATAAACAGAAGATCCGAACCTTGGCGTCCAAAACTAGTATAAATAGGCCTTTGAGGATGCATTTTCAATCATCTCACTCCACTCTCTCTTGTCTCTTACAAAGCTTTCTACTATCTCTTGTGTGCGTTGATTAAAAGAGTTGTAATATCAAAAGAGTTGTAGAAAAAGAGTGAAAGTAATACTCTCGAGTGGGTTGTAAAGTTCGTGGCTATCCTTGGAGCCCTCAAGGCCAAGTAGACGCATCGAGGCGTGGTTGTAAAAGCTAGCTTGGAGCTCCTAAAGCCAAGTCGATATAGTGATACCTCGATCCTCATCGAGAAGGGGAGACGTAGACGATTCTTCGTCGAACTTCCATAAACATCTCTATCCCTCTTTACTTTACGCATTTACTTTACTACGCATTTATTTTACGCACTTACTTTACGCATTCATTTGTGATTGTCCCTCAAGTCTTCCGCTTGCAATTTTTGCAAACTCGTTTTAAAAACGCTAAAGGGCCTAAAAGAACCTATTCACCCCCCCTTTATGTTCTTCAAGTGGTATCAGAGCAGGGTTTTTCAAAATCTTTTAAATGGCCAATCTAGCAAGCGAGTATGCCCAAGGACAATCCACAAATCGTCCCCCTCTTTTCAATGGTACTAATTACGGATATTGGAAAAATAGAATATCTCTATACATCCAATCCGTCGATTACGACCTTTGGAAAATAACGGTGAAAGGTCCCTATATCCCCATGAAAACGGTGGATAATAAGGAAATTCCTAAGGGAATGGATGACTTCACCAAGGACGATATGAAACTTATCTCTCAAAATGCTAAAGCTATGAATATTCTTCATTGTTCTCTAGATATGAATGAATACAACCGAATCTCGGCTTGCACCTCCGCCAAAGAGATTTGGGACAAATTGGAGATTTGCCACGAGGGAACCAATCAAGTCAAAGAAACGAAGATAGACCTTCTACAACTCAAGTACGAGACCTTTGAGATGGAACCCAAGGAGGATATCGACACCATGTTCCGGCGGCTCACCCAAATCATCAATGAGCTTGCCCAACTTGGTGAGAACTACCCAACTAAACAAGTGTGGAGGAGAGCCCTTCGAGCATTACCGGCGGAATGGGATGCAAAGCGCACGGCTATCATTGAATCCAACAAGGGAGATGCGGCATCCTACGACCTTGATCAACTTCATGGGACCCTAAAGACCCATGAACTTGAAGTATCTACCCGGAAGGAGACAAAGAAAGATGACGATAAAGTAAAGGCGAAAGGGATCGCCTTGACCAGTCAACTTGAAGATAGCGACGATGAAGAAATGGCACTCCTCACTAGAAAGTTCAAAAGATTCATGCGGAGTTCCAACTTCAACAAGAAAGACAAAAAGTTTGAGAAGGAAGTGACCTGCTACAACTGTCAACAAAAGGGTCACTATGCAAACGAGTGTCCCTCCAAGAAGAAGGCCGGCAAAGACAAGAAAAAGGCCCTTCTAGCCACGTGGAGCGACAGCGACAACGAAGAGGAGTCTACCCTATGCTTCATGGCGAAGGAAGATCATCTGACCGACTCGGATGACAACGAGGGACAAAGGGGAGACAAGTCATCGAGCACTTGGTATCTTGACAGTGGATGCTCTCGACACATGACGGGAGAAAAGAAGCTGCTACAATCCATTCGACCAAAAGAAAAGGGATCGGTGACCTTCGGAGACAACAGCAAAGGGATCATAGAAGGCATCGGCTCAATAGGTATATCTAACTCTACTATTATTGATGATGTACTTCTTGTGAAAGGGCTTAAACATAACCTCCTAAGCATTAGTCAATTGTGCGATAGGGGTTATGAAGTCAAATTCACACCACACGATTGCACTGTATCACTCACAACTGACAAAACCATTAGTTTCAAAGGTTATAGAAGTGAAAATGTTTACAAGGTCGATTTAAAGATTTCATCTTTTTCAAAAATAAAAAGCCTTGTAACATTAAATGTTGATGACAACATTCTTTGGCATAGACGACTTGGTCATGTTGGGATGAGCACCATAGAAAAACTTTTAAAACTTGACCTAGTTTCCGGAATGCCAAAGCTGAATTTAAAATTAGATTCTTTTTGTGATGCTTGTCAACTTGGTAAACACACAAAGGAATCTTTCAAAAATAAAAATTTTGTATCCACTTCTATGCCCCTTGAATTACTTCACCTAGATTTATGTGGTCCCTCGAGGACAACTAGTCTAGGAGGAAAATCTTATGCTTTTGTCATTGTAGATGATTTTTCACGTTTTACTTGGACATTGTTTTTAGCCCACAAAAATGATGCCTTTGATCATTTCAAAATTTTTGTCAAAAAGGTTGAAAATGAGAAAAATCTTTTGATCAAACAAATCCGTAGTGACCACGGAACGGAATTTCAAAATGAAAATTTTTCAATTTTTTGTCAAAGCAAAGGCATTGGTCACAACTTTTCTTGTCCTAGAACTCCTCAACAAAACGGTGTCGTTGAGAGGAAGAATAGGACCCTAGTAGAGATTGCAAGGACCATGCTATGTGAGCATTCTCTACCAAAATATTTTTGGGCTGAAGCAATGAGTTCTGCTTGTTACATCATCAATCGCGTATCAATAAGGCCAATTCTCAAGAAAACTCCATACGAACTATGGAGAGGGAGAAAGCCTAACATTTCTTACTTCCGCGCTTTTGGATCAAAATGCTTCATCCACAACAATGGTAAGGACAACCTGGGTAAGTTCGATGCTAAATCGGACAAAGGTATCTTTCTTGGTTACTCTACTTCTAGCAAAGCATATAGAGTCTTTAATAAACGTACTTTACTAGTTGAAGAATCTATTCATGTCATATTTGATGAAACTAACCCTTGCTTGCCTAGACCTGTTGTTTCTGATGATGATGATATAGATATCCTTGGCGAAAAGTTGGAGTCCACAAGCCTAGATGATGTTCCTAAAGATCAAGAGGACGCACCTCTTCCGAAGGAGTGGACTACACACAAGGATCATCCCATGGACCTCATCATTGGTAGCCCATCGAAGGGAGTATCTACTCGCTCTTCTAATATGTGCAATTATCTTGCTTTTCTTTCTCACATAGAGCCTAAGAACATAGAAGAAGCTTTACTTGATGATTCTTGGATTATTGCTATGCAAGATGAACTAAATGAATTTAGAAGGAATAAAGTTTGGAATCTTGTACCTAGACCCACTGATAGACCTGTCATAGGAACTAAATGGGTATTTAGGAACAAGTTAGATGAGCATGGTACAATCACTAGAAATAAAGCTAGGCTAGTAGCTAAAGGATATAGTCAAGAAGAGGGAATTGATTATGATGAGACTTATGCCCCTGTTGCTAGACTAGAATCCATTCGTATGCTACTTGCTTTTGCTTGCTCTAGAGACTTTAAATTGTTTCAAATGGATGTTAAAAGTGCTTTTCTTAATGGTGATTTGAAAGGAGAAGTGTATGTTGAGCAACCTGTTGGTTTTGAAGATGTGCACTTATCTGATTATGTGTATAAACTTGATAAGGCTTTGTATGGTTTGAAACAAGCTCCTAGAGCTTGGTATGAGAAATTATCTACCTTTTTGTTGTCTAATGGTTTTTGTAGGGGTAAATTTGATATTACCTTATTTACCTTGACTAAAAATAATGATTTGCTGATAGTACAAATATATGTAGATGATATTATTTTTGGTGCTACTAATGAACACTTGTGTAGAGATTTTTCCAAGCTTATGCAGGATCACTTTGAGATGAGCATGATGGGCGAGCTCAACTACTTCCTTGGTCTCCAAATCAAGCAATGCAAGGATGGTTTCTTTGTCAACCAAGGGAAGTACATCAAGGATATGCTAAAAAAGTTTGGGATGGAGTCTTCCAAAGCCTCATCCACACCTATGAGCACGACAGTCAGACTCGACAAAGATGAGGGAGGTAAACCTGTTGACCAAAAGTTATTTCGTAGCATGATTGGCTCCCTACTCTATGCGACTGCTAGTAGACCTGACATTATGTTTAGTGTTTGCTTGTGTGCACGATTTCAATCATGTCCAAAGGAATCACACTTATTCGCCTTAAAACGCATTTTCAAATATCTTTCAAATACTCCAAATCTCGGATTATGGTATTCTAAGAACTCATTTTTCGATTTAAAAGCTTACTGTGATGCCGACTTTGGAGGATATAAGGTGGATAGAAAGAGCACTAGTGGAACTTGTTTCTTTTTGGGAAATTGCTTGGTGTCATGGTTTTCTAAAAAGCAAAACTGTGTTGCACTTTCAACGACCGAGGCCGAGTATATGGCTGCCGGTAGTTGTTGTGCACAAATTCTTTGGATGAAGTATCAATTACTCGACTATGGTGTTACTTTTTCAAAAATTCCAATCTTTTGTGATAATACAAGCACCATATTTCTAACAAAGAATCCAGTTCAACATTCTCGTACTAAACATATTGACATTCGACATCATTTCATTCGTGATCACATTGAGCAAAATGATGTTGAACTTCACTATGTTGACACCAAGAATCAAATTGCTGATATTTTTACAAAACCACTAGATGAATCTACTTTTACTCGTTTGCGTGGTGAACTTGGCATGATTGAGTTGTAAACACTAGTCGAATACTCTCGTACATATTTGTTAAATTGAGGGGGAGTATTATTAATGTGAGCATTATAATGTCGGATAATACAAATTAATTGTATTTATCCATAATTATGGCTCAACATTCATTTATGTGCTAAATATTTTAAATTTTATTAGTGGATATTTTACCTGTTTATTTGTCTCTCTTTATGTTTATGTCTTTTTGCTTATCACAAAAAGGGGGAGAATTTATTTGGTTAAAATTGCTATTAAATGGTTATTAAATAAATTCACCTTAATTCAACCTCTTAGACTTGTTATTTGATTAAGGGGGAGTTATTTAATAACATTTAGATTATGTTGATTATTGTTTCTCAATTTTTAACCAAGTTTTGTGATCATCAAAAAGGGGGAGATTGTTACGCCTTAAACGCATACAAATCTCGAGGATGAGATTAATGTTTTTAATGCTGTAACATATCCCAAAGTTTTTGTTTTGATGATACCAAAACTTGGCTTAAAAATGTACTAATGTTTTATATTGAGGCATGCAGGAAATTAAGAACAAATTTAAGTTCGGAAGATCCGAAGTTGGTTCGGACGTTCCGAAAAGATGCCGATCAGAAGCAAAGTGGAAGCTGTTCGGAAGCTGCGAGGAGCCAGTTCGGACGGTCCGAAGACGTGATCGGACGTTCCGAACACAAGCAATCAAATCACTTGAATGCGGAGACAAATTGATCTGACTGTTGATTGAGTAAGATTTCGGACGCTACGAAGGACATGATCGGACGCTACGAAGTGTTGAAGATTTCAAATCTCTGGAAACGCGGGAATGTTCGGACGGTACGAACTTGAGTTCGGACCTTCCGAAGCTGGTCATACACTGTCTGAAAGAATCGTTCGGAAGAAACGAAGCTGGATCGGTCCCTCCGAAGCATATGTTCGGACCCTACGAAGTCAAGAACGGACGATCCGAAGTCATCCCAGAATTACGCAAATTGATTTCAATCACATCGGACGTTCCGAATCATAAACAGAAGATCCGAACCTTGGCGTCCAAAACTAGTATAAATAGGCCTTTGAGGATGCATTTTCAATCATCTCACTCCACTCTCTCTTGTCTCTTACAAAGCTTTCTACTATCTCTTGTGTGCGTTGATTAAAAGAGTTGTAATATCAAAAGAGTTGTAGAAAAAGAGTGAAAGTAATACTCTCGAGTGGGTTGTAAAGTTCGTGGCTATCCTTGGAGCCCTCAAGGCCAAGTAGACGCATCGAGGCGTGGTTGTAAAAGCTAGCTTGGAGCTCCTAAAGCCAAGTCGATATAGTGATACCTCGATCCTCATCGAGAAGGGGAGACGTAGACGATTCTTCGTCGAACTTCCATAAACATCTCTATCCCTCTTTACTTTACGCATTTACTTTACTACGCATTTATTTTACGCACTTACTTTACGCATTCATTTGTGATTGTCCCTCAAGTCTTCCGCTTGCAATTTTTGCAAACTCGTTTTAAAAACGCTAAAGGGCCTAAAAGAACCTATTCACCCCCCCTTTATGTTCTTCAAGTGGTATCAGAGCAGGGTTTTTCAAAATCTTTTAAATGGCCAATCTAGCAAGCGAGTATGCCCAAGGACAATCCACAAATCGTCCCCCTCTTTTCAATGGTACTAATTACGGATATTGGAAAAATAGAATATCTCTATACATCCAATCCGTCGATTACGACCTTTGGAAAATAACGGTGAAAGGTCCCTATATCCCCATGAAAACGGTGGATAATAAGGAAATTCCTAAGGGAATGGATGACTTCACCAAGGACGATATGAAACTTATCTCTCAAAATGCTAAAGCTATGAATATTCTTCATTGTTCTCTAGATATGAATGAATACAACCGAATCTCGGCTTGCACCTCCGCCAAAGAGATTTGGGACAAATTGGAGATTTGCCACGAGGGAACCAATCAAGTCAAAGAAACGAAGATAGACCTTCTACAACTCAAGTACGAGACCTTTGAGATGGAACCCAAGGAGGATATCGACACCATGTTCCGGCGGCTCACCCAAATCATCAATGAGCTTGCCCAACTTGGTGAGAACTACCCAACTAAACAAGTGTGGAGGAGAGCCCTTCGAGCATTACCGGCGGAATGGGATGCAAAGCGCACGGCTATCATTGAATCCAACAAGGGAGATGCGGCATCCTACGACCTTGATCAACTTCATGGGACCCTAAAGACCCATGAACTTGAAGTATCTACCCGGAAGGAGACAAAGAAAGATGACGATAAAGTAAAGGCGAAAGGGATCGCCTTGACCAGTCAACTTGAAGATAGCGACGATGAAGAAATGGCACTCCTCACTAGAAAGTTCAAAAGATTCATGCGGAGTTCCAACTTCAACAAGAAAGACAAAAAGTTTGAGAAGGAAGTGACCTGCTACAACTGTCAACAAAAGGGTCACTATGCAAACGAGTGTCCCTCCAAGAAGAAGGCCGGCAAAGACAAGAAAAAGGCCCTTCTAGCCACGTGGAGCGACAGCGACAACGAAGAGGAGTCTACCCTATGCTTCATGGCGAAGGAAGATCATCTGACCGACTCGGATGACAACGAGGGACAAAGGGGAGACAAGTCATCGAGCACTTGGTATCTTGACAGTGGATGCTCTCGACACATGACGGGAGAAAAGAAGCTGCTACAATCCATTCGACCAAAAGAAAAGGGATCGGTGACCTTCGGAGACAACAGCAAAGGGATCATAGAAGGCATCGGCTCAATAGGTATATCTAACTCTACTATTATTGATGATGTACTTCTTGTGAAAGGGCTTAAACATAACCTCCTAAGCATTAGTCAATTGTGCGATAGGGGTTATGAAGTCAAATTCACACCACACGATTGCACTGTATCACTCACAACTGACAAAACCATTAGTTTCAAAGGTTATAGAAGTGAAAATGTTTACAAGGTCGATTTAAAGATTTAATCTTTTTCAAAAATAAAAAGCCTTGTAACATTAAATGTTGATGACAACATTCTTTGGCATAGACGACTTGGTCATGTTGGGATGAGCACCATAGAAAAACTTTTAAAACTTGACCTAGTTTCCGGAATGCCAAAGCTGAATTTAAAATTAGATTCTTTTTGTGATGCTTGTCAACTTGGTAAACACACAAAGGAATCTTTCAAAAATAAAAATTTTGTATCCACTTCTATGCCCCTTGAATTACTTCACCTAGATTTATGTGGTCCCTCGAGGACAACTAGTCTAGGAGGAAAATCTTATGCTTTTGTCATTGTAGATGATTTTTCACGTTTTACTTGGACATTGTTTTTAGCCCACAAAAATGATGCCTTTGATCATTTCAAAATTTTTGTCAAAAAGGTTGAAAATGAGAAAAATCTTTTGATCAAACAAATCCGTAGTGACCACGGAACGGAATTTCAAAATGAAAATTTTTCAATTTTTTGTCAAAGCAAAGGCATTGGTCACAACTTTTCTTGTCCTAGAACTCCTCAACAAAACGGTGTCGTTGAGAGGAAGAATAGGACCCTAGTAGAGATTGCAAGGACCATGCTATGTGAGCATTCTCTACCAAAATATTTTTGGGCTGAAGCAATGAGTTCTGCTTGTTACATCATCAATCGCGTATCAATAAGGCCAATTCTCAAGAAAACTCCATACGAACTATGGAGAGGGAGAAAGCCTAACATTTCTTACTTCCGCGCTTTTGGATCAAAATGCTTCATCCACAACAATGGTAAGGACAACCTGGGTAAGTTCGATGCTAAATCGGACAAAGGTATCTTTCTTGGTTACTCTACTTCTAGCAAAGCATATAGAGTCTTTAATAAACGTACTTTACTAGTTGAAGAATCTATTCATGTCATATTTGATGAAACTAACCCTTGCTTGCCTAGACCTGTTGTTTCTGATGATGATGATATAGATATCCTTGGCGAAAAGTTGGAGTCCACAAGCCTAGATGATGTTCCTAAAGATCAAGAGGACGCACCTCTTCCGAAGGAGTGGACTACACACAAGGATCATCCCATGGACCTCATCATTGGTAGCCCATCGAAGGGAGTATCTACTCGCTCTTCTAATATGTGCAATTATCTTGCTTTTCTTTCTCACATAGAGCCTAAGAACATAGAAGAAGCTTTACTTGATGATTCTTGGATTATTGCTATGCAAGATGAACTAAATGAATTTAGAAGGAATAAAGTTTGGAATCTTGTACCTAGACCCACTGATAGACCTGTCATAGGAACTAAATGGGTATTTAGGAACAAGTTAGATGAGCATGGTACAATCACTAGAAATAAAGCTAGGCTAGTAGCTAAAGGATATAGTCAAGAAGAGGGAATTGATTATGATGAGACTTATGCCCCTGTTGCTAGACTAGAATCCATTCGTATGCTACTTGCTTTTGCTTGCTCTAGAGACTTTAAATTGTTTCAAATGGATGTTAAAAGTGCTTTTCTTAATGGTGATTTGAAAGGAGAAGTGTATGTTGAGCAACCTGTTGGTTTTGAAGATGTGCACTTATCTGATTATGTGTATAAACTTGATAAGGCTTTGTATGGTTTGAAACAAGCTCCTAGAGCTTGGTATGAGAAATTATCTACCTTTTTGTTGTCTAATGGTTTTTGTAGGGGTAAATTTGATATTACCTTATTTACCTTGACTAAAAATAATGATTTGCTGATAGTACAAATATATGTAGATGATATTATTTTTGGTGCTACTAATGAACACTTGTGTAGAGATTTTTCCAAGCTTATGCAGGATCACTTTGAGATGAGCATGATGGGCGAGCTCAACTACTTCCTTGGTCTCCAAATCAAGCAATGCAAGGATGGTTTCTTTGTCAACCAAGGGAAGTACATCAAGGATATGCTAAAAAAGTTTGGGATGGAGTCTTCCAAAGCCTCATCCACACCTATGAGCACGACAGTCAGACTCGACAAAGATGAGGGAGGTAAACCTGTTGACCAAAAGTTATTTCGTAGCATGATTGGCTCCCTACTCTATGCGACTGCTAGTAGACCTGACATTATGTTTAGTGTTTGCTTGTGTGCACGATTTCAATCATGTCCAAAGGAATCACACTTATTCGCCTTAAAACGCATTTTCAAATATCTTTCAAATACTCCAAATCTCGGATTATGGTATTCTAAGAACTCATTTTTCGATTTAAAAGCTTACTGTGATGCCGACTTTGGAGGATATAAGGTGGATAGAAAGAGCACTAGTGGAACTTGTTTCTTTTTGGGAAATTGCTTGGTGTCATGGTTTTCTAAAAAGCAAAACTGTGTTGCACTTTCAACGACCGAGGCCGAGTATATGGCTGCCGGTAGTTGTTGTGCACAAATTCTTTGGATGAAGTATCAATTACTCGACTATGGTGTTACTTTTTCAAAAATTCCAATCTTTTGTGATAATACAAGCACCATATTTCTAACAAAGAATCCAGTTCAACATTCTCGTACTAAACATATTGACATTCGACATCATTTCATTCGTGATCACATTGAGCAAAATGATGTTGAACTTCACTATGTTGACACCAAGAATCAAATTGCTGATATTTTTACAAAACCACTAGATGAATCTACTTTTACTCGTTTGCGTGGTGAACTTGGCATGATTGAGTTGTAAACACTAGTCGAATACTCTCGTACATATTTGTTAAATTGAGGGGGAGTATTATTAATGTGAGCATTATAATGTCGGATAATACAAATTAATTGTATTTATCCATAATTATGGCTCAACATTCATTTATGTGCTAAATATTTTAAATTTTATTAGTGGATATTTTACCTGTTTATTTGTCTCTCTTTATGTTTATGTCTTTTTGCTTATCACAAAAAGGGGGAGAATTTATTTGGTTAAAATTGCTATTAAATGGTTATTAAATAAATTCACCTTAATTCAACCTCTTAGACTTGTTATTTGATTAAGGGGGAGTTATTTAATAACATTTAGATTATGTTGATTATTGTTTCTCAATTTTTAACCAAGTTTTGTGATCATCAAAAAGGGGGAGATTGTTACGCCTTAAACGCATACAAATCTCGAGGATGAGATTAATGTTTTTAATGCTGTAACATATCCCAAAGTTTTTGTTTTGATGATACCAAAACTTGGCTTAAAAATGTACTAATGTTTTATATTGAGGCATGCAGGAAATTAAGAACAAATTTAAGTTCGGAAGATCCGAAGTTGGTTCGGACGTTCCGAAAAGATGCCGATCAGAAGCAAAGTGGAAGCTGTTCGGAAGCTGCGAGGAGCCAGTTCGGACGGTCCGAAGACGTGATCGGACGTTCCGAACACAAGCAATCAAATCACTTGAATGCGGAGACAAATTGATCTGACTGTTGATTGAGTAAGATTTCGGACGCTACGAAGGACATGATCGGACGCTACGAAGTGTTGAAGATTTCAAATCTCTGGAAACGCGGGAATGTTCGGACGGTACGAACTTGAGTTCGGACCTTCCGAAGCTGGTCATACACTGTCTGAAAGAATCGTTCGGAAGAAACGAAGCTGGATCGGTCCCTCCGAAGCATATGTTCGGACCCTACGAAGTCAAGAACGGACGATCCGAAGTCATCCCAGAATTACGCAAATTGATTTCAATCACATCGGACGTTCCGAATCATAAACAGAAGATCCGAACCTTGGCGTCCAAAACTAGTATAAATAGGCCTTTGAGGATGCATTTTCAATCATCTCACTCCACTCTCTCTTGTCTCTTACAAAGCTTTCTACTATCTCTTGTGTGCGTTGATTAAAAGAGTTGTAATATCAAAAGAGTTGTAGAAAAAGAGTGAAAGTAATACTCTCGAGTGGGTTGTAAAGTTCGTGGCTATCCTTGGAGCCCTCAAGGCCAAGTAGACGCATCGAGGCGTGGTTGTAAAAGCTAGCTTGGAGCTCCTAAAGCCAAGTCGATATAGTGATACCTCGATCCTCATCGAGAAGGGGAGACGTAGACGATTCTTCGTCGAACTTCCATAAACATCTCTATCCCTCTTTACTTTACGCATTTACTTTACTACGCATTTATTTTACGCACTTACTTTACGCATTCATTTGTGATTGTCCCTCAAGTCTTCCGCTTGCAATTTTTGCAAACTCGTTTTAAAAACGCTAAAGGGCCTAAAAGAACCTATTCACCCCCCTTTTAGGTTCTTCAAGAATCATCGAAAATCTCGCAGACATTAGTTTTATTCATAAACATTAGTTTGTATTTATGTGTTGTTGTCTTGTATTTCAGACGATTGTCTGCAACAATTACGTTTTTAATCTCAAAAAGATGTCCTTCTTTGAGAATTGGTTTCATTTTCTGTATGAGGCCGTCTTTTATTGTTGCATGTATGCGCGAACCCTAAAAAAATAGAGAGAATCTATATATTATATTTATTTGTTTAAAATATTTCAATATCAAATATAAGAAAATATCTTACCTCCTGATCATGAAAGATGCATTCCAAAGTTGGTCCACTGTTTCCATATAGAAGAAGATCGTAACAACGAATAAGCCGTAGTTTGAATGCCCACTGCCAGGTTGAAGGTTCCACTTGACGGACAGAACTGAATAAAGGGGCCATGAGGGTATGCAAGACTTACTGGCTTCAAAACGATGGGGAGCACAATACTGGAACTTAAAGAGTATTTGTGATTTGGTTGTTGAGTGGTGAAACGATTACATATGGTATTTATAGATTAAAAAAACATCAGTTTTAAAAGAAACGATTTAAAACGGGGCAAAAATTTTGGAACATGTGTCATCATTCAAAATTCAGACGTAAATTTAGATTTGTATTTAGAATTTAATTCCAACTTGTATGAGGTGTATAATTCCCAGACTTAGGTTTGCCATTCCCAAACGGGAATTGAATTTTTTTATTTTTTAATTGAAATTTAATCTAAATTTGTTTGTTATTCCGAGAAGAAACTCAATTTTCTATGATTATACATAAATATACATTAATATGAAGTTATAATTAAAAAGCTTTAATCATTTATTATAATAACATGTATCGAGAATTTCCTGTTATAGAATGTTTTTTGGGCGGGAATTTACTATAATTTTTTTATTTTAATAATTGAAATTTAATCTAAATTTGTTTGTTATTCCGAGAAGAAACTCAATTTTCTAAGATTATATATAAATATACATTAATATGAAGTTTTAATTAAATAACTTTACTCATTTATTATAATAACATGTATCGATAATTTTCTTTTATAGAATGTTTTTTAGGCGGAAATCTACTATAAATAGCAGACAACTCTGCTTTTATATATATAGATAAGAGGTCTCTCAATATAAATTATTATATTATATATTATGGCAAAAACTTGTGAGAGACGGTCTCACGGGTCAAATTTTGTGAGACGGATCTTTATATGGGTAATCCATGAAATAGTATTGATTTTTATGCTAAGAGTACTACTTTTTATGGTGAATATGAGTAGGGTTGACCCGTCTCACAGATTGAGATCCGTGAGACGGTCTCACATGAGACCTACTCATATATTATTTATATGTACACACATTAAATTGTTACATATATGTGCCTAACATATATTTTCAAGTAAATCCCCCCGTCTCTACAATTAAAAATATATAACACAATGTTTTTAACTTTAATTTTTTTTATCTATAATAATTTGATATAAATCGTGTTAAACGAGGGATCACAGCAATTTCAACCAGCATTCCGAGTTAGTCAAACATAGAAATGCGATTTTAGTTTTGAGAGAAAAAAAAAAAAAACATCTGTTTTACGAACCAAAGTCGTTGATGACAATTTGTGGACCCAGTTTACCCAACAGCGCATACAAACGGACCTCATGCCGACCTCTCGACGCTTGCCAATTTCTGAATAAGATAAAAATAAAATCCCCATTTCTATCGATTCGTTCACACTAATTCTCTATATTCACTTCCGATTCTTGATTTCGGGAGGAAACACATAAATGAGAAGAGATTTTGCGTCTATCGTTCGTTATATGTTTGTCTTGATGCTAATCGGTTGTTTGACGGTCTCCCATTTGATTTGATGACACACGGAAGATAAAGGAGAAGAAATGGAGCTGAAGAGTAACTTTTTACCGGAATTTAAAGTCCAGCAGCCGAAATTAACGTGCTTGATATCGAGCAACAAACGCGATTCCACCCCTGTTATCGACATGTTTACTAGGTATTTATTTATTATTTTATACTTCATCGTAATGTGCATGTTTACCTGGGTTTCAATTCATTTTTTCATGGAAGAAATTTCGAAACCGTTGGTCTCACTCTTTCGTTTGGAGGAACTTTTCAATAAGTTAGGAGGATTGCCTGAGTCGCGATGAACTGCTTAAATGTTGGTTGGTCTTTGAAATATTTAGTAACTCAAAATCATCCTTGTTAGTTTCATGGATTTGAATCTGTGGGTAAGAAACCATAAAAAAAACCTGTTTGAGGTCGCGAGACAGAATTTAACTTTCAGTGATTGATGGAATTCAGTAATGATTTGTAATCATTTGCTTAAAGCCATCTAACTATTATGATTGGAGTGATGGTAAAACATTTCTAGCCGTTTATTTGGAATATTCTGCAAGTGAATATTTATCGTGCCATGAGAAGATGTTGGGAGAATAGTACAAGAGTGTGCTTGCTTCATCGTCCATTTCCTTTCACCCAGTTTCCTGTTCTATGCCACCAATATGTAACCGATAATCAAAGTGATATATTTCATGGAATCATTAAATTGCTCGGGATTTCCTTTTGCCAATTTATATTCAAATAAAATCTACCAGAATTTTACCAGGAAAACAGTTATCAAAGTTGTTAGAGCCCAAAGGCCAGATACACAAGCGGTCCAGCCAAGATCAAGGAAACAAATTAAACAGAGATACATGCATAAAAGATTCAGGAAGCATGCGGCAAATAGGGTTGCTTAATTCATTTTCTGGTTTCTAGATTTTTGTTGATTGCATTTTTGAAATAAAGATTACATCCGGATAGCATAAAGGAGATATGATTGGTTTCGTTTGTTTTTCTTTTTGAAAGTTTAAAGCCGGTATTTAATCACATTCAAAGGAAATGAAAAGGCAAGCTTTAACTCTCATTTTACTGCTGCATATTGCACGAGATCACAAGGTTCTTTCTTGATGATCCTCTGCATACATGAGCCACACCATAGGGAGAAAAGGAAGGAAATCCAACAAACACAATAGATTTACACGTTCTCCCCGTATCCCGACCCGTAACGAGATCATACGCATGGTCACATAACATCGTTGTATCAGCTGAGCCAGCCGTTATGGGAGACTTGAAGGCTATTTCGCAGCAGTTGGAGGCCTTCATGAAAATATATAAGGAAGACAAGGAAACTTCAGACCGTCACATGCTTGATCTCACCACCTGATTTGTAGACTTCACCATGCTTTGTTCTGATCGTAAAGGCAGCAACCATAAACACCACGATAACCACAACAAGCTTGATCGTTTCAGTTCTGAATTGGGAGCCGCATCCTTTCATCTGGAAGGCGACGCTCAGTTATGGTTTTTAAAGCTTGATTGGACATACCCAATTTGTCGTGGGCCGATTTTAAAACCTACTGGCTCCTCCGCTTTGGGACTTCTTTTCAAGACGACGAGTTGGGTGAATTGTCCAAACTCGGGCCTTATTAATGAATTGTTTTAGAGTTGAGGCATCTTCTAAACAGTTCATCACAATGACCCAATAGTGATCAAGTTCTTGTCAAAGATTTTGAAGTTCGTTGGCGTACTCAGTGATCGGTTTATTTCCTTGCTTGGCTGATCCCGCCTTTATTTTGACTTCGTAAACATGGGCAGTATCACGAGCCTTCGAATAAGTTCGTTTGATTGACTCCCCAATGGCCTTTGCATATGTCAAAAACGCGACAGTTTCACTGATCGTTGGATCCATCGACTCTCACAGCCACGACCAAGGTTGTAAATGGCGGGAGGCGGTGGCGGGGCGGTCGGTGACCGCCTACCGCCTCGGCCGCCTAGGCGGTGCCCGGGCTGTGGGATTTTTTAAAGTAATTTTTTATAGATAATCATGCAATATTATCATTTTTATGTAAAATGTACAATTAAATAATGTTTAAGCACAAAATATAATATCATCTAGATAATTTGCAATTAATAAAGATTTATCATTATATTAATGTTATTATGCTAACGAAGTAATATATTTTTTTTAACCAAAAAACTAAGTTTAAATTTTCAAAGTTTTAATCAATTATCATCATTAGAACAAGTAGTAGATTAAACATAACTAATCTTCCAAATCATCTACATATGCACCATCTACTACATCCATTATCCTCTGATCATCAGACTCAATCAACATTTTCTTCATTCTCCTCCTCCGATGTTTCTAAATATTCATTAAGTTCTCTAATGGGGATGTTCTTTGCACTCCTCCTTGGATGTAGCACTTCATCCGCTCCCCAGGCCTCCACTACCATTCTCCAAGTAAGACCTTTAAATAGTCCTAATATTTAAAATTAGTTGACTTTGACTTGGTTTTTAAAATTGTTGACTAAATTTTAAAAAGTGTTAGGTTTTTAAAATTGTTGACTACTGCCTCGCCCGCCTGCTCGCCGCCTCGCCCGCCTCGACCTCCTGTTCGTCGCCTCGCCCGCCTCGACCGCCTGTTCGCCGCCTCGACCCGCCTCGTCGCCGCCTCGTCGCCTCGACCCTCCTCGACCCGCCTCGACACCCCTCGACCCGCCTCAACCCGCCTCGACACCCGCCTCATGCATAGGCGGTGCGGTTGAGGGCCGCTTCGACCGCCATTTAGAACACTGGCCACGACATGACCATAGAATCAGCTTCATCCCACGCGTCGAAGCCTTCTTCTCCTGGTTTGAGTCTAGTCCCGAGAAGTTGACTAATTCTCTTTTTTCTCTTCGAATAAGTCCGCACAAATCGGGACCATTTCAAGTAGTTCTTTCCATCCAAAACGATAGTTCGTGACTTCGTTCGATGTTTTGCAAGTCGCTAGTCGTTGGATTGAGAGTTGCATCCTCCGATTTGGCAGATTGCTTCGCAACTACAAATTTTTTCGGAGATTCAGAATCATATATGATTAAGGAATGAAGAGAACGAAAGAGCTATCGGGTAGAAAAAAACTTGAATTTAGAAAATGGCAGGCTCTGATACCATGCCAAAAATCATAGAATAATTTCTTGTATTATTTTCCAATAACTTCATGATAATTGCGAAATACACCAAATTATTTATAATAGAAATCCTAGATCTTAATCCTAGCAATCCACTTGTTTGAGGAAACCAAATATACACTTATATCAATTTAAGATACACAATATCAATTAAATATCTACAAGATATGCCTTCCATCGTGATGTTCAGTTCAGTGTTGGGGACTTGATTCTTCTTAGATTACAGCTGTACCGCCATCTGAGTTTAGCTGCGAGAAATAAGAAGCTCTCTCCAAAGTTCTTTGACCATTTTCCAGTAGCGTCTCGTATTTGAGAGGTGGCATACAAGCTCGAACTCCCCGCTGATTCACATCTTCACCCAGTTTTCCATGTATCTTGCTTGAAGCCTTTCCGTGGCACCTCGGCGGACATCACACCTTTACCACCATTCCAGCAGGACTTCAAACCAGCACCACTGTACTTGACCAGCGTGTTCATCAAGGTCGCACTGAATTGTTGATACATTGGGAAGGACTCTTCCCGGCGGATGCTTCTTGGGAGGATGTTCTCACCCTTGCTGAGCAACACCCTTCTTTCATGTTTGAGGACAACCATGACGTCGACGGGGAGAGTGATGTTAGAGCCCAAAGCCCAGATACACAAGAGGTCCATACCAGATCAAGGAAACAAGTTTATTAGAGATTACACACATGAATATTCGGGAAACATGCGGCAGCTAGGGTTGCTTGATTCATCTTCTGGTTTCTAGATTTTTGTTGATTGCATTTTTGAAATAAAAATTTCATCTGGATAACAGATAGGAGAAAGGATTGGTTTCGTTTGTTTTTCATTTTGAAAATTTGTTTGGAAGATTAGGAATAAGCCTTGTATTTTACATTCAGTGGAAATGAAAAGGAAAACTTTAACTCTCATTTTACTGCCGCATATGGCACGAGATCGTGAGGTTCTCTCTTGACGAGCCTCTATGTACATGGCCACACCATAGGGAGAAAAGGAAGGAAATCCAGCAAATACAATACACTCTCAGATTTACATGATCGCGTCGTATCCTGGCCCAAAACAAGATCCTACGCACAGTCACATAACAAAAGTTTTCTTTTCGTCTTTATCAGACCTTACTGCTTTCTAAATGAACAATTATTCAGTTACTTATTCATTGCATCTTACTTAACCGTATAGGGAGACATTCCCTGCTCAATATTATAGATGGAAACATCTTGAAGTTCACTGCAACAATGACCAAAATATCCAGAACTTGGGTTTATCCAAGAATGAAACATCAAAGCTACCTGAACTCTCCTTCGACCGTCTTCAACTTACCGATCAGGAGTGCACTGGCCTTCAAAGGCGAAACTTTGGTCGTTTTGTTGCTCGTGGGGCTATCCTGGATGAAGAATATTGGGTTGGTTTTTTTCTTTCTTTTCCACTCTGTATAATGTATATATGATGCACCCAACCAAAATCATCATTTTAGTTTATGTTTGTACCATGGTGTCTGTATTTTTCTGAAAGAACATCAGATTTCTTGTCTCCATGTTTGACTTAAAATGGCAGACAGCGGCATGGCTCCGAGCAGAAGCCCATTGGGAATCCTTGTCTTACATGAGGTCAATTATCTGAATTTTGTAGTTTCTACCCTACTTGATTGTGATTCAACATGCTCCACTAATGCCACCCACACATATTAAAGAATCTTTCTGCTGTATATCCTAAATTGTCAATTTTTGTGTCCATTGATTTTCAGGCATGTTGATAGTTATAAAAGAAAGTATGCTGAACAGGCAAGTCTATATAGATTGGGAGTGGGATTTTTTAGGATCATATTATACCCCCTGAATTTTCTTTATCACTGATTACTTGAATTAAGCTGATAAATATACGTTCTTCTTATTCAATGGTAAGTTTTTTTGTTGTCAGAACCTCGTTACTATTTTGTCTTGATGCACAGTATCCAAATTATGGTGCTTGGATTTTTTCTATGGCGCCAATGCCATTGGTTAATGCTGTTAATTGCCAGTTCGCAGTTTTGGTCGTGGACATTAATTGGCTATGTGTTGAATATTATTTCCGAATATGCTTTCTATTTCTGGGACAAGCTCACGTGTGCTTCAGATTTCGTTCATTACAAGTTCTTGTGATGAGCTTCAATTCCTTTAGCGCCATGCAATATATGTTCTATTCCTGGACTATAAAGCTCTCTCAATCTATTCATCTCATGTTGGCAGGAATTTTATGCTTTGAAGCGAAGATGTTTTGGCCAGGAAGGGAAATCGTTGAACTGCTTTTGCTTAGTTGCTGTAAGTAATGCAAAGAATGACACAAGTATTTCACTAAATCCTTTTAAAGTTTTGAGATAATTGTGTTTGTCATGAGTTTTCTTATTCATTTGTTTAGTACCCCGACGCTGTAGTAGTTTGAGAAAATCTCTATTTTTTGTCTATTTATTAATCTATACCATGCTTTGACGCTCATTCCCTTTTTTCCTTTAACATTTATTAGATTTCTGGCAAAATAATTAGTCTAGTCTATGTTGATGATTGCCGCAGCTTAGAACCTCAGTATATCAACCTCATCCTCTAACCTGTACCAAAATCATCTGTTGGCACCATTCTGCTCTTCTGTTTATGTGCATCTTCAATTATAGGTTATATGATCATAAAACGTTGTATCTCGTATCTGCAGCTCTTATTCAGAGGCTCAAAATTTACTGATGTATTTTTGACCATGCAGGTTAAGAAGGAAGAGAAAAATGTTAGAAGAACGGTCCTAAATAGTATAGTGGGAACTTTGGACTTGAGTATTCGACAATTTGTGCAGGGAGAGACATATCCTGAGGTACAATCTTGTGCTCACGAAATGTTGTGGATTTCAATCATGACCTAGCATTATTGTGTGTGAGATAGCAATGGTGCAGCGTTTATAATAGCTGCAACTCAGGAAGTATCATTTGTCATATCTGTTGTCATGCTGTTATTCGATATTTCCTTTATCACTTTTCCACTTATCTTTTCAACAAGAAAAGATTCCGCAGTCTCCCAAACTGAGCCTTCTTTTGCATTATATTCTACGGATGAACACATGCACTTTTATGTGATTATAACGTGTTCCTTAATTTCCGACCTAACTCGGTGGAAGTTTATTCCTTATTTTGTAGGATATTAAGAGATATTCTGCTGTTTTGGCGAACCAAGATCCCCTGGATATGCATAAATATGCTTATATTGCAAATGTGTGTGTGGCAAAGTTTGCTCGACGTCAGGGTATTGCTTCAAACATGATATACTTAGCCACGGATGTTGCCATAGGCATCAGGTCTCATATCTTAACTTTCAACATTGTTACCGGTTCTGCTTGTTTGTTTTGCTCTGTACGTATTGTGCATTGCCATTAATTAATATCTTTTCTCGGATTACTGTTGTACCAACAGGTATGAAGCAGCTCTTTGTTCATGTAAATGCAGACAACAGGCCTGCCCAGGATCTATACAGAAAAACTGGCTTCAAGGTACCCTTGCTCTCATATTGTATAGTCCCTCTTCAATTATTGTTGAACCGTCTTGTTTATTAAATTCTCCACAAAGATATCACAAGGGCTAGTGACTCTACTGATATGCTTTTTTCCCATCATCAAATGTTTGGCAAACAACGTTTCACGACCAACCGAGACTGCAGAAAAAGCATTTCAAAAGCTTCCACTGATTAAACTCATGTAAAATGGACAACCATAGATGCGTCGTATTTGATAAATCCTATTAAACTTATTTTCCATGTTACATTTCTGTTATATATTCAAATCTTAGAAAAACCATTTTTGAATGGATTGGCATACCTTTCGTTTTCTGTAATCTTTATGATGTGAATCTATTAGACAGCATTTTGGGTGGATCTGCAGGTCATCGAAGCTGCTTTGTCTCCTTTATCAAAAGATCAAAGGATACTAATGTCCATGGATTTATAGAAGTGATGTAAAAACATACGTAAATTATGTTCATTGGAGTCAACTTCTTGTGGGTGTTCGCGTATTTGTATTGTTTCATTATATATACATCCTTGAAGTGTAAAAGGTGTGGAAACTTTCTTGTCTAGTTACTAAAATTTACTGTTTACATCCAGGATCGGTATCATTCTTGAGTTACCAGATTTCTAAATATACGTGTTAAAGGTCAGCGCAGTGACTCAATTTTGAGCGGAAATTTCGTAATATGTTCATATTTTTTTATTTAAATCAAATAGTTATTATGAATACATATGGTAATACTTGTAAAAAATTATCATATATAATCATAAATAATGAGAATTGTTATTTACACTTCGGATGAAATTTATTAATAAAGTAGAGTACAAACAATATATAGTGCAAAGAACAATTCTTTACCATATATGTTGTTGAATTTGGTGAAGTAATTAATCATATTTTTAAAAATATTTTATTAGAAAAAAATAAAAATTTAAGGGGTCAAATGGATGTTAACAATAGTTAAAGGGACAAAAGAACCACTCCTAATTTCTTAAATAAAATCTTGAACTGCAATTTTTTAGCGAAACCAATAATTGAAGAAGTAATTTTTTTTCTAAATGTTCTTCAAATAATTTTTTTTATTGAAATGTGGTAGCCATCCAATAAATATTCTCTTATAGTTTTTATTTATTTTTGTATGTAATTTCTCAATTAATATGTAGATTTTAACGAATTAAATATGTAAAATATGCACTTATTTTAGAGAATCAGATCAACTAAATAAGCATTTGACATGATAATTTATTTGTTAACTTTTAATATGTAAATAAGAAGATTTAACGATTACACATGACAAACAATCTTAACTATGACCTTTTTTGTGTTTATAAAAAATTATTAAACTTGGGTAATATAAATAAAATTGTCTTCTTATTAAATTATCCAATATTATGTATCAATGTTTGATTATGATATATTAACTTGTAATTTTCGGTTATTTTGATACAATTTTTGATGTGATATCTAATAAGTTAATATTTTTGATGTCACACATGTATTTTCCACAATATGTCATCAATTTGATTAAAATAACTAAAAATTAAAAATTAATATACCAAAACTCAAAATTAACAAAAAAAAAACTATTTTTATGAATTTTTTTTTGCCTTGTAAAATATTAAAGAGTGGATATTTAGATAATTGTACCCAATAATTATTATTAACACATATAATTTTATTTTTCCCTGAAAAAAATAAATAGCATACTCAGTGATCAACCTAATGTTTGTTTTCCAAGAAAAACACATTAAAAACTCTAAAACAGACTCGGAGAAAAACAACAGAAAGCAACGTAAATCATGGCGGAATCTTCCAGCACCACCACCCCCGCCGACGCAACACCGTGGGCATCGCTGTCGGGAAAATCGGAGGAAGAGAGAGAAGAACTTCTGGACAGAATTCTGACTCGCTTGGCACTATGCGATGACTCGAAGCTTCAAGACTTGCTTGCCAAGATTCTTCCTATCTCCATTGCAGCGCTATCCTCTGCCTCCACCGGTCTCCGAAATAAAGTAATAATTTTCTAATATTTACTCTCATATTCCTTAATTTGCTTCACGGATGCTTGTGAACTTAACATTTTTGTCGAGAAATGCAATATTGATTTAGGCCCGAGATAACCTTAAAAAAATGTTTCTTTGACTCTTATATACTTGGAAATTTCTTGCAGAAAGAATTTTGTTTGATGAATTTGTGAGAAGGTACGTGTGGAATTACTTTTTGAGAGGGACAATTGAATTGATGGTTGTGTGGATAATGACTAGGAATTGATGTTTGTGTGAAAATGATTATTGGGATATAATATAATCTAACGATTGAAAATGATAAATGAATTTAAAAGTAAAGATTATGCAGTGAGTTTTGTGAAGGATTCGGAACATATTTTCGAGAATGATAATGAAATGAGATGGTCATTTGGATGTGTTTTGCGAAATTTTTTAACTAGGAAACATGTTTCCAAAGTGTCTTGTAAAAATTGGTTTTTGAGATTGTTTTTATATGACATAATTTAATGTCCTAAGTATACTGGCTTAAAAAAAATATGTTAGTAATCCTACACCAAGGGCACATGTGAAGTGATGCTTAGAACCGGAGAGGTTCTAAGGAGGCTAGGTCGAGAAATAGTAGGGAGGGGAGAAAATTGTTTAAGCATAAAGTAAAACATTTTAGCAAGTAGAACATAAACGGTAGAGGCAAGGACAAGTGTCTATACTCTATACCATTTATATAGTTAAAAAACATATTTTAACTTGTCTCGATCGGATGAATATAGCAGATAACATGAATAGCAGAGTAAATGTAAAATATATAAAGTAAATGACACAAGAACTTATAAAAATTCGAATCAAATCATTTACTCATCTTTTCTTCCGACCAGAAAAAATCCATTAATAATTTTTTATCTACTATGCACATTACTGGATCTACAAGATTCAAGCACTAGTATTTAGAGGTTAAGAGCACTCTCTAGATACATTCAATCACTCACGAATTACGCCTACTGATCATCACACTTTGGTATTACGTCAAAGTTTTCTCAACTCACATAGATTGGCCATGCACATTGTTTAATGTTTATATGCAAAGAGATCACTCAATTAATTTATGATGCTTATTGCTCTTCAATTCAATTAACTCTTTAGCTCTTAAAAGATTCCTTAATCTTGGTCCTGAAGTTCAAGGCTTTGACATTGTAAGCTTATTTCCCTTTATTTTGTTCCGATGTCTTCTTGGTTGTAATGATCTTCTGATAATTGTTTTTAACCAATCTACTTTGAGTCTTTGATTCTTAATTCTCTTGACTTCACATTTTGATTTGCTCTTTAATGGTGTACATGTCTGCATCAAGAAACTAGTCATTAGAGTAGGATAAAGCCTTGTCTGCTTTTGATGCTTGTCAGTGTTGGTTCTGTCTCTTCTGACTATCGTATCAGTTGGTTGACGTCTCTATTGGTTAACTTGTTGTTCCACTTCTAGCAGAGAGAACTTTAGTTCAGCTTCCATTAAGGATAAATATATGTATTTCTGGTTGAATTAACTTCTACACTTCTGGTATGGATAATTTTTTTTCCACATGTATTTTATTTTTTTTATGGTCTTGGTAAAGGGAGGAAATGGAAAACTATGAGTCAGAGTTCATTTTTGAGAAAAGATAATGGTGGTCATGGCATATACGCATATTTGGAGGAGGCACGGCGCTGTTGCTTCTGGATTAAGATATTACTTATTAGAAAGAGATGTTGTCTATGTTGGAGATGGAGTGTAAGTTCTTAGAGGTTTGAAACCTGATTTTGAAAAATTTATGTGGAGTTTAGGAAACACCCTTTTGATTTTCATCATTTGTTATCGTTTGCTCTCAGATTTTACGAAACTTATAAAATCTGATAGGGTAGAGAAACATATTTTCAAATATGCTTCGAAAACTGTTTTGCTTGACATATCCAATTGGACTCTAGTTTCTCTCTCTGAACTCCCTCCCGGACTCCCCTCAACCACGTTGTCCCAATTCTTGGATCAGCCTTTATAAAGCATAGATTTTTCTTCTATACCTCTCATCGCCATTCATTTGAACTTTGTAATGAGAAAATGGTTTCAGACAATAAACCAAACATTGCATTTGTTTTATTGTTCTTTCTTTGAGTAGCACAATCTTAGACTGACTATGGATGTCTTTTGATTTTATTTGAAGGTATTTTATGTTAACACCGGAAAACTGATGGCGTGGAATCTTTAGAGTAATTGGAATAGTTTCCATCTGAACTGATTTCTCATGAATTCGTATTTCATGTCTTGATTGTTTCCCTATCGTTCAAGATTTAAACTAACAAAATTGTACACTTCGATGATCTCCTTTTTTTCCGTCATTTTCTATTTTAGGGTTTTTTAATTCTTATGGAGGATTTTGCAAGATTGGGTTTGTGTATTTTTCTGTTTAAAGGGAGATATTTTTAAGTGTGGTTCATGATTCTCGTGCCAAACTATCACAATAGTACATAATCAGGGGCTATGTGGAGTCTTATAAGAGTCATAAAGGAAACTGCCGAACTGGTTGCTTTCCGTTTTTGGAAGAGAAATTACGTAGTTTTCTGATAATGTCTTGATCAAGTTATGAAAATCTAGAACACGCGTCAACTTTCCATTCTTGTAATTATTGAACTTTTGGGGCCTCAACAGTGATGGAGGGTTCATGCTATTATACAACTGCTTGCATGCAATATTCGTCATTGAATATTTGTGTACACGATGGAGGAACTTTGCACAATCATGGATCTTAATATTTCTTGCCTCAAATTCTCATATCCTCGTTTTATTAACCAAACTTCAGCTTTGGGTTAAAGAGAAAATTTTAGAGAGGCAGGAAACTTTACTTCGTACATGGTGTTCGTACCAAATTTTGTGGTTTCCTATTATTGGGAATAACTATTTTCTTCTACAATGCTTGTGGATAAACTGTTTGTCTCCTGTTCTTTAGGTTATTGAAATCCTGAGTCACGTGAACAAGAGAGTAAAACACCAGCTTGAGATTGGTCTACCAGTTTCTGATTTATGGAAATTGTATGTGGAATCTACCAGCGCTCCTATGGTTAGAAATTTTTGTATTGTGTACCTTGAGATGGCAATTGATCGTGCTAAAAAAGAGGCATGTGTTTTTTCTTTGGTAGTTGACATTTTTTCAAAGAAGAAGATGTTTTCTTAACTTGGTTTTGGGATGACACGGCAGGAAACACAAATGATAGCTCCTGTTTTTTTAACGAACATTTCAAAGCTGCCTCCCCAACATCAAGACATTTTATTTAGAGTTACAGCAAAGGTATTTTATTGTTTTATCCGTTCTGCAACTAGATCTCCTTTCATTGTGCCATTGGATCATATGATTTTTGTATTGTTCAAACGTGCTTCCACGAAAATACTAAGCACCAATTTATTGACCATCAATCTTCATGGATTGTCATTATGTTACTTACAAAATAGTGGGGTTATTGAACCATCCATGTAACTGTGTGTATCCTTGAGCACTAAATTCTTCCAAGAAGACGAACATGGAAAATATGAGTTGAGACCTACCATATGTTAAATGTGAAAGAATCTAATGGCCTCTTGCATATGATCTTATGCTCTTTCAAGGAGGATTACCTGGACTCTCATGTATGATGTAACCAATAATTTGGTAAATCTTGTTACAAATTTTATTTCTAGTTGCTTAAACTCTCTAAATGTGAAGGATTCACTTTTGGAGAAGACCCTGTAGAAGTCTTAGAGAGAGAAAAATTTGAATATGCTCCCTTCCTTTCCCATCGTCCAAACAACCGGTATCTTCTTCCACCCAACCAAAATTCCAACCACTGATTTTTTGTCGGTCTTGATTTTCTCCAGTCACCGGCGACGGCCGTTGGCCGTCGGCAACATTTTTCTTTTTTAAAAAAAAATTCTTAGACCCTACTACTATAACGCAAACATTCCTTCGACATGCTAACACGGTGACCTTCCCCGTTCTCCTCTGGCCTTCTTTGACCATTTCCGTCCAGTTTTACCGGCGATCTATTTCTGTTTTATTTTCCTACTGCCTTTTTGTTCCTCACTGATATTTTCCTCTCTCAACATCTACTATCCACAGCATCGTCGTTTACCCAACCAAATTTTCAACCAAACATTATCTTTCCAACTTTCATCTTCACCAGATATGTCAACAAGGGAGTTTAGTAAGTTTCAGAATGTTTCGGCAGTCGAGGAGGTTAGGATCGAGCAAAAACTATTTCTGATCTCAGTGGGCCAAAGGGGTGATTCCATTTGTGTAACAGAAAGAACTCGGAACGCAAGTTATAGATTGGAAGTGGATCGTCAAACCGCATACTGGCTGAGGAAGATTATGTGGGGCTACATCACCAATCCCAAATCTTATACAAATTTTAACAGAATGCGAACTGGGGAAGCGGTTGTTTCAGTGCAAAAGTTTGTCAATCGTCGAGGAAGCTACATTGTAGTGTCGAAACTTACGAGACCCAATAAGAGGCAGCGCATTATAATCCCAGGTGGAAGATATGAAGAAGGCTGGAAATGCTTGGTACATTTTGTAGACAAGATTCTGCATAGAGGAATATTAAAAAGGGATTTTTCTTTGGAAAGGAAACAGCGTCATAACCAATCAGTGTTTAATGGTAAGGTTGTCACAAAAGCCACAAGGAACGGGGACATTGATGCCCATCCAGTTTTCGACAATGTCTGAGCAAAGAGTGGAATAATGCATTGATTGTCACGAAGGAATGTGTTAACATTTCGTGGGAAATGGTTAAAATAGCCCTTGGTAAAGCGGTCAAGAAGAAGATTGAACTTTTCCCGTTCAAGGCAAATATAGCGATGTGGTGGCCACATACTGAAGAGGAGTACGATTACTATCTGAAAATTAATCGATGCTTTTTTGAAAAGAGGATTAGTTTAATCTTTGAGCGTTGGACAAGGGACATCAATATGGGAGAGGAAGTCTTTGAATGCTGCAACAGCTGGATCCGAATTGTGGGATTACCATGGGATTTGTGGACAACATATGTGCTTCAAAAAGTAGGGGATAAATGTGGAGGGTTGGTGGATATCAGCCAAGACACAATTTTTCTCAAGGATTTGTCAGCTGCTAAAATTAAAGTTGTGGGTTTAGAAGGGGGATTCATTAACAGTTCATTGCAAATACAGACACCAAGTGGTCCTATGAGTGTTCGCATTTATGTAGACTCGGTTAATAGATCAGCATATCATGTCTACGAAAAAAGATCCTATGCACAGGTAGTAGTTGATGGTGCTAGAACGATGGCAGGTTGGGGTAGGGTGAAAAGACCAATTGATGAACAAACTGGAATTTCTACAACAGCAGATAAAGCGAAGGAGTCAGTGACTACAACACCACAACAACAGAACAAAATTGTGGGGGAAGGAGCTAAACAAATAACCTCCGACAAAGAGTTAGTAGGGGGAACAAGTACCTCAACAAATCAAGGACTGGAAGTACAGCAAAACTCGGATTATTCAGGGGATGGAAGTGTTCGTCGGGAATCAGCATCTACTTTCGTGCAACATAAATAGGAAAGAGAACAAGGATTCTAAAGTGCAGGGGTCAAATCAGTTGCAAAGGGGCAAACAGATTCAGATTCTCCAGAGGGTCAGCCCGAAAGGTGTCGAGGATTTCAACAAGGGGAAAGTACAATCGATGAACAAACCGGAGTTCATTCATCCACAAAGCAAAGTTTCTACCGAGGAAATAAGCGCACAACAACAGAAATTTGAGGTTGTTTATTCAAGGAGAAGATCGAGGACAAATGATGAATTGTCAAATATCCAAGACAAGGATGTGACAAAGATTACTTCACATTGGCTGGACGGAAGATCAGTTGATAGAGAACAGGATGATACAGGGGAGGACAGGGAATTTAACGAGAACAATGCTATTGAGTCTCATGAAGATAGTGATTACAGCGATGTGGATACTCATATTTCTGCAAGCTCGGAAGAGACGACACACACAAGCTTGGGACTGGAGGACTTAGGCACTCTCTTTGCCTCACCTTCGGATGAGGTACTCAGGAAAAATCTCCTTACACATAATCACTATCCCATTCCTTCTTTATCTATTCCTTCTTTTTTCGATCACCAAAAGTCTGGGGAGGGAAGGGTTTGTCATAGTGAGGGTGATACAGTGTTTGGTGATAAGCTGGGCAATTCTGGGATCAAAATTCACGAACAAAAGTTGGATTGTGGAGGGAAGAGGATATCATCTGTTTATGATAGTGGTAACGGATGTATGCAGATGCTGGGAGTACATAGGGTAGAATTGGGAGAGGTTTTGGAAAAGAAAGAACACGGTGTAAGGGGAGACAAGGTGTTCTTATGAAGATCATTTCTTGGAATATAAGAGGTGGAGGAACATCATCGAGGAGGTGTTTCATTCATGAAATGCTAAGGAAGGAGAAACCAGATTTAGTGCTGCTACAAGAAACAAAAAAGGAAGTGGTCGACAGAAGATTTATAGCTTCCGTGTGGAAATCAAGGTTCGTTGAATGGGTTTTCTTACCATCTTTGGGTAGATCAGGGGGCATATTGGTCATGTGGGATCCAAGAGTGGTATTCGTCAAGGAAAACATGATTGGGGAATTTACAGTTTCCGTTCGTATTGAAAGTGTCAACGACCAAGATTGATGGTGGTTTACTGCAGTTTACGGGCCATGCACGCCTCGATTGAGAAATAAGTTTTGGGATGAATTGGCTGGTTTGAGAGTCTTGTGTGGGGATAGGTGGTGTTTGGGGGGGGATTTTAATGTTGTCAGAAACGTGTTTGAGAAAATAAACAGTCAATCAAACACAACAAGTATGGCGTGTTTTGATATGTTGATACAGGAATTGGAATTGATCGATCCACCATTACTTAACGCAAAATTTACATGGTCTAATTTAAGAACAACACCAATCTGTAGCAGATTAGACAGATTTCTGTTTCTGGGAGGATGGGTGGAGTTATTTCCTTATCACAGGCAATCGGTGTTGCCTCGCATCACATCATATCACTTCCCAATCGTGTTGGACACACAGAAATGCAAATGGGGGCCTTGTCCTTTCAGATTTGAAAACATTTGGCTGCAAGATAAAAACTTTAAGAATAAGTTTTCAAGTTGGTGGAATAGACCACAACCTCAAGGGTGGGAGAGTTATAAATTTATGAAAAAATTGAGGTTTATTAAGAATGACATCAAATTATGGAATGAGGAAGAGTTTGGGAAGGTTGAGATGAGGGAGGCAGAATTAAAAAACCGAATTGTAAGACTGGATGAAAAGGAAAGTGAAGGACGGGTAAATGCTGAAGACGCGGCTGAAAAAAAAGAAATTAAATGGGAATTGGAAGAGTTGTTGTGTAGACGAAAAAGATTGTTATTTCAAAAAGCGAAAACAACATGGTTCAAAGAAGGAGATCATAATACAAAATTTTTCAACTCGTTACTTAATCACAGAAAAAGCAAGGCAATGATTACCAAACTGGAAATGGATGATGGTACGGTAGTAGAGGATGAGGAACATATTGTTAAAGCAATTGTTGATTATTTTCAGAAATTGTACAGTAAGCGAGATGGGAGGAGGTTTGGGATTGAAGGACTGGATTGGAGACCTATTGATGATGACATGAGGTTTGAGCTTGAGAAACCTTTCTTGGAAGAAGAAGTTAAGAAGACGGTATTCGAGTGTGACAGATTCAAAGCGCCAAGGCCCGATGGTTACACCATGGCACTATATCAGGATTGCTGGGACATTGTAAAAGGTGATGTGATGAATGTTTTGCTGGAATTTTATGAAGGGGGAGTCATCAATGGATTGACTAATGAGTCGTATATTTGTTTGATTCCAAAGAAAAATGACTCATTAAAGGTAAAAGATTTTAGACCCATTAGTCTAATAACGAGTTTATATAAAATCATTGCAAAAGTGTTGGCTACAAGAATGAAAAAGATTTTGTCTCATACACTATCGGAATCTCAAAATGCTTTTATTGAGGGGAGACAAATTTTGGATTGTTGTTTGATTGCGAATGAGTTGGTGGAGGAAAGACAAAAATCGAAGAAAAAAGGTTGGGTATTGAAAATTGATTTTGAGAAAGCATATGACAATGTTGAGTGGGATTTTTTGGATTTTGTATTACGAAAGAAAGGGTTTGGGGATAGGTGGAGAGGTTGGATGAGAGGTTGTGTATCTAATGTATCGTTTTCAATCATGATCAATGGGAGACCAAGGGGGAAATTTAAGGGACATAAGGGATTAGACAGGGAGATCCTTTATCACCTTTTCTTTTCAATATAGTAGTGGATGTGTTGGGAGGTTTGATCGATAAAGCAAAAGAGGCTAGTTTAATCAGTGGTCTTGAGGTGGGACGAGAAAAGGTGGAAGTCTCACATATACAGTTTGCGGATGATACCTTATTTTTTGTCAAAACTGAGGAACACATTCATTTTTCTGGTGCAAGTGGTCAAACTATTTTGTGATATGTCAGGTTTAAGGATTAATTGGGATAAGAGTGCTTTAGTGGGTTTAAATCAAGATGAGGCACTTGAGGTCGACATAGCACATAAGATCGGTTGTACAAGGGAACAATGGCCGATAAAATACTTGGGCGTTCCTTTGGGGGGCAATCCACTTAAATCATCTTTTTGGGAACCTATTACAGTTAAAATAAAGAGGAAGTTGGCAACTTGGAAAAAGGCTTTCTTGTCCAAGGGAGGGAGACTAACATTGATCGCTGCAGTTCTAACTGCTTTGCCAATATATTTCCTGTCTCTTTTCAAAGTGCCGAAAGGAGTGGCGGCGGGGTGGGAAAAAACAATGCGGGATTTTTTCTGGGATGGCAATGAAGGCGAAAGACACTGTCATATGGTTGGATGGAAAAAGGTTTGTAGACCGAAAGAGCGAGGTGGGCTAGGTGTAGGGAATATCTGCTTGAGAAACATAGCTTTAATGGGAAAATGGTGGTGGAGGTTTAGTGTAGAAAAGGACACGTTGTGGAGAAGAATAATTAGGAGTAAGTATGGATTGCAAGAAAACGGTTGGGATGCGGGGTTGGCGAAAAATGTCACGTTTAAAAGTCCGTGGAAATTCATCTCTAGAACTTACCCGGCTTATCACCAACAGTTGCGTTTAGAGGTTCGAGGTGGGAATAAAATCAGATTTTGGGAGGACATTTGGTGGGGGGAGTCATCTTTTCGGGACTTGTTTCCCTCATTATATATCATTTCACAGCGTCATAATTTGCCAATATCCTATTGTGTCTCTTTTCAAAATTCATCAGTTGCTCTATCATGGAATTTGCATTTCCGTAGATCACTTCGAGATGAAGAGATCAATCAATTGTCTGTGTTTCTAGGTATCTTAGAGAGGGTAAGAATAAAGGAAGGGGTTGATGATTTCCGGGTATGGGAGGGGGATCCGTTGGGGAAGTTTTCTGAGGGGGATCCGTCGGGGAAGTTTTCTGTCAAATCCATGTTCCATTCTTTCTTCGATATCAATAACTCTTCATTGAATTTCAGTTTTTTCCCTATTATTTGGAAGACACCTATCCCTACAAAAATCCAAATCTTCTCTTGGACAGCTACTCTTGGAAAACTACCAACATCCGAGGTGATTCAAAAAAGATGGCCTAACTGTGCTCTTTCTCCAAACTGGTGTGTGTTGTGTCGTAAGGACACGGAAACACAAGATCATTTGCTTGTTCACTGCAATTTCAGCAATGCTTTGTGGGTTAGGGCTGTGGAAGAATTGAGACTAGTTTGGGTTATCCCCAAAACAACAAAGGATTTGTTCGCTACGGACCTTGGACAGTTTCTCGGCAAAAAAAGAAAGATATTCTGGCGAGTTGTGATATACGGAATATGTTGGGCTATATGGCTAGAGAGAAACAGAAGAATCTTTCAAGATACTCAAGGATCAGAAAAAGATTGTTGGGAAATTATCAAGATCAATATAGCAAACTGGATTCGATCAGACAAAGAGTTCCAGGGATTATCGATTTCTGATTTAATTAGAGATTGGTCTTACATTTACTACTAGAAGTTTTAGTTTTATTCCCTACAGTGGACTTCTAGTCCACTTCCTGTAATAGACTTTAACATATATTATCAATAATAATTTGTTTCTTATCAAAAAAAAAAACTCTCTAAATGTAGTCTTTTAATACAGAGAAATGAAAATCAATGTGGGCAACATAATGAGAAATATATGAACGATTATGCCTGAATTACGAGTTATCTAGAATGTGGGGGGTGGAGGTGATATTAAAAATGCATTCTTTTAATCGTTCCAACAGTAGTGCTTTTGGACTTTTAGACTTCTGGAGATTCAGGGTTTGGATAATCTAGTCTTTCAATCAAATGAATTTTTTACTTCATATTGCTCCGGAGACTGAAGAGTCCCTTTTTAATCTTAAAAAACCATTTATCTTTATTTTCTCTTTTGCATTGAATCCTGACTCAGGATCATGGATTATTTTGATAGGGCTGTTTGTTCTCTTTTACTTTTTTTGTTCTCTGTGCTATGTATCTTTGTATTTCTCCTTATTTCTTCTTTTAGGTTGCTGATCATGTGTCAAAATTAAAAAAAATATATATAAACTAAGAAGGGTGTATTCATTGATGAGATTTTCTCACTTTTTTAAATAATAGATTTTTGTGGAGTTGATATACTTTTGTAGAATCTCACAAATTTCTAAAGATTTTCACATAATCTTGTAGATTTACTTTGTAGGACTTTTATTGACATTTATAAATTTTTTCATAGAACCTTATGGATTTTGTAATTTATGATTGTGATTTTTTATTTAAATTTTTTGAACTAATAATTGAACGTGAATAAATTTATTTATTCAAAATATTTTTGTCTACCAATATAAATTTTTTTAATTATTGATTTAATTTACGAAAGAAGATAAATAAGTTAATTCCAAATTTGTTGTAAATAAACTTCAATTATTCAAGTCAATTAACTTGTTTATTTAATTAATTAATATTTTGAAAAATACATAACAATAATTTTCAATATTAGTAAATAATCAAACTTAAAATAATGTCATTCATTTTATGTAATTTTTTTATATGAATTTTGTTTTATCAATTTTGTTTTTGATAATATGTCTAACAAAAAAATAAACAAGATAATTATTAGTACCTGCAAATAGAGAATAAATTTTTATTAATATATCAATCAGACACAAACATTATATATTTATATATTCAAGTGAATAAATTTTTTTATTCACTATCATATGTATGAATTGTGAGTAAATTGAGACGCAGATAAGTTAAAATCATAGAAAATAACTAAACATAAAACGTTATGTAACAATTAATTAAAAAACTAAATTTCATTTATTAAAAATAATAATTATTTTCAATTTATACTCCAATAAAATATTATATTTGTTTTGTTATATAATGTAAATTTTTTTATGAAATTTTTTAGTAAACATAATTTTAAATTTCGTGATGTTTTGTGACTAGAACTCGAAAAATAAATGAACGATGTTAAAAATTTTGATTTTAAACTATTGTTAGCAATAAAAAAATATGTTTTTAAAAAGTCCAAAGAATAGGAAAAACGTGTGGAGGAGAAAAGAATGAATTAGTTAGTGTTTGTATTGATATCATTTTTAATAGAAATGAAAGTAAGTACGTGAGCTTGAGATATTTCCGAATTAAATGTACATCCAAATATTTAGGTTGAATCAAAAACATTTTTTGACATTTTCTAGTTGTACTTTAAACTTTAATTCTTGTACTTAATAGAATTCCATGGAATCATTAAAAGTCCATTGACACTGTGAATATCTCTAAACTTTTGTAGAATTTTTAAAAGTCAAGTTTGAATATCACATTACTTTATAAAATTCTACAAAAAATTATATTGAATATAATTAAACTTTTATAGAGTATATAAACATTTAGATTGAATACATCTAGATTTTTAAAGTTTATAAAGTAATTAAAAATCTAGAACCAATACACCCCTTAAGGTAAAGTGCTAGCATCATTCATGGAGTTGACATGACTTTTTATTTGGTAATATATTTAATATTTTGTTGTCCTAATTAGTTCTTCATTTAGTATGGTTATGATTTCTAGGCCTAACACATGGTTAGAAAAGTGAACACTTGTCCTCTAGGCTCCTTGTCCAAAAAATATTTTGGACCGATGTAATATGTATTTTAAAATATGTTTCCAAATCAAGATGGTGGACTCCTTTTTAGATCTTGTGCTCAGGAAATGTACATATGACAATATCGATTTCTCGAATGCCACTTCTGTTGTTTACCATGTCGTCAGTTGACTAATACAATTTCCTTGATTATAGGTGATTGGTGATTGCCATTCTTCCCAAATCAGCGATGAAGTTGTGGCGAAATATAGGATTCTAGTAGGTTCAAAGGACTGTGATCTATTTCTCGACTTTTGTCTACAAACAATTTTGTATCAGCCATCCTCTCAAAGGTTGAATTTTAACTAGATTTATTTGTCTCTATTCATGTCTAGTAAATTCATTTGATCTATAATTCATCATAAAAGTAAAAATAAGGCTGTCTTTGCAGTGGAGGATCCCCCGCTGGACTTTCAATTATCCAATTTGAACGTGTTACTGGAAAACAGCCACTGAAAAGTGATTTGCTTCGGAATAGAAAGGTACGAGTTTTAGACTTGTTTTAGATTAACATTAAAACTGTTGGCTAGCATTTATGCTTGGGATGTTCGCATGTGATAATCTCTTTTCTTTTTGCTGAACATTTCTCTGATTTCTCCTTACCTCCCAAACAATGTATTCTGTTTCCATTCACTAGTTAGGGATGTTAAATATCATTGAAGCTTTGGAGCTGCTTCCTGAAGTTGTTTACCCCATCTATACTGCAGCAAGTTCGGACAGGTACCAATTTATTTGCCCGGTGATTGTATCCTGTAGTTTGTGCCTTATGGCTTGTGCTTTACCCAAACATGTAACATGCATTTTAATCTTGACAAACAATAAAGCAAGAAACGCATTTCAAAATTTAATCGGTTCGCTTTAGTTAACCTTTCAAATGTCTTGGCGTCCAGTTTCTTTATTACTTAGCATCAGCCAGTATTTTTGTAATTCTAATATTACCCCATGTGCCACCTCTTGAATCGTGTTTTGTTATGCTAAACTCAACCAGTAAATTTTTTTTAGATCAACTCAACCTAACATTTTGAAGATGCGAATACAGTATCATGCATGCTGGTCAATGTGAATCCAACAATTTGAAACAGGCTAAGTTAACAACATCAAATGTTTTGTTATCGGTTAGGTGGCTAGTGGTACATGTATATTGAATTAAACCCACGTTTCATATGGTCTATGCTCTTGGTTTTGATCTGTCTAGTCAGGAATCTGTTCTGAAAAAGGGTGAGGAGCTCCTGAAAAAGTATGCTTCTGGTGTGAATTTAGATGACCTGGACCTCATCAGCAGACTATATCTATTGTTCAATGGTATCAGACTAATTTGTCTCAGCTCTGATTAAGCTTATGTGATTTAAATGTGGTTTCATGTGCTGAATCAATGCTTAATGAATGTTAAGTTTTTTATTAGTATATGAATAATTTGAGACCGATATTTTGGACCTCTGGAAAAAAGTGGAAGTGGTATCTTTTGATGGACTCGGTTATTTTGAAGTGGGAATTTTTGACAGTCCTTTCATCTTCCCATGACCAAGAACTATAACTTAAATTTGAGTGTTTCTGTCACATCGTGTAGGAACCACTGTCTCTGGAAACATAGCTCCAGAATTTAAAGTCAGCCCTGGAAATTTATCTTTGAGAATAAGGCTCATGTCTGCTTTCTGCCGGTCAATTACAGCAGCAAACAGTTTCCCATCAACTTTGCAATGTATTTTCGGTTGTATTTTTGGTAAGCTGAAATCTCTGTGGGCATTAGTTTTCCTCTAAATGTTCTTGATGTATTTCATCTTTATCTTTTATCTTGATGGATATTCAAGCAACAGTGATGATATCGTACTTAAATTAAACAGTGAGAACCCTCGCATACCTTTTGTGCTTGGTTTCACATCCAACCTTGATGGATCACTTGGTTTTTTGTAGGTTTACGGCATCTTGTTTCTAGCATGTGATATGAAGCTTCGATTATTAAATGTCACCTTTGAGTCGAGTAGATAATTTGAGTCTAATGAGTGGAATTAAATTATTAACCAGCATTTCTAGGTTACCATTGGTAGTAAACCATTTCACAGCTATCAGTGCTGGAAGATGCTATGTATACCCAGTGATTGTATCTCATTTTCCTGGTATGAGGTTTGAGTTAATTATTTGTGGTTGATAAAAATGACAACAGTACACTCCAATTATCAGAACAAAATTGTCATGACGTGTTTTAAATATGGCTTCAAATCTATTCAAATATAACCGAGTAGAGATTGGTCTTTTGGCTCCTTGAACTAATAGTCTATTGCAACCACCCTTATTCTTCTTGCTTAATTTTAGGAATGGATACTACCTCCAGGTTGAGACAGTTGGGTATGGAGTTTACAGTTTGGGTCTTCAAACATGTAAGCTTTTGGTAGCTTCTTTCATATTTCATATACAGGTTCATGCATTAACACCTTCTAGGGGATGTTAGAAAGCTATAAAATACATCTAAAGTGTTTTTCTTTTTCTTTTCCTTCTAATAAATGGATTGATGACCTATCAGATATACTGGCATATGCATGTGTAATTGTTTATATTTTTGTAGAATCATGTGAGTATTGTTCTGTGTTTCTTTCCATATTTTTCTTCATGTTAGAAAAATGAATCAAGAGTTGTTATTTACAAAAAAAAAATCGCCATTTTTTTATATGTATTATTAGTAAATTTTTGTAAATTAGTGCTGTTCAAATTTGTTTACTATGGCAATGTTTTGGCATCTCTGTTGATGTATAACTGCGTTGCATTTTAAGCATCTCCATGCAAACACTTACCTAATTTTTCTTTTAATGGAAGAAATTATTGTGGACCATTTTGTAGAATATTGGATTATCTTCATCTATCTAGATTAAGATCTAGTTTAATAAGTTGTTGTTCTTTATCTTTTATATTTGATTCTTTTAGGATTAGATTTTTCAGTATCTGTTATCCCTTTGTTTTAGGTTTTTTAGTTAGCTTAGGAGTCTTTAAATTCTTTGTATCCTACCTTCATTTTTAAGGAGAATATACGAGTGGAGCATTTTCCCTTCTCTATTCTCTCAAACTTCATGGTATCAGAGCCAACGAGAAGGAACTAAATTCATCATGGCTTCACCATTCGTTCCTTCCTCTTCCACGGCCACACAGATAACATCAACAGTGGCCGAAACCTCTTCCCTTCCCATAACAAACCACAAATTACACGGAGAAAACTTCCTGCAATGGTCGCAGTCCGTCCTTATGTTCATTCGAGGGAAAGGGAAAGATGAATATATCTCTAACGCAGCGATATGCCCCGCTGCCTCCGATCCAAAATTCAAGATGTGGAATTCAGAGAATAATATGATTATGTCGTGGCTAATCAACTCGATGACGACAGAAATCGGTTCCAACTTTCTCTTATACCGAACTGCAAGAGAGATATGGGATGCGGCCCACGACACATATTCTTCCAAAGACAACACATCTGAACTATTCGGTATTGAAAGCACTCTTCATGACCTCCGACAGGGAGACTCCTCTGTCACGACGTACTTCACTGCCCTTACTCGACATTGGCAGCAACTCGACCTCTTTGAAGTCTACGAGTGGAAATGCCCAGACGATGAAAAATGTTATCGGGCAATTGTTGAACAAAAACGAGTCTTCAAATTCTTGCTGGGCCTTCATAGCCCACTGGATGACGTGCGTGGTCGTATATTGGGGACCAAACCTCTACCTTCTCTCCGTGCAGCCTTCTCTGAAGTACGCCATGAAGAAAGTCGCAGAAAAGTCATGCTAGGCTCTCAACAACCTATTCCTACCACAGATGCCTCAGCACTTGCTGCGCACGGGCCCTCATTTCCGCATAATGATCTCTCAGCTGCTGCCCAGTCTTCCCAACTCTTTAACAACAGCGGGAAATTCAGACAGGGACGCCCATGGTGTGAAAAATGCCGAAAACCCAACCACACAGTGGATACTTGTTGGAAAATCCATGGAAAACCTGCTGATTGGAAACCGGCTAGAGAAAGACGAGCAAATACGGCTGTAAGCGAGAATCAGCCCCATGAACCCCAACCTTTCACAAAAGAGCAACTCGACATTCTCCAGCAAATGCTCGGCCAACCTAATTCAGCACAAACCTCATCTCTTGTTAGCACTGGTAATGTGGTCCATCGAGGTACATCTTCAATTGCTTTACTTACACAACATTAATTATCAGATTGTTGGATTGTTGATTCTGGAGCTTCGGACCATATGGTGGGAAATTTGAAATCCTTTACACAGTTTAGTTCTTGTAAGGATTCTCATTCAGTACGCATTGCAAATGGCTTGTGCTCCCAAGTGACTGGTTATGGTTCAGTTCAGCTCACTCCAGATATTTTCTTGAAATCTGTGTTATTTGTACCTGATCTAAAATGCAATCTCTTATCCGTGAGTAAGCTCAACCAAGACCTCAAATGCACAACTAAGTTCCTCGCTGATTCTTGTGTTTTTCAGGATTTGGCATCGGGGAAGATGATTGGCAGTGCTGACCTTTGTGGTGGATTGTATCTCCTAAAGATGGATGTTTCCAAGAGTAACTCGAATAAAAACACCACCACTCCGCCACCACCTATTCCTTCATGTTCTGTTTCTACTTTAAATAAAGATAGTGAGATCTTGTTATGGCACTATCGTCTAGGACACCCGAACATTTTGTACCTGGGCAAATTGTTTCCATCCTTGTTCAATAATAATAAGAATTCTAATTCTTTCCAATGTGATATTTGTCAATTGTCCAAGCATACACGGTCCACCTTCACACCACAAAGTTATAAGCCATCAAAACCGTTTTCACTCATTCATAGTGACATTTGGGGACCCTCCAGGGTGACAAACATTAGGGGTACACGCTGGTTCTTATTGTTTGTCGATGATCACACACGTTTGTCATGGGTTTTTCTAATGAAAGACAAATCTGAAACCTCCAGCCTATTCAAACAATTCCACACCATGATTCAAACTCAATTCTCTACCAATATTCAGATTTTACGTTCAGATAGAGCTCGTGATTATTTCAACACAGTTTTGGGCGAATACCTGCTCTCTCATGGCATTATTCACCAAAGCTCATGTGTTGACACCCCTCAACAGAATGGTGTGTCCGAAAGGAAAAACCGTCATCTCTTAGAAGTTACACGTTCCTTGTTGTTCACAAAAAATGTTCCTAAATGCTATTGGGGGGATGCCATTCTCACAGCAGCCTATCTCATCAATCGAATGCCCTCAAGGGTTCTAAAATTCCGCACGCCTATCCAATCATTCCTTCAATATTTCCCCAACTCACACCTAGTTCATGATATTCCTCTCAAAGTGTTCGGATGCTCTGCATTTGTTCACATTCATTCTCACAGCCGCAGCAAACTCGATCCTCGTGCTGTCAAATGCATCTTCCTTGGGTATTCCCCAAACCAAAAGGGTTACAAATGTTACTGTCCTACCACAAAAAGGTTGTATACATCCATGGATGTCACATTCTTCGAAAATGACCCTTTCTATCCTAATTCTCCACTTCCGGGTGCGATGTCAAATATAGAAGTGCAGAACTGTGATAATTGGGATCCTATCACAGAATATCTTGAACCAAACACAATTCATACTGAAACAGAAACACCATCTCCCGTGACTAGGAACCCACCTACCTATAATGCACAAAATCCCATCCAATCGATTCAGGTGTACTCTCGACGGACACAACATCTTCAAAAGAATCAAGATCCAACACAAACTCAGCCTGCTCATAAGTCTTCCACGACACCAGATTCAGGTAACCTTGAGCACGATATTCATACAGAGGAAAATGATTTAGATGATAAACCGATTGCTTTACGAAAAGGAGTTAGAACATGCACTCAACACCCCATTGGGAAGTTTGTCTCTCTTGAACGGTTTTCTCCTAATTATCGTGCATTTCTATCACACCTAGATCAGGTACAGATTCCATCAACTATTGATGAAGCACTCAAGGAACCTAAATGGAAAGCTGCAGTATTAGATGAGATCAAGGCACTTGAAAAGAACAATACATGGCAGATTGCTGATCTTCCACTAGGAAAGAAAACTGTTGGTTGTAAGTGGATATTCAATGTCAAACATCTGTCTGATGGGAGCATAGATCGGTTCAAAGCACGACTGGTAGCCAAAGGGTATACACAATCATATGGTATTGACTATCAAGAAACATTCGCTCCTGTAGCAAGACTCAATACCGTCAGAGTCCTATTATCCCTTGCTGTCAACATGGATTGGCCGTTATACCAACTTGATGTGAAAAATGCATTCCTTAATGGTGATCTCGAAGAAGAAGTGTACATGGACTTTCCTCCTGGTTTTGCTTCAGCGGCTACAAAGAATAAGGTATGCAAATTACAGAAGTCGTTGTATGGCCTCAAACAATCACCTAGAGCATGGTTTTTCCGGTTTACCAATGTTGTAAAGGGGGATGACTACACCCAATGTCAAGCTGACCACACACTATTTGTTAAACATTTGGAGGGAGGCAAGATTACAATACTCATTGTATATGTGGACGACATTATCCTCACAGGGAATCACGAAGAAGAAATGACCCGTGTGAAACTACATCTTTCGAAAGAATTTGAAATGAAAGATCTCGGGCAACTTAGATATTTTCTTGGAATGGAAGTAGCAAGATCATCTACAGGTATCTCAATCTCTCAAAGAAAATATGCTCTTGACCTCCTGAAAGAAACTGGCATGATAGGTTGTAAACCGGTTGATACACCCATGGATCCAAACATAAAAATAAGAACTGAACAAGATAGTTCCCCAGTGGACAAGGGAAGATATCAAAGGTTAGTTGGGAAACTAATATACCTATCACATACTCGACCAGATATCTGCTTTGCTGTAAGTGTCATTAGCCAGTTCATGAATGACCCGAGGGAAGAACAAATGAATGCAGCCTACCGAGTACTAAGATACCTCAAGGGGACTCCTGGACAAGGACTACTATTTAGGAAAACTTCCAACAGAACAATCAAAGTCTATAGCGATGCCGATTGGGCAGGATCACTCACAGATAGACGGTCCACGTCTGGATATTGTTCTTATGTATGGGGGAATTTGGTGACATGGCGAAGTAAGAAGCAAACAGTGGTTGCTCGGAGCAGTGCAGAAGCTGAATTCCGATCGCTAGCACATGGGATCTGTGAAGGGATGTGGCTTAAGAGACTACTGTTTGAACTAAAGATAGAAGAAAATCACCCCGTGGAGCTTATGTGTGACAACAAAGCAGCCATCAGTATATCCAAGAATCCAGTCCATCATGATCGAACCAAGCACATTGAAGTAGATCGACATTTTATCAGTGAAAAGATTGAAAACAAGATAGTTGCGTTGAACTATATCCCTACTCAAGTACAAGTTGCAGATATTCTAACAAAAGCACTCCATAGACCAAGTTTTCAAGATTTGTGTTTCAAGCTAGGAATGATGAACCTATATGACCCAGCTTGAGGGGGAGTGTAGAATATTGGATTATCTTCATCTATCTAGATTAAGATCTAGTTTAATAAGTTGTTGTTCTTTATCTTTTATATTTGATTCTTTTAGGATTAGATTTTTCAGTATCTGTTATCCCTTTGTTTTAGGTTTTTTAGTTAGCTTAGGAGTCTTTAAATTCTTTGTATCCTACCTTCATTTTTAAGGAGAATATACGAGTGGAGCATTTTCCCTTCTCTATTCTCTCAAACTTCACATTTAGTTATTTTGGATGTTTTATTTTGTTGTACTTTGTAATCTTGGTAGACTATTGTAATTCAGTTATTGTGAGGTCTTGGCCTTGTCCCCTTGTACATGGTTTTTTAGTGTTCAACAAAGATGACCCTGTTCTTTTTTTTTAAAAAAGAAAGAATCACTGTGGAATCTGTACCTTAAAAATTAATAATTAGCTCAGATGCATCCAAAGTGAATGTAATTGTAAAAAATAAATATACAAATTTTTTTTCAGTTTCAGCTGAAAGAAAACTTTCATTTTTTGTAACTAAATTTCTTGATTGTCGTGTTTTCTGTTTTCAGGAAAATGTTACATATCTAACTGTTTCTTTAGTTGTTTTATGTTTCTTTATTAATAATACTATTTACTGAATGTGTTTATTATATTACAGCTGATAGATTGGTTTTTTTGCTTAAATTTTCCATTTCACCTATTTACTGAATTTCTTAACAGATGCTTCTTGTCGTACTTGATTGTATTTGTCTTTGGGAAAGTTGAATGGATGTTAGCACTACAATTTACATACCTTTTCCTTATGGTTTATTTCTGTCATTTGCGCAGGCTAAGATGGATCAGCTGAAGCTTATGGGCCCTGTTATACTAACTGGAATTTTGAAAACACTTGATAATTTCCCATTGTTGAACTCAGGTCTGTTATTTTATGCTTGTTGTGGTGCAAACTCATGCATCGTCTTAACCAGCATTGTCACATTGCACACAGATGCTACTGTTAGGGACACAAGAAGTTTTTGTTTTCAAGCAATAGGAATGCTTGCACAGCGCATGCCTCAACTTTTTAGGTATTTTCAGTTCATCATTCCTACTTCGTTTTCTGGTTGCTATCTATATTAATTTAATGTCATGCTGGTTCTCGCTCATCTAGAGACAACATTGATGTTGCTATTCGGCTCTTTGATGCTCTAAAGCTTGAGGCGCAGAATCTTCGCCTCATTATCCAAGAAGCAACAAATTCGCTTGCTGTTGCATACCAGGTGTAATATCTGTCAATTGTTTATTTTATACTCCATTCCATCTTTCAACTTCTGGTTTGACGGTGACTTGCTTTGAGTGTCAGGGTGCTCCCTCAGAGGTGTTAAAGGATGTGGAATTGCTTTTGCTGCAAAATTCTCAAGTTGTATGTGCATTCATGCTTTTGTTAACATGCATACGTGTGATAAATCATTTTTTGTCTTTTAACTTTAAATTCCTTATTTGATTTGTTTAACATGTTAAGATCTTCAACATGACTTGTTATCCTTTTGTGGGCAAGGAACAAATTGAAGTACGCTTTTGTGCTGTGAGATGGGCAACATCCTTATTTGACTTGAAGCACTGTCCCAGCAAATATATTTGTATGCTTGCATCAGCAGATTCAAAGATGGACATCAGGTAGCTTGCCATCAGTACAATACAGGCAATTTATGCTTTGCACCTCAGAGACATCTTTGTTTATGAGTTGTGAAAACTTCTTTTGAATCACAATGTAATTGCTGGGTGCAATGGCACAATTACCATGTCCAAGTCAACACCCAAATGCTAGTTAAATATGTGGTTTGGTATAAAGTATAAATGCGCTGTGTCCTGTCTCCAGAACCTTACATCAATAAAGTTTGCTTTTAATGCCCAAGATACCTTTGTGCCTTGGGATTTTTACAAGTATGGCCCCTGTCTCAAGGGGCATTGATCCCATTGCTGTTGTATTATCCTTGATTGGAAATTAGAAGTCCAGCGCTGTTTATTTTTATGTTGATTTTAGATTTTCTGCTGTCATGAGACACATTTTACTTATTTATGTCCAGGGAAATGGCATTAGAAGGTTTATTTCCTGGTGAAGACCAGAGAAAGAATGTTTCGCAAAACATGTCTGCGGAGTACCCAAAACTTTCTGACATGCTAGCATATATTCGCGAGCAGCAGCCAGCAATCTTAGATTCAAATGGAATTGGAGATGTGAAGCTTATTTTTCCATCCAAAACTTATTTGGCTATGATCAAGTTTTTATTGAAGTGCTTTGAGGGAGAAAACACGCGAACTGACTTGGTTGAAGATTCTGAGTTTTTACACTCAGTTGAAAGATTGTGCTTATTATTGGAACATTCGATGGGATATGAAGGTTCTGTCGAGTTGCATGCAACAGCCTCCAAGGCAATAATCACTTTGGGATCCAAATTTCCTCAGGTTGTTTAATGACGCGATCAAAGAAATTTGATTTGCTGTATTTCAGTGCTTTTTTGGTGCATTGATTTCCTTATAATTCTGATGATTCTTGCTGCTAGATGATAGCCTATCATTATTCGAAAAAAGTTCCATGGCTTAAACAATTTTGGAATCATCTTGACTATGATACACGTGAAGCAATGGCACGTTTACTTGGAATGGCTTCCTCTGCACTTCCTGTCCCTTCTTTGACTGAACTTATTGATGAAATTATACTATCACTTGGTGGAGCACAAAAATTAAGGTTTTATTATCCTTTATCGATGGAAATTCAGTAGCAATTAGACATCTACTATTGTCCTATCGTGAAAGTGATTTCTTTGCCCTATTGCAGATTTGAAACTCAGCATGGACTACTATGTGCTTTAGGATTTGTAACAGCAAATGGCTTACTGAGAAGTCCTTCTGTAAGATGTTTGTTTTCTTATTGAGTACTGTGGATTTTACAAGAAAATGTGGTGCGATATTTGCATGAGTAGTTGCATACTAGCATAAAATATGTTTGCAACTTGTAAGTTGATACGTGCTTGTGTAAAATAATGAAGATTTTTTTTTTGTTAAATTGTTATATTACATTTCACATTTATCTTTGTCTTTTACTTTTCTGTTTTACCAGATCTCAGACTCACAACTTCAAAATAGTTTGAAATGTTTGGTTGACATCATTAATTCCGAGACTACAACATTAGCTTCTGTGGCAGTGCAAGCCATGGGTCATGTTGGGATCTGTATCCCACTGCCTCCCTTGCTTCTCGACTCTACTGCAGGTTAAAATGCTATGTTCTGGTTAAGTCATAATTTATTAACTCATGCACTGAAGCCGCATTTGTCTTATTTTAAGCCGCTGTTTCCATTTGGACCATCCTGCATGAAAAACTACGAAAGCTTCTCTCTAGTGATGATATCAAAGCTGTCCAAAAAACTGTGATTGCATTGGGGCATATGTGTGTGAAAGAATCATCCTCTTCACATTTAGATACTGCTCTAGATCTGATTTTCGGTCTTTGCCGATCAAAGGTAGGTGAGAAACTTTTAATATTGATCCTATAGACATATTCATTGCCCTCGGTATCTGGCCGAACTTATTCTTCATGGATCTTATGGAAATGCATTTCAATTGCTTTGAGAATTTCTGTGTGAAATGGTTGTTTAAAAGTAATGGCTGCAGTCTTGCTTTACATTGGAACAGGTTGAGGATATCTTGTTTGCTGCTGGAGAGGCGCTTTCATTTTTGTGGGGAGGCGTTCCTATCACTATTGATGTGATTCTCAAAACTAATTATTCTTCGCTGTCAATGAGTTCTAACTTTTTGATGGGAGATGTGTCCTCATCTTTTCCGAGAGCCTCCTTGATGGAATTCCAAGACGATGAAAGTTACCATGTTACAGTTAGAAACACAATTACAAGAAAGTTGTTTGATGTCCTTCTTTACAGTAACAGAAAAGAGGAGCGCTGCGCTGGAGCTGTCTGGCTATTATCATTAACAATATATTGTGGCCATCATGAAACCATCCAACAACTGCTTCCAGACATTCAGGTTAAGTCTCGAAATATTGGTTGTGTGTCAACACTGCATGATTCCATTTGTTGGTATCAATAATTTAGTTTTGCAAATGAATGTCATCAAATATTAATCAGACCAATAATTGCTTTTTTTGATGAGAATTGTGTTTTGAGTTGGATTTGTTGTACTCAATTTTCTAGGTTGTTTTTCAGAGGTCACCTAATTTTCATGAGAACTATTCTTATATTTAGCATTTGTTTTGATCAAGCATGTGTTTTTGGTGCTGGGTTCTCCTCTTTCTTCAATATGCAGTATGCACTACTTCATACCATAAGTCATTTCTGTAATTTGTATGCTTGAGAACATACTGCTGTTTTAATTAATGAAGATGACTGGTGGAGAAGCAGAAACATAGTTGATAAAGCTATGAGGTTAGGATTGGATATGGATCTATTCTTTGGCATGGTTAATGGCAAAGAGGATTGACTCGTGATTGTGCAGATGTTCTAACTGTTCTGCACCACCATATTTCTCTGCTAACATCTGAATTAAGCTTTTTTCCCCTAAAATCTATCCCGAAGATCCATTGTTTTTTTGTCTTCTCAATTAGGATACATATTCCTCTGCTTCCTGGTGTTCTTTTAGAACTTTTTGGCAAACGAAAAGGTTTTGTTGAAGTGTTTGAGTAGAATAGGATTTATTTAAGTTGTGATAAGAGTCAGAGATAAGGAAGAAGTCTTCATGTATCTACAGACACACATATATACACACACACACACATATGTATATGCAGTGACCGATTATAATTATTATGTTTCAGAATATCAATAAAATATTTTTCCTTCTCGCTGCATATCAGCGACTTTCAGGTTTGACAAGCAAGCTCGTACTAAGGTCTCTTTTGTAAGAACAGAAGTGGGTATTGGGGGTGGGTGGATAGTGGGCATCTGATCTGCCATGTGAAACCATACCAAAGATAGGGCTTTAGACAAAGTTTGGGAAAAAAAGAATGTAGAAAGGTGTGATTTTGGCGGCTCGTTTGGAGGGGGGTTGAGACGGATTAGCCTATTACTGCCACAGGTCAAGGCGGCCCCGCCCGCCAATATATATATATATATATATATATATATATATATATAGAATTTTTAAAATTATAGTATAATTATTATTTCTAATAGTTTATGTATGGTTGATAAGTTTTGGAAGATTTATATTATTTATAATTGTTTATGTATAATTGATTATTTTGAAATAATTATATTATTTATATCGATTTATGTATAGTTGATGGATTTTGAAATTTGTATATTATTTATAATTGTTTATGTATGTTTTTTTCCAATTTTTTTTTATCTTTTGGTGGGTTGGCCCGCCTGACCCGCATCTCGTGGCATGTTAGGTTGGGGTTTTGACAGCTCTAATGATGTTTATACATAAATAAGCTTCATACAATATAATACAATTTATACAAGATGCAAATAAATATGTGAATGCAACTAACAAGATAATTTATATATATTGGAAGTTCTAAATGGTGGTGGGGCTCTCGCGGCGACGGTGTGGGCAGTTCGAGGCGGGATTTGTGGCACATGTGGGTGATTGGGTTGACTATTTTGTTTTGAAGACAAAGTGTGTGATGTAATAATAATTAGAGTTTCTAAAATTTTGTTGACTTTCGACTGCCTCGCCCGCCCTTGTTCACCATCAACCGACCGCCTAAGACAAAAGCGGTGTGGTTGATGGCCGCCTCACACCTAGGCGGCCGTCATTTAGAACACTGCTCCTACCTCATGTAGACTCCTACTTTATTTATAACGCTTATAACAACTCAAATAGCCCTTTTGTCAAATTGTCGGTTGTTGGCTCCATTGTTGGCAGACACACACACAAATTGTCCCTTCATCAATCTTCTCCTTGATAAAATGACCATTCACTTGGCAGATAGACACACAAATTGGAATCAATTTGCATTGTGCCTATGACTGCAATAACAGTAAAAGAACCATGCACAATTTTTACTTTATGGTTACCCGGACTCAGGGTATGTGACAAAAAAAATATATCGTTGCACTATAATTAGATGCTCCAGAAATGACCCAAACCTCACCTTTAATGGTAGATTACTCAACACAGCAAGTGTAGTACCTTTACTAGCCATATTCGAACTCGCAGGTGCTGATCCAGAGAGTGATCGGCATAGCTGGTCGATCTGATCTTTGGTGAATCTTGCGGCGGAAGTTTTGCCTTTTATATCACTCATTTTGGTGGTTGACTGATCATTTCCTCTCCGGCTCTTCAGTCTGTTTGGTACCCAATTTGTTGGTTTTCCATGTATTTTCCAGCAGGCGGCATCTGTTTGATAATGCCTTTGACATTTTTTGCACCATGGCTTCCCGTCTTTAGTCTTGTCCATGGACTGTGTGGGCCAAGTTTTCTGTAAGGATGGGGGATTTCGGAAGCATGACTATCTTACGGCTTTCTTCCTTCGAACTTCAGCAAAAACTTCATCGATGGATGGCTAGTGTTTCAATCCTAGGAGTCTTCCCCTCACTTCATCAAGCTCTCGATTTAACCCGGCCAAAAAATCATATACTCTTTCACGAGCCATTATCTTCTGATATAGGACCGCATTCTCCGGGTCTTTCCACTTATCGAAAAGGTCCAACTCTTACCAGAGTTTCCTGAGTGTGTCAAAAAATTGTGCAACACTTGTATACCCTTGTTTGGAGTCTTTCATTCTGTTAAATAATTCAAACACTTAAGAAGAATCCTCAAGATCAGAATATGCCAACGGCACAGCTTCCCCGATTTCCTTCACATTGAAATAGAATAGATATGATTCTCCAATACTTTCTTCCATGGAGTGAATCAGTCATGCCATGACTATGGAATCCCCTCACTTCATCAAGCTCTCGATTTAAACCAGCCAAAAAATCGTATACTCTTTCACGAGCCACTATCTTCTGATATAGGACCGCATTTCTCCGGGTCTTTCCACTTATCAAAAAGGTCCAACTCTTACCAGAGTTTCTTGAGTGTGTTAAAATTTGTGCAACACTTGTATACCCTTGTTTGGAGTCTTTGATTCTGTTATATAGTTCAAACACTTAAGAAGAATCCTCAAGATCAGAATATGCCAACGGCACAGCTTCCCAGATTTCCTTCACAGTGAAATAGAATAGATATGATTCTCCAATGCTTTCTTCCATAGAGTGAATCAGTCATGCCATGACTATGGAATTTTGAATATCCCAACTTTGGTAGTGCGGGTCATCATCACAAGGCCTGGAGAAGGAATATCGTCAGATCCAGACTTTCTTTTTCATGAATCACCATTTGTAGGGATTGTGATCATCACAAGGCCTGGAGAAGGAAATTTTTTCCGTTTAATTTGTGATCTGTAATTTGAAGGGTGGAGGATGCGAAGGTAGCAGCGGCGACAAGGGCGACATGCATCTTGTCCAATTTAGTCGTAGAATCAGAGGGTTTACTTTCGCCGAAATATGCCATCTTCACCATCGATTTTCCGTTACAAGGTTATTGAAGAAACCTGGGCTTTGCTACCATTAAAGTCGCTGCATATTAGCGAGAATAAATCAGATTTTATTAATATTCTGAATAAATGAATAATATTATATATTTATATATATATATATATATAGACTCCTGCCTCAAGTAGACTCCTGCCTTATTTCTTACTCTTAACACAACTAAACTAATTCTATTCTACTCAAACTCTTCCTCTTATGCTTTGTTTATTTGTTCTTGATTGTGTTTGGAATAGTTTGTATTCAGTGTAGTGGACGTTGTTGGGTTTGTTGTCTAAGTGTAACGATGAACATACCAAGCTGAACTTATGAAGGAAGGCTATACAAATTGGCTCCAAACAAAGACATTAATGTGTAGACTAGGTTGGTCCATTCTCTTGCTAGGAATTATTATTGCCCTGCAGATATAAAATTATTGTTTGTGAACGATTATTCTGAAACATCAGTAGAAGACATTATTATTTCTAGTACCATTAGTTGAAGCTTCTCGAAAAACTCTTCCATTAGATCTTCAATTGACTTAGCATTCCATTTCATTTAATTCAGGAAGCATTCTCACATTTGATTGGTGAGCAGAGTGAACTTACACAAGAGTTAGCATCTCAAGGTCTCAGTATTGTTTATGAACTTGGAGATGATGCCATGAAGAGAAACTTAGTTAATGCTCTCGTTGGAACTCTAACTGGCTCGGGGAAGAGAAAAAGGGCAGTCAAGGTCGGACTTATTTATTTTTTGATTCTTTATCTGGTTGTGTCTCCTTCACTGTTCTTCGATATTTCCAATTGTGAATTTTACTTCTGATTCAAATTTCAGCTTGTTGAAGACTCTGAAGTGTTCCAAGCAGGTGGATTTGGTGAAAGTCCTAGTGGAGGAAAATTGAGTACTTACAAGGAGCTCTGCAACCTAGCTAATGAGATGGGACAACCTGACTTAATATATAAATTCATGGATTTAGCAAATTATCAAGCTTCTCTAAATTCAAAAAGAGGTGCTGCCTTTGGGTTTTCTAAAATAGCCAAACTTGCAGGGGATGCCCTACATCCTTATCTCCGTGCATTGATTCCAAGACTTATTCGTTATCAGTACGACCCTGATAAAAATGTTCAGGTATGGATTCCTAGGAACTCCAGGTGGAGTGATATCTTGTTCTTTTGAAGGGCTGGGTATTTCTCTTCTTATATGTGATTCTTTAGGCATCTTTTGGCAAATTCTGCATATATAATGATTCTGCAGCATTTGTCGCCTCTTCCCTTTGGAACTATAATTACTCAGTTTTCTCTATTTTCTTTTTTACTGTTGTGGTGGATGGATGAAGACATGAGATTCATTGCTGCTATGTATCATTTAGGGCATGTTTGGTTTGATTTCCATAGTTTCCGGAGGTATATGTTGGATAACAAAATGTATTTTTGGCTTTGTTTTGGGAAAAAAGTTACAGTGTGACGGTCAAATCATGCGAGTTTTTATCTAATGATTGATTTGTAACATGTGGAGAATTTTTAGATTGTATAATGTTAAAATATAATATAATAATAAAATAGCTATGTGGGGTGGGGAAAGTTTGAAATAATAATAGTGGTTATGTTGAAAGAAGTGAAAATGAGTGTTGTAGAAAGGAAATAATAAAATGTTGTTTTTGTTTTAAAGATGAACTAAACTTTGAATAGAGGTAATAGTAGGGATGACAATGAGTCGAGTTTGGGTATGATTCCATCATCTCTGTTTGTATCCCATTTATTATATTCATACTCATCCCATCCCCAACCCAATTTCGCCCTCATCCCCTTAGTCGTCAGAGGATTGGATATACATATCTTACCCAAATATCATATTACCACTTATAATTGTATTTTCTCAAATTTGAATTATTTCGAGTAAGCTATGGATATTCATTAAATTGTTGAGAACAAGAAGGAAAAAACACTCAGAGGACAAAGTGTGGGAATTGCTGAAATACAGGGTGGCACAGTCAATTAGAAATTTCAAAGAACTAGGTCATTTAACTATTTCGGATGTGGTTAGGGATTGGAATTTTGTAACGTTTTGATTCTTCAGACGCACTATCTTTATTTTGGCGGAAAACTCTTTCGCTTGCTTTGTAATGAACTATTCTAATCCAATAAATTATATGTTTCCTATCAAAAAAAAGAAGGAAAAAACATAAAAATTAGGAAATCAAAAATTATAAAAAAAATAAAATAAAATATCAGAACAATTTATCTTAAAATCATTATCTAGGTAAAATAAAATCAACTATATAGTAATAATTTTCTTCTTTTCATCCAACTGATATCATTCAACAAAAGCATATTAGAATTAATGTCATAGCCGATTTTTTTTTAAAATAATCCAACACACACCCGAATACCACATATATATATATATATATATATGTGGTATTCGGGTATGTGTTGGATTATTTAAGATCTGCCTCCATCCGTATACCCGAAAATCCCAACCGATTACGTATTTATTTAATCAGGTAAAAACTTCACTCTATACCTTTCTCCATTGGAGTCGGATATTGGATTCTCCACTAGGTTAGGAGAAAATTGTGATCCCTAGGTAATAGTTTATTTTAAAAGATGTGAAAATGAATTTGATAGAAATAAAATGGTAATGAGATAGTAGTGTTTTTGTTTTTAAAGATAAGACAAACATAGCTTGATATTTTCCCCTATCAATATCATTTTAGGTTTTTGCCTCTATAATTCTATTCTAGCTTTGTTTTGACCTCCTACACTGCATCAGGATGCGATGACGCATATCTGGAAATCATTAGTGGCAGATACGAAAAGAGCCATTGACGAACATTTGGACCTTATTCTAGATGATCTCTTGATACAATGTGGATCTAGGCTTTGGCGGTCTAGGGAGGCTTCTTGTCTTGCTGTTGCGGATATACTTCAAGGACGAAGATTTGATCAGGTTAGTTTAGATATGTGGTTTTATCGGCAATGCTATTTCGCGATTTATTTTTCACTGAGTGTGCTATGTCTGAAATTACTTTCAGTTTCAGTTTTCCATGTGCTAACCAGTAGTACATCTGTTCTAACAGATAAATTAGTCAAATTTGGAGTCCTATTTATTGTTTTGCATGTCATGTGCCAAATCCTTCGTGTGATCTTTACACCTCTTTGTTGTAACCCTATCGACTAATTGTGGGAATTGATCACACGACTTTCTTCTTCTCGATTCATCGCTGATCGTATGAATTATTGCCATTCTCTGTTGCTATCAATCACATTTTATTCATTTTTTATGTCTTACATGCTATTTAGGTGCTTGTGAATTTTTGTGAACTGACATTTGTCAGCAACACCCAAAATTTAGCTAGACCCTTCTTATGCACGACAGTATGTATGTCGGATGAAGGTATATTTGCTGCAAAAAAAATATTTTAGTTTTTCATTCTATATTTAAAAAATGATTGACAGTCAATCTTGTGTTTGAGTCAATATTGAACTCGAAAATTGAAAACTCGAAGTTAAAAAATTTGTGTCATCTTATCTTGCTAATGGCATTTGATTAATGGATTTGTAGTTTATATGTTGAAGTTATCATGGTCCCATAGAGCACTCAACAATGTAATTGGCTTCTATAAATTGTTACAAGTTTTTCTCTTTTTTATATTGTCTGTTGCGTGCTAGGATCGGCGACCATGTTTTGAATTCTAGATCCCTGAGGTTGTTGACAGTGTTTTGTTGACCGAAAGAAGCTTATAGGAGATCCCAGAAAAAAAATTAGTCTTACTATTTCCTTTTCTGTTATGTTATAGGTTGGGAAGCATTTAAAAAGAATATGGACTGCTGCTTTTAGGGCCATGGATGATATTAAGGAGACTGTCAGAAATGCAGGTGACAGATTATGCCGTGCTGTTACTTCTTTAACTGGAAGGTTATGTGATGTCTCTCTCACACCTGAGCCTGAGGCGAGAGAAACCATGGCTACGGTTTTGCCTCTACTGCTCACAGAAGGTATTGCTAGTAAAGTCGGAAGTATTCGCAAGGCATCTATCAGCATGGTCACAAGGCTGGCGAAGGTGATTTCTTTCAGCCTTTTAACAGCTGGGTGACATTAAACTTGTTAATTTACAGTTGGTGGCTCTAAGTTCATCCAATATTTTTCTCTCTACTGTTGCATGTATTTATAGCAGACCTACTGTATTGTATATTATGAGCCTGCTTCCCAGCAAAGCGTTACTTTTTGTTTACCTCAGTCTAAGCAGTCAGTGCATTGATGTGCCATATTTTTATTGGGCAACAGACTGCATTGCATGTAGTCAATACCAGTAGCATCATTCACCTTTCTTTGAATAATTTCTTATATTGTGCCATTGTTGTTCTAAGTCTCGAGTTAATTTTCTTCCATCAGTGCTCGAGTTAGATTCCGTTTTACAGAGTGGTACTTGACTTGTTCTAACCCAAACCTGTCAATATTTATGCTCAATCTGAGGTACACCAGATATTTCTGTAAAGACACTAAAAAGTCCTTGTACTCTAAAATATTCTTAGATCCATATATTCTCACAATATTTTCTTAAATTTCTGTCAAGAACAGATTTGAACTCAAACTGCCTCTTGATTGCCTATTTTATAACTCACTTTTTTTTGTATGTGAATTATCTCAGGGTGCGGGTGTTACAGTTCGTCCATATTTAAATGATCTGGTGTGTTGTATGTTAGAAAGTTTGTCTAGCTTGGAAGATCAAGGAATGAATTATGTTGAGGTATGAATGATATGACCACCGTTTGCATTTGGCAAGTATCATTTTTTTAACTTCGTTCCGTTCCTTATCTTCCTCTCTTTATTAGTTGCATGCAGGAAGTGTTGGGATACAAACTGAAAAACTTGAAAATTTGAGGATTTCAATTGCTAGAGGATCTCCAATGTGGGAAACTCTTGAAATTTGCATTGATGTTGTCGACTCCAATTCGCTTGAATTATTAGTTCCTCGGCTTGCGCAGTTGGTTCGATCTGGTGTGGGTTTGAATACCAGGTAATTAGAAAATTGTTTGCACTTTTGAAACTCATGAAAGTAAAGTTCCACGACTCGGTTCATATATTGGGCCTAGCATAATGTATCCAAAAGTTACTTCTACATGACTCTATTTTGCAATGAGATATAAACAAAATTTTATTATGACCCACCCGCATATTGATGATTCAAAGGTGTGATACCGTTAATTTTAAGTGAGTTGCGAGATAATCTGATATACTGCTAAAAGATAACTTCCAAACGTCACATAAATGTAATTTTCTTATTATTATTAAAAAAACTAACATTTTTACTGTTCTTTTAATTTTAATGAACCTATCACTGCAACAAAAATACTTTGTTGCGACAGTATTGCATTAGGGTTGTCACGTGAAATTTGGACTCATGTACAATTTTTTTTTCAATTGCGACTGGAGATTGCCAATCAATGTGTTCATGATGTCCAGCTATCTAACAAGTTGAATTATCATATCACTATCACAGGGTTGGTGTGGCAAATTTTATCAGTTTGTTAGTCCAAAAGGTTGGTGTTAGCGTGAAGCCATTCACACCTTTACTATTGAAGCTGTTACTTCCAGTTGTGAGGGATGAAAAAAGTGTTGCATCAAAACGTGCCTTCGCAAATGCATGTGCGCTGGTTTTGAAGTATGCAGCTCCATCCCAGGCCCAGAAATTGATCGAAGATACTGCAAATTTACAATATGGTGATAGGAATGATCAAATTTCATGTGCACTATTGTTGAAAAGCTATGCATCCATGGCTGCTGATGTATTGAGTGGATATCATGCCATTATAGTTCCAGTTATTTTCATGTCAAGGTTGAATCAAGCTCTTGCTATCTTTCAGATGTTAATTGCAAAAAAGATTCCTTCTTTACAAACTAAAACCTTGATGATTCTCTTTTTTCCCTCTTATTTCTTCATCGATGTCACATATTTAATTGATATATACACGTTTAAAACCTTATACTTAGTCGAGCATTTCAATAGTGGCTTGTGGTAAAGAGCCAATGATCTATGGGTGTTCATGCTGTTAGTGTTTCAATTTTCATACGATGTTTTGCCCTCTCTTTTAAAGAAGAAAAGATGGATTTCTCTCTTTTCAAATACTTTTCCATGGAAACCAAATCAAGAATGTTCCTTGCGACACACTTGTGATGGATACAATGACGAGCATAATTTGGAAATCAATCTGGATCGCATAAAATTGATTATTTCGCTGAGAGATAATAGTGGTGGCACAAAGACTAAGTGAACCAATGCAACCATTCAAATGAATGCTTTTCTGAGATACCCGTTAGAACCATATTTATATTGTCACTTGGAATTGGGGATTGAGTGATCATGAAGGGAGAGGAACATGGTGAAAGAGGGTTTTGCTTATTGTTCATATTCTCTTCGAATTGGAGGAAAAAAAAGAAAAACTTGGTAGTTATTTAAGGTATTTAATAGCTTCTCCTGTCAACAGAGATCCCAAGAGGGATATGACTTATCATTTTATATATTCGATCATTGAATATATTTGTTTATTGTAGATTGAGACTGTTTATGTTCTCATCATTTTCTGTCTTCTGTCTGAGCCCTAGTCTTCTCGAATAGTTCTTTATTGGAATGGGCTTTGAAGACATCACATGCTCATATTTTGGATTTCACGGCTCTGTTCATAGATTATAGAATTGTAGCATTCCGGCTGCATTTTATTGGAGATAATCAGAATGGTGATTCTTGACTTTGTGATGCAAGGACCGTATAGAATTACATGTTCTTTAATGTTTAACCCCCTAGGAGTTCAAGTCAGTTGACACATTTCTGACAAATTACAAGCTTGAACCTTTTGTTCTGATTAACTGTTACTGCTTATCAGTTTTATTCACTGTGTCAGTTTTTTTTTATGAGAAGCAATATTTTATTAAATACTTAATAACTTTTAGTTACAATAAGCGGACTAGAAATCCACTCAGCGTGTCTTTATTAATTCTGGTGTTTTATTAAGACGAACATGAATATTCTTATGCAGATTTGAAGATGAGAAAATCATTTCTAGTCTTTATGAAGAATTATGGGAGGAAAACATGAGCAGTGAACGGATAACTCTTCAACTTTACTTGGGAGAAATTGTTACTCTTATCAATGAAGGGATCGTGTCATCCTCATGGGCAAGTAAAAAGAAGGCATGTTCAATCTCTTCTTCGTGTTTTGACGTTTTCTCTTTTCCGAATTTGTGTAGAATGATCATACGCTACCATACCATCTCACAAAATATCAATCTTTTTTTCTTGTGGGAATTGTTAATTTTTCTTAGAATGTGCAGGCATCTCAAGCAGTTCGTAAGCTCAGCGAAGTCCTTGGTGAAATATTATCGTCACATCATGATTTGTTGCTGAATTCTCTTATGAAGGAACTTCCTGGACGTTTATGGGAGGTAGGTATATTTTTTTGTTTATGGTATTCAATCGATCACATGAAATATGCAAAACATGGCTTTATCAAGTAGTGATAGTTTTAAATCTATATTATTAATTAAAGTTAAACCCTCTAGAGTAACTAACTTTTGGTGTGTTGGTGTAGTCTTTTTTAAAATTCCATAAATGTCCCTAATATCTTTTTTAAAGACGAAATATATTACAAATTTAATTATTCATTCTCCCACTTCTGATTCAGTTTTCCATCCAAATTAAACCAACACTCCTCTTTTCAGTTTCCCGCTCAAATAAAAATATAACCGCTGCCTAAAAATCACAACGCCTCGGATTTATCGTCAATTTTTGCACATGCGATGCGTGTGCTTTGGCCGCTTGGACATTTTGTTGAGAGCCTGAGAACATGCTTCTAAGGATGCCAAAAGAGCATCCACACCATGTTTTTTTTATTAGGTCTGGTAACTATCTGAGATGATCTAGTTGTTAGCATTTAAGTTTCTTTGTTATGTAAGTTTTGAAATGCTTTTTTCATGAGTGAATAATTGTGCTTTAATGTCATGCAGTAAACCCCTAGTTCTGTACAGACTAGATCAAAATTTCATGCAAGCAACTTTCCTTTTAAATAAAACCATTTAATGAGCTTGCAGCGGACATGGCATATGATCCACAATAATTCACTTTTCACAAGTGTAGTCTACTATTCGATTTGCTATTCATCTGATTTGTTTTCTTTTCAGTTTTCTTGATAAATGTCTTTTAGTTTGGAACGATACTGGTTCCCCATATCGTTTAGATGTATATCATAGTGTTTCATATCACTATATGACAGGGAAAGGATGCAGTATTATATGCATTATCTGCTGTTTGTACATCTTGCCACAAAAGTATATCTGCTTTGAATCCTGATGCCCCAAATGCTATATTGAATCTTATATCTTCGGCCTGCACAAAGAAAGCACAAAAGTATCGTGAAGCAGCATTTAATTGTCTTGAGCAGGTACCTATGCTCTGCTTGTTGCTATTTTTAATCATGAAAGATCTATCGTGTTTGGTTGTGCTTTTACTCGATTCAAAAGTTTTGGGGAAAATTTTTGCTCATACTTTAAAAAAATAAACCTTAAAGACATTATTATATCGTGTAGTATAGTGTGATGTTGTGTAGTGATTGAATGAAAAATGAGTGATAAAATAATTATTATTTGTTAATGGAAAGAAGCAGCAACAACCAGTAAGATCGGACTCTTATTTAGTTGAAGGAAGGATCTCTCCGAGATCAGTCATTTGAATATAGTAAAGAGAAAAATGTGTGATTCTATAATAGTTGTGTTTTAAACAGTTGATTTGAAATGTGATGTAATGATTCAATTGAAAATTTTGGAAGGAATATTTTTTTGTAGTTGGTTGTTTGTTATAAATTTTCGTGGCCCCTTGTTGACTGCTTTCCTTTTGTCATGCTACAGAGTTTCAAGTGAAATTTAGGTGTAAAATATTATATTTGTACTGCCTTTGATTTTATTTCAGCTTTTTCCCACTGTCATGTTCTTTTGGCTTTAATGTTACATCACTTTTTGTAGGTTATCAAAGCCTTCGACAGTCCAGAATTCTTTAACATGGTTTTTCCATTGTTGTATGAGATGAGCAATTTGTCTGCTCATGTCAAATCAGTCCAAATATATCTGGCAAGTGATGCTGAAGCAGGTACAAAACAATTCAATTTACTAGTCGGGTTCTCATAATCATATGTCTTCAAAATGTTGAGAAAACATGGCATTTTGTTGCAACCACAATTTAAGAACTAATTATATTGCGAATTGAATGGAAATATTTACCCAGAGGTAAATCATGTATCCAAATCCCTAGTTAAATGCTAGTATTTCCCTAGCCTAAGTTAGTGATATCACTCAAGTTAAAATAACATAATCCCCAACCTACTCTCCCCATTCACGTTTTTATATCCTCCTCCTTTCTAGATAATTCTAAGGCTTTATAACTCATGGGCTTGTTTTTTCCCAGGCCCATAAACGTAACACATTTGAGAGGCATTAATGTCTAATTTTATTTTTTTATGCTAATTCCATACTATTGACGTTTGGAAATCTGAACTTTTCTTATAAAAGATGGATTAGAACTTGTTGCTTTAATTGGTATAAATTCTTTTTGGTTCCATGCTTCATGAATTGGGTCTCAAAAATGTTCTTAAGTCTCAAGGTTTTCCAGGATCTAGAAATATTTTCTTTATGTTGAATTGGGTCCTCGTTCCATTTTTATCTCCTAAAATATTAAATCCTCTGGTCTTGGATTTTGATGTTTTGCCACTGATTGGTTTGTTATAAAAATGAACCCTCATATGGCAGAGGCAGAAGAGTAAGAACCTAAACTGTTGTCTCTTTAGTGTATATCACTTTAAACATATTTACCGAGAAGGTACTTGGTAGCGGATCCCCCAACAAATTGGGCTTCCTTTGGTAAGAATGGTCTGCACTGGAGATATACACAATCCGAAAAACAGAGGCATAATCACACCAGAAGAATGTGGATTTGCTTATGTTCGGATTAGATAGTAAAGTATTTCTTGACTTGTATTCCATGAGTTGCGGGTTCGACTATTCCTCTTGTAAGGTTTATTTTGACTTCGATAAACAACTAGGGGTCTATTAATTACTACAATGTCGTTGATTGTTCTATGAAAAAATAAAAGCCATTTTTTGAAAAACCAAAAGGACAAAGGGAAAGATAAAAAGTTCTCATGTAACTTTACATGGATAAAATGATGTGTTATATTCAATCACACCCCGAGTAAAGATATTGGACATGGAATTGGATTAAACGAAATATTGGACAATATGTAAGTTGAATTCGTCTAGTCAAGTGATTGGTTCGAGTACTGCTTTCTTGATGCAGATGAGACAGATAGTTCTCCGGCTATACATGATAAAGTACTAATATGCCTTACCGCATGCATCCATGTTGCAAGAATTGGCGATATTCTTGAACAGCAGAAGAGCTTGATTGATCTGTATTTGTTCTCTCTCTCACCTAGTTTCCCTTGGACAGGTATATGCCATTCCACTATATTTTTCATTTTGATCCCATCCTACTAGATTTACATGCTGTTAAAATTCTCGTGTTTTGAACAGTTAAAATGTCAGTATTTTCTTCTGTCAAAGAGCTTCTCACAAAGTTGCAACACGGTGTAAATGACTCACAAGATTCTTTAGTAAAGACCAGTATATACGCTTTCATTCATGAGGTAATGTTAGGTTCCCTGATTCTTTTTTACAAAAAAATTATGGACTCTAATTTGACTTTCTATATGTTTTTCAGTTATTTTATGCCGTCTCACCTGAATTGCTTAAATCCCTCCGCACAATAAATATTGGACAGGTGACTTGTTCTTTCCGAAAGCTTGCTTTGTGGTAACATATTACTTTTTTTTCTGAGTTTTTCCATTGGTCCCCTACACGATGGCGTTGTAACCCGAACAGGAATTAATTATTGATGCACTAGGCATAGGCATTTTGTCCAGTCTTTAAAACTTTTACTTGCATTGGGTTTAAAGTTGTTAAGTGCATCGATCTCAGGTTCACATTGCTGCTGCTGAATGTCTTCTTGAGTTAGCAAATCGGTTTGTGGTTGTTCCTCCCATCGATCTGAAAGAACCGAGCTTCATGTCTGAGCTTATAGATATATGCGAAGTGGAAAAAAATGAACATGCCAAGTCTTTGTTGAGGAAGTGTGTTGACATCCTAGGAAGACTGGAGAAAGTTGGTCAGAGTTGAAAATATACTCAGAAGAGCGAGTTGTATGCCTTACAGCCAGGCATCGTGTGTGCCTCCATGTGGACCCATTTCAACTTTTACTCAGTGGCATAGTTTGGTTATTAGTGAAAGAAACTGGCGCGATCCAAACAATGTTGCATCAGCACAGGAACTGCAGTTATTTATGTACACTATCCTGATCTCCAATTTTAATAGGGTAGCTCACTGTATTTTGAAGGATCAATCTTACACTACAGCGATGTAGTTGTGACATTTGAATCAACCAATTCTTAAATGTTTTGAAATGAGATACATTGATGGATTTTATACTTATAATCCATGTGACCTGATCATTAACTCAGCTATGGATCATGGTCAACTTGCAATTGAATTGTAGCATGCATCAATAATACACTGCCAATATTATATGATATAAAATAATAATAATAATAATAAGTTTTGTCGCAAAAGTGCATGGTAGCAGCGGCCATTATCTTAATTCTTGGAGCTGCAATCTGCAGTAATGTTGTTCAGTGCAATAGCTGTCTTGGAGCCCGACTGACGGCCTAAATACTTGCTGATGTATTCTCCAGCTAGCAAAAGTTTTCCCATGTCGACATTGGTTGTCACGCCAATACCGTGAAGCATGTACACGACATCCTCGGTAGCAACATTTCCTGAAGCTCCTTTGGCATATGGGCACCCTCCTAAACCAGAAACTGAGGAATCCACTACTCTAATCCCCATCTATTCAACCACAGATATAAGGGAAATGAGTCAATCATTTGATATGGGCAACAAATATGAAAGGAAACACGAGTTTATAAGTGACTTGAAAATCCCTCAGTTCACGTGATTGGAGCTCGAGCAGTGTTGTAGCTCACCTACATTAGCAATGAGACAAGTCGAGCATAGCAGCCAATTGAAAGCTCGATTATGAATCATATACATATCATAATAACCAATTGAAAGCTCGATTATGAATCACAAATGTATCAAGTGCTTTGTAAACTCGACTCATGATTGGCTAAAGTAGCTCGAGCTCGAATCAAGCACCGACTTAGTTTTGCTTGCCGAGTAACTCGGGTTACTTGTATTCTAAATCCATGCTACGCAACCTTACCCTGTCTCGTTCCATCTTCAAGGACTCAATATTCACAGGATAGCAATTAGTAGCTCTGACAATTCTCTCACTTCCATGTGCATACTAGTATTTTTTTTTAAAGTAACAAATAATGAATGGCCAAGGCTAAAAACAGTAAGAGGTGGAGCGGGGTATATTATCCCTCGATATAAAAATAATTTTCTTATTTAATTTTTCCAAAAAAAAATGGAATTCCAAAAACATATTGAGTCCTCCCATTTTGACTAAATCTTGGGTTCGCTACTACTGATATCATAAAGAATATTGAAGAATCCAACAGACGAATCAAAGGGAAAATTATGCACTCACTTGGAGGGACAGTAGAATATTGGAAAGAGATTGACCATATGTGTCGTGAAAATGAACGGCAAGTTTCTCAACAGGAACAACAGCCATCACTGCCTCAAGCATAGGAAGAACAGTACCTATGCAAGTACAAACACATATACTCTGGCTAGGATCTCACAAGTGTACGTGAATAAAGCCAAGAAACATCATGCAACTAAGTTCCAAAAACAAGATGTAGTTTTGACATTTACCAGGCGTAGCAACTCCAATTGTATCTCCAAGTGAAATCTCAAAACAACCCATGTCATGAAGTTCCTTTGCCACGTACGCAACTTTCAAAGGGGAGATTGAACCCTCAACAGGGCAACCAACAACACAAGAGACATACCTATTGAATAGCAATAATGGCAGGATCACGAATTTAGTTTAGAAATGCGATTTCATGATTTGGACACAACAATTATTTATACCCTCGCACAGGAATTGAAAGCTTTCTGGCAGCACTAGTCACAGCACGATAACGAGCAAGGCTCTCTTCAATACTGCAGTTAATATTGGACTTTGAAAATGACTCGGAAGCTGATGCAAAAACTGCTATGTCTTTTGCCCCGGCTGAGACAGCAGCTTCAAACCCCTAGAAGTAAATTATATAAAAATTAGAAAACTTATCTTGAATATGAGAGAACTGCTGCAGCAAATCAAACACTGACCTTAAGATTGGGTGTCAGAACAGGCAATCTAACACCATCAAAGTTCTTAACCGCAGCCATTACATCTTTTGCATCAGCCAGCTATTTCAGCAGATAAGAAGGATTCAATAGATACACTTGCATTTTGTACAGATATTAGTCGAGAGATTAACTTGAAGTAATGATTTAGAAAATATTTATTACCTGCTGTACCCACTTTGGTGACACAAAACTTGTAGCTTCGACAACCGATAATCCAGAATAAACAAGTTTACGAATCAATTCAACCTTGACATTTGTTGGAACAATCGTCTTTTCATTTTGTAACCCGTCCCGGGGACCAACTTCCACAATTTTTACGTATCTTGGTATGTCTTTGAAAAACTACACGTGGTATGATAGAACTAAGTCATCATATTGAAGGAAAAAATAAGAGCTATCAAAGTCGTCTCACAGCTGTAATGTCCACAATGCAAACAAAAGCTTTTAGAATTTTTAAGTGAAATTCTGATAGGCAATTACCCAATATTTTGCTTCTCCGGAGTCCATGCCATTGGAGTAAGCACAACATTTATAGTGAGGCGAGTATCTCGACTCACTCATGGTCCCTTGAGGGCTGATGCTCCTGCCTAAACTTGAAGTTCTTTGCAACAAATCTCTCCTTTGTCTTCTCCATGTGATGGTAGGATCCTGCCTGTACTCTTGAAACTCCTCACTAATAATTCACACACCTCCAAGTGAGTAGAACGATAAATACCTCAGTAAAAAACTCATAAATGAAAAACGACAGTCGTAGAAGTAGAAACTAGACAAAGTATAAAGCTTTATTCCATCGATGCATTTTCCTATTTGCAAGCAATCTCATTCTCACTGAATCTCTTTTTAAGGTAGCACTTTTTCCCGGAATTTTTATTGGAAGAACTAATAAATTACACTTACTTGCAGCTATTTGATGAGCTGCAGCTTCTCCCTTCAATCCAGTAGTTTCCCATTCCAACATCCTCTCGAATAGGCCTGCACCCATTACTGGATGACAACCTGCGAACCCGATCAATTTCGCTCAAACTTGGCAACTTGTCAAGACCAAGAGGCTCCTCCAAACTCGACATAGTGGGAATGTAGCAAATGATAACTGAAAAAGAGTAAAACTAAAAAATCACCGCTTTGAGAAGATGATCACCGATGCACAAACCTCATACTAATCACAGCAGACAGAAAAACTCCGAACAAAAGAATTAACTAATATCAAATCATATAAGCATATATTACAATGCCCAATTTCCATGAGAAAACTACCGAACAAGCAGCAGCCTCACTCTTTTATAACCCATCAAATTAGAACCGACCAACGGGCCAAGAATATTAACCATACTTCTCCTTTTTTTTCCCAAGAAAGAACAGCAAACGAGGAGAGTGAAGGTAATCATACCAATAACCCAAAAAAAAATTCTGATTTTACTGAAATTGGACACCAAGAATACGGAAGAATCTCGGAAATCTCCGACGTCCCGCGACGAAACACGGTATTTTGGTGGTCTCGTAAAACACGGAAAGTAATAAGCGCGGTGGTTAGTTGGGAATATGGACAACTGGACCAAATAGTAAAGAAGGCTCCGCAGATACGCGACGGAGAATCCCGTATAATAATAAACAATATTCCAGTAATAAAAATCGACTCTAGTTTACCGCACGGTTTTATGAATTAATTTTTTCAAGAACGATGAGAAATTATAAATATAAATATGATTCATCTCTTTTATAACTAAAGATTCATGAAATCATTTCATAATAAATCTACCTACCGTATTTGAGTTGGATTTGTGGTGGAATTTGGGTTTTGCTTGGATTTTGTTGGCAGGAATTCAATGGTCACCACCCACCAGAGAACTACAGAGGGTGTTAGGTACTTTTCAGTTGGTAGTTGGTCTCCTTCTGATATTTACGCCTATTTTATTATCAAGTGACTATTATCAATTTCAAAAATAATATCGATCTTCCCGAATTAAATTTTTGTATTCGAGTTTGAGTGAGTCTCATGTGAGTCTCACGGATGTGAGACAAGTCAACCATATCTATATTTACGATAAAAAGTAATATTCTTAGCATAAAAAATAATACGTCTCACAAATACGATCCGTGAGACCGTCTCACATAAATTTTTGCCTTCGAGTTTTGTGAATGAACGGATAGACATAAACATTGCTAGAGAGATCAAAACCTAAGTATGATAAAATTTGTATAAATTTATAAGTTTTTCTTTAATTTTTTTAAATTTTTAGAGCCGAATGTTACGTACATCTGGTAAAGAATCTGTTCGAACTAAACATGTTTTTCTTTAACCGTTGAGGTTGGAAAAATAATGAATGAATAGTTTGTTTGGATAAGTTTTTGTGATTGAAAAGGGAATTTGGAAAATTTGAGTAGTTGGCCTTTGGGGATTAAGTAATGTTTAAATTGTGGTTTTAGTGTTGAAATGATCCATAATCAAAGTCCACAGGCACAAAAAAGTGTAAGTTGTTGAAGGGGTCATTCAAATAAAAATATAAGTTATAATATCAGTTTATAGTTAAATAAGTCAATTTTCTTTGTTCGTAAAATTTAAATCAAAGAATAGTAATAATTCCGAACGTGCTCTAAACCGTTTAAAACACACACAAAATTCTTGAAAATGTTTTTTTAGGAATACATCAATATTTATTGTAGTTATTTTTAGCAATAGTAGTAATATTATTAAAACAGGCAAAAGAATGGTCTGACCGATCATTTGGACGGGTTGATATATATTATCAGCACATCTACTTTTTTTGATTGGACTGGCCAACCTACCAATTTTTAGTTATATTTAGCGAATTGACATTCAATACGTCACAACTCATCATTTAATAGACTTTCATTGGGCAGATTAAAAAACTGGCAACTTAAGTTATCTATTTGACGTGTCGGGATAGGATGAGCCAATCCGACGAATATGACACATTTCAACGATTCTAATTACTACGTGTTTCGCCTAAATCTTGAAAGCACGTCAAATATAAGAAACCTGCAGAATGTGGAGAGGTCCAATGGACGAGCACAAGAAAATGTCAGTTGAAGACCAAGATGGAGAAGTTGATCCACAACGCATCATGGATGATCGTGGAACATGGTCGGCACTGCTCCGCGGAGTGTAACGAAAACAGAAAAAAGAATCAAAACAGGACACGACAAACACGTCCAACAAAAGCAGTTGCAAAGCTTTTTAAAATTTCTCTCAATAGTTTATCTGTATTGTTTTTTCAATTTTTCGGTATTTTAGTTTTTTCAGATTTTGCATATTCCTCCAATTTTCTTATGAAAATGTCGTTAATGTTTAACAACGTAACTAAATTTGATATTATTCATGGATTTTCTCTATAATTTCATCATATTCCTCAATGTATACTTTTTCGCTTTGAAGTCATAACGAGAAAATTAGAACTAAAGGTCTAATCGAGACACACAACGTTTGATAAAAAAATCAGATCTTTTCACATTAGGTATGATTATGTGCCCGACACGTCCCGCAAGTTTCGTGAGAAACATTACAAATTAAAAAGTAAAAAAAAAAATGAAAAATAAAATATTCTTCTGACAAAGATTCTAGAATCTAGTGAGCCGATGGATCACAACATGTGGCCCCAATTTAGCCCACTTTGGTTATGCATTTTGTGGCTCTACGGCCTCCACAAGTCCATTGTTCGACCAAATTATAAGGTTAGGAATTTTTGGTATTTTTGAGGTAAAAGGTTAGGAATTTCCAACCCAAAGAAAATAAAAGGAGTACAAGGTTAGGATACCGACATATCATCCGTTCCCAAATTTTCCATGATTATCATTATTTAAATTATTATTACAATTAATAATTTATATAAATAAATTAAAGGGAAAAAGAGCAGAAGACTTATAGTTCATGTGACATCGTAATTTTAAAGTTCTAAATTTGGAAAGTGAACTAAAGAGTTGGACTTAATCGTAACAAACACCCTCGATAAACTTAAGGAAAAAAAAGGATGGAGTTGATGTTGAGAGTGGTAACTTCAAGTTAATTAGGGGTTAATTTTGAACTTGACTGCTGAATTGGAATGAGGTTATGTATTCTCCAAACAGGACTTATCTTTAAGTTGAATTTTGCAGTGTCTTTGCTTGCAAATTTGTAAATTAAGCAATTAAAAAAGGGTAAATATTTCTTAAATTTGTCATGTTGGTGATAAGTACAAAGCATAGTATCAAGATAGGATCATTCGTTAAACTGGAAAATATGGTTGAAAAGTAATTTCAATGTTCAAACAACACTATTTTCTTGGATGTCCTGCAAAAACTTATGTGAGACGGTTTCACAGGTCGTATTTGTGAGACGGATATCTTATTTGGGTCACCCATGAAAAAGTATAATTTTTTATGCTAAGAGTATTACTTTTTATTGTGAATATGAGTAGGGTTGACCCATCTCTTTTGATCGTGAATGGTTGAGGACACATAGGAGTATCTTTCTGCTTCCGGTGTTTGATTCTATCTTTGAATATTAGTTTGATGTAAATGTCAGGCAGCCTTAAATTCAGGACCGAACAGATTGAACTAGATACAGAATTTGAAAGCCACTTCTGCACCAAATGGAATCGGAACCAATGTTTTCTTCCTCGAGTGTCTATGTAACTGCACCTAATACACCAAACCCGATCACCAAAAGCAATAGCTTGGAATTCAGCACTAGTGCTCCGGTTAGCCCCCGAAGGAAGACGGGTGATTCGGGCTCGAATTTTGATGATTTTGAGTTTGAAACTGGCAAGATATTCAGTGGCCGGTTGCAGTTTGAGGAAATTGGGCTGTGTTCAGGCTCTTCACATGGTGATCAAGAGGATATTGGATTTGCAGATAAACTGAAAAATCGAAGTCGTGGGGATTCGTTTCCGGCTATAGCGTTTGCCGATGAACTTTTCTTGAATGGCCTAGTCATGCCTCTGAAACTTCCTCCAAGACTTCAATATGACAGTGATTCCAACAGTTTCAGCCAAAGGCCGACCTCCCTTGCTTCTTCGCCTAAGTCTCCTAGAATGGCGTGCAGATTCTCATTCGTACGTAAAAATTCTTGGAAAGATGGATTTGATCCGTTTATGGTGGCTTTGCAGAAAGTAAGGGAAGAAAAAACGGGGAGAAACGGTCATCACAGGCGATCAAGATCACACTCACCATTCAGATTTGCATCAAAATGCCCAAGTGATCTTGGTAGTCGCAATATAGATCTTTATAATAAGGAAGATAGCTCAACCCATAGATATAGTGGACCATTGGAGTTCAAGGGCTCTGCTTATGCAAGATGGGTTCTAGACCAAACGAGAGAAGCGCTAAATCAACAGGAGCCCACGAGCCCCGGGGAATTTATTTTCGGACAACCAGCTACGCCTGTGAAACTCGAGAATTCCAAAGAGAATGTTGCTGGTGGAAATGGAGCCAATGGGGAAACGAAGGTGCAGAAACTGAAAGGATTTTTATTGAGGTATGCATCATTTGGAAGAGAAAAGAGTGGAAATTTGGTAATAAAGAAAGGTACAGAAGCAAAAAAGCCAAGTTATTTCAGTAAGTTGAGCTTTAAATTCAAGCAAAATGGTAATGGGAGTGGGAAGAAGAAGATGCCTTCTGATAAGAGCATGGCAGTCGTCGAATACAAGCCTTCAACGTCATTCGCCCTTTGCTTAGGCTACGTAGTTGGAAGCCCGAAAAAGGTGAACTGATGATTTAAATGAATGTTGCAGATTATTTGCAGAACAATGTGATTCCAAGAATCCTGCCTTGTGTTTCTTGAGGTTACATTCTTCATCAAGCGATTGTATCTATTTGATTGTAGCTATATTTCCAATGTAAACATTCAAATATTTGTGTATAAAAAGCCTGATACATTATTGAATAAATGTAATAATATTATTCAGAATCATTTGTGTTCGTTGAAGTTCTACAATAGAAGAAACTTTAAAGTACCTCCAAATTTTCCAAGTTAGCGTATAGCTTTCACATGACTGTAATTTTAACAAACGAAAACTAAACTAACCAATCTGACAATCCATCAGATCACATTTATAGACTTCTATTAGCCTCAAAGTAATTACATTTCCCATCCAAATTTTAGCAGTTATGTTATCATCTTTGATTTAAATCAAGCCTAAGAAATGATTATTATCATCTCCACCTCACGTTAAACTTGTACTAAATTACTCAGGGAAGACACCGTCTCTTCGTTTCTTCGGATTCACTGCTGCATCCGGATTGCCTTTCTTCATCATGGCAACAAATTCATCATAGTTGATTCGACCATCCTATATATATATTCAAAAGGATTAGATTAATTGTCAATTTTGTATAACAAAAACCATACTAGGAAGATTCCAATGCTTACGTTATCAGCATCAACTTCAGAAATAATTTCCTTTATGTCCTTTCCATCATGCATACCAAACTCTCTGAGTGCCTGTTCGAGTTCTTCTATAGTAATGTACCTTAATTATAAGATGAACAAGATATAAAGACTTCAATCCATGAACTCCAAAATTATGAACAAATTCCACCTTTAGTGTCATAATATCATGTTTTTTGTTGTTTTTTTTTTCAAATATATACTTCATTACCCGCTACTATCCTTGTCGAAATACTGGAATGCGGTGTACAGATGCTCTTCTCTGTCCATTCTGTTCATATGCATTGTTGCTGTAATGAATTCTTCATAGTCTATGGTCCCGTTCCCATCAGCATCAGCCTAAATTTGACGAACAAATGACATGAATAAATATTACTATGATTTATAGAATAATTTACAGAATTAAAATATGTAGTTTGTAGGGGAAATTTACAGCTTCCATCAGCTGTTTAACTTCATATTCTGTTAGCTTTGTCCCTTGTTTGGCCAGTCCTTGCTTTAGTTCTTCGAGTGTTATTGTCCCACTGTTATCCACATCAATCGCTTTAAACATTTCCTTCAATCCCATTATTTCTTCCTCTGAAAGGCACCCTGCAATCACCTAGAGATCGATGAAATTTATTATTATTCGTTCAAAATTTTAAAAATATATATTCATCTTCTGTTTATTTGCATTAGTACCCTCAGTGCAACTTTCTTGAATTTGTTCATGGCCCTGAATTGTTTGAGCCTATCAAGGACGGCGTTGTCCAGTGGAGTATCGGGTGCCTCACCATCTTCCTTGATCCATGGATGGTCTTACAACATTAAACATGCAAGAATGTTAACTTCTCACATGATCAAGAATTACGTTTACATAAATGTTATGCAGCTTGTCATCTAGTTAATTAATTCTGATATTTGTAGATATCTTACTTAGAACTTCAAAGGCAGTGAGTCTTAGCTTGGGATCTGAATTCAGCATCTTTCTGACAAGATCTTTTGCTCCATTAGAAATCGAAGGCCAGGGATCGCTACTAAAATCAACGTGTCCCCGTAAAATTGCATTGAAAATTCCATTCTCCGACTCTGCAAAGTGATCGATCATCGTAGCATTGAGTTAAATGAGATGATCAAATCCGTGTGACGACTGTATGCAACATACCTGCCCAGAAAGGAGGAACTCCACTGAGAAGGATGTATAGCATAACACCAACACTCCAAATATCAACTTCTTGTCCATATCTTCTCTTCAACACTTCTGGGGCAATATAATATGCACTCCCAACTATGTCTTTACAAACTTCTCCTACAACGTATTGAATGTATCATACATGTGAAATCAAGCTTAGGAGTGTATCCTGCATCGACTCCTTTATACATTAAAGCATGAACTAGCTTTTGTATTTATATTGTGATTTCATGCTTATGGCTTAATATTAGCTTAAGTAGTCGATTAAGTTCATGAATTATTATTGTATATTATTACATTGTTTGGTTATGCTAATAATATTGCATGTGTTGATAAACCTTATTCAATAGTAGTCCAAAAAAACCTTGGAAAATGCTAAGGAATGTGCAGGATTAAGTTGAAATCTAACCCTGTTTATAGAAGACAGATAACCCGAAATCTGTAACCTTGAGCGGCGCATCCTCATCCTTGTTCAATAGCAAGAAATTCTCAGGCTTGAGATCTCTATGTATAACCCCCATTGAATGACAGGTATGCACAGTCTGTACAATAGTCCTCAGCAGCGACGCGGCGGCGGCTTCCGTGAAATGCCCGTTAGCAATGATGCGATCAAAGAGCTCTCCTCCGGCGCACAGCTCCATGACCAAATGCACGGAATGCTTATCTTCGTACGCGCCTTTCAGCTCCACGATATTGGGTTGCCCCGTCAAATGGTGCATGATTTGAACCTCCCTCCTCACATCCTCGATATCCTCCTTGTTTGCCAGTTTCCTCTTCGCGATCGTCTTGCATGCGAACTTTTCTCCCGTTTGCTTGTGGGTGCAGAGATGGGTCACCCCGAATTGTCCTCGGCCGAGCTCTTTCCCGATGGTGTAGGTGGACCGCACGTCTTCCGTGGGGCGATTGAGGACCGGGCCGATGGGGGTGGGTTTAGAGGGCTTGGTGGAGTGGTTCGGGGAAGCCCGAGGCGGAGTTGTGGAGGGGATTTGATCAGGAACGGAGGTGGCTGTTGCAGCAGCGGTGGGCTCCGGCGGAGCATCCACGGTGCTCCCGGAGCAACAGTTACCCATTGAATACGTATGTGTGCGTTTATATATATATATATATATATTGTCAACCAGAGGAGGATACGGCGGTGGAGAGGTGGCCGGGGAAAGAGTTTGAAGGGTATTTTTTGATGCGTTGAAACTTGAAAGAGAGGAGATTATATATTAATGAAAGGATGTTTGCATGCATGCAGATCTCAGAGAGAAGCTAAGCTGCCGGAGGAGGCCGGCCAATATGGAGTTGGAGAGATCGTAGGGAAGAAAGATTTGTGTGATTCTCTCTCCGTGTTGAAGATATTTTGGAGAAATTCAGAGACATAATTGTGTTTTAGCAATGGTGTGGAGGAATTTCCGGTCGATGAATTTTCAACGTCTAGTTTTCTATATACTTTTGCTGTCATGGCAAAAAGGATAAGAACAATATATAATTAAAACCTTAAAATTTTAATAGGGAATATTAAAAAAAAAATTATATAACCGGATTATTTTTTATCGATTAATTTATATTTTTATCTACTAATTATAGTTTTATTTCTATTTTAGTTATTTTTTTATTCGAGCGTTGATGTAATTTCGAAAAAATAACCAATGTGACACGGAAAATGACGAAGTGACCTCAAAAGTCGCTGACACTTTGTAAAAAATGACTAAAATCGAAACAAAAAATGCAAGTCAAAGGATTAAGATCGTGAATTAACCACCGATAACAAAATCAGATATTAAAAAAAAATGCAAGTTAGAACCAAAAGTTTCATCTCTCAAATATATTATAATATGATACCGAGATTTAGCTCTAATAGTCTCACCATATTTCTCCTTATATTGACGTAGATTTGAATCCTCTCACCTCCTAGAATATGATTGTAAAAATATATATATATATACTACAGTATAAAAATTGAAAATAAAATATACAATTGTTTAATTAAATTTATTTCTCGGTCTTGTAGTGGAATGACATTTGAATTGATAGGTGGATGCTCTAATGTTTGGAATTGCCGATAAACAATTTTGTATTACTGATGAAACAAATGGGTATTTTGTTGGGAAATTGTTCCTAAATCCCTAAACCCAAACTTAACTTGTTCTTAACTCTCTAGACATCAAAAACTCTCTTTTAACTCCCTAAACCTATAAAATTGACAAAACTACCCTTATTCTTTATTTTCTTTTAATTGATCCTCCGCGCTTCAAAAATGGTATCAGAGCATGGTTAATTTATTTCAAACACGAAAATTTTATTATTACTAGTAATTAAATGTATGAGAAGGAGAATTTCGAAAAAATTATGAATCCGAACTTTAGTTCGAGGAGAATAATTTACAAGAACTATTCCAATATTTTGGAATATACACAAGTTTATCTAACTATTGTTAGATATCAGAAACATGAGAACAAAGGAAATTTATCTCCTGATGAAAGACAGCAGTGTTTGCAAAACCTTGCATACACAAAAGGTAGACTCTTACAGGCCGAAAAGACCAGATCTTCAATGATCTGTTAAATATGCCAGGGACTACCATCCAGTTCGAAATTGAACTTATTTCCCTAGAAATAATTCAATTAGAACAAGAATTACAGCGAAGTACATGCTTCACTGAACTTAGAACGAAAGGTATGCGTTTACAAGGTTTAAAGAACCGTAAAAACATACTTCAAAATCTACTCAGAAGAAATTCTTCAGAGAACAATGGATCTGTATAGACAGAAGATCTACGAAGGGAAGCAACAGCACCCTCAGGTAAAAATTTATGATTCAGAATAATAAATTTCTGGAGATAGTACCAAACTCCTCTAAGCTCTCTCTGGATCTTAGAGAAATACAGAAAACGGTACAAAATTATGGCAATATGCTATATTATGTACCTCAAAGGATTGAAAAGGTCCTAGAGAAACAAGAAGAAATTCTTGAGATCTTAAAGGATATTCAAACAAGAATACAGAAACTAGAACAACAACCAAGTTCTAGTAGAAGAATTTCAGGAGGCTGGTTACCACCATCCTTTGGTACCGAACCTTTGTTACATCAACAAGGGAAGGCCAGAGTGGTGTCAAAACCTTTAACTGAAGAAGAAAAGATGATCAATCTAATCAAGTCTGTCTCAGAAAAGAAATTGATCTGATGACAACTTTAGAAAGGATTGGTTTGGAGGATCTACAAGAGCTTGCGGAATCTTTCGCAAATCTCAAAGTTGTAGATCTAAAGATGAATACAGCAGTAGGTGAAACACCACCTCCAATAACCTGGTCATCTTCTCAGGAACCACCAAGGGAAAGTATGGGATCTCATAATGTAAATATGAGAGAATCTCAGACTGATTTCCATACTGGTGGAGGATCACACCCAGCGGGAACAAGGGCAAGGAGAACCCAAATTCCTCTGTACCAAACACCCTATGGGAAAACTGTTTTAGATCCTATACATCCTTACGGGGTTATGCTTAACCTTGATGTATTGGACTTCAAAAACAGAGAAGATCTCATAGACGATTGGACATCTGCTATGAGAATCGCAGCAGGAACACTTGATCTCAACAAAGAAGGATTCATTAAACTTTTGGAAATGAGTCTTATGGGATCAGTAAAAATTGCTTGGGACATGACTTCATCAGACATGAAAGAGTCAGTCCTAGTTGGGGAATCTCTTAGTGAGATCGCTGGAAAGATGGCTACCCTATTCAAAGCACACTTTATAGGGGTAGACTATTTCAATAGTCAAGATACAGAGAAGAAGAAAAAATATACTCAAGCTCTCTGTATAGTCTTGAATTACATGATATATGTTTGGTAGATGAATACATTATGTTATTCACCAAATATAGATGGAATTCGGGAGTCGAAGAAGATATAGCTATGCAGCTTTTCTTCGCAAAAATGCCAAGCCCTTGGAGAGAATTGCTCATAAGGGAATACGTACCTGGTAATCCAGATACATTGGCAAGAAGAGCCTCTTTCCTTAAAGGGAAATTAGCAGAATGGTGTCACATGGCAGCATTACAAAAGAATTACAAACGACTAAGGGGTATCAACAAAAGAACTCCTTTGTGTTGTAAGGAAAATGATATTCCAACGATTATTGGAAGTAAACCACAGAAGCATAAAAGGAAAAGTTTTAGGACTCATCCTTATGCACGAAGTGGAAGAAGTTCTTGGAAACCAAGAACCGTATGGTCTAGACAGAAAGCCAGATCTTATAAATCTGGACAAAGAAGCGGACCATCGAGAAGTAAGATATCATCCCAGGCATCGAGTTCATCTCGAAGCACAGGAAGAACACCTACAAAGAAAACTTTCAGAAGAGCTCATACTCGAGCTAATGAAAGTTTCAAAGATTGTAATTGCTGGACATGTGGAGCAAGAGGTCATATCTCAACCAACTGTCCAGAAAATGAGAAAAGAGGTATTAAACGCTTCGATCCTACTCCGGATATAGAAGATGCAGTTTATTACCAAGATCTCATTCAAGTATACCGATTTGAGGACATTGCCTCAGATGAGAGTATATATGAAGAAGAGAAAGTCTTAAGTCAGGAAGAATCTGATGGAACAGAATCGGAATCTGACTGAAGACGAGGTGTTTCGACACGAAACACATGAAGATTTGTCTGGGTTTTTTAGCCAGACAACAATATCTCATAACATGGTTCAAAGAATCATGAGAGAAAATCCAAGTCTACAGAGATATAAAGGTTTTTCTGCAGGACAGGTAGAAAAGTTCTTAGGAAGTCTTGGCCTAAGAAGCAGAAAGCATCATCTAATCTATAAAGTTTCTAGAAGGGAAATGGCAATCCCAATGGAACTTACAGGAAATAGAATGGAGATGCAGTTAATTCCTTCCGAAGAAATAAAGGAGGAATTACAAAAACTCAAGATAGAAGTAGCAAGGACTATGTCCTGGATTCATATAGGAGCAATCCAGATTATGATAAAGGCTACTTTCAAAGAAGGGATAGATTCACCAATTTATATCGCCATATGCGATAAAAGAATGGGGAATCTACAAGATTCAGTACTGGGAACAATCTCAGGAAACCTCTGTGCAGGAAAAATTGTAGGAGTAATCTATCCAAGGATAGCCTACAACCTGGCAGATCGAGATTTCAGCCAAGCCTTGACATTACATCAGAACTTCAAGGAAAAAAGGTTGATGAAAGAAGGCAATAGACCATATTCTATTACCTATCAGATTTCATATGCTCTATCTAATACACATCATTCTGAATTGTTTATTAGAAACGAGTTTATTGAAATCCCTGAGATATTTGGAAAAGTTGCGCAGGCAATTTATCCAGAAAGAATTGAGTTTCCTTTAATACAGGAAACAGATATCCAGATCCAAGACAAACCGATTCTACAGAGAAATCAAAGTCTTAGACTGGAACCAAGAAGACTATCTTTTCAAGGAGATAGAATTACAAGTTACAGATGGGATAAAAAGCCTGTCATAGAAATCCAACAGGAGTTGAAAAGTTTTTCTACAATAAGAAAGCTCAGATGCCCAGAAGGCTGGAAGGAAGTAGAAATAGTATTTGACATTACAAAACAAAGGAATCAATTTCCTTGTAATTCAATATACTATTTGGAACAACCGATGATAGAACTTATCAAGGACTGATTAATATCGGAGAATTGGAGGTTCATATTCAAGGAATTCCAGGAAAAGAATCAGAACGACTGATTCTTGGGCTAGAGTTTCTCGAGGAACATAAACCTTGGAAACGTCTAGAGTATGGAATGGAGTTTATGGCAGAAGATAAAATGTGGAAAATCCAATGACCACAAGTCCATTCTCCATATACATTCCAGTAGGAATGTTGTATGAACAATATAAGGCAGAATACTTTGCTGCATATATTGATTCAGGTGCTGGAATATGTACAGCAAAACGAGGAGTTTTTCCAAATAATTTGGAAGAAGAGTTACCCAAGATTGCTGGAAGAGATTTTTCCAGAATAATCTTAATCTTATGCAAAGGGATCAAGATGACTGAAATCATGAAGATATAGAATGCCTTAAGATAACTCTACATACAAATGGAATAGAGTTTGAATCTAAGGTATCACTGGAAGATGTCAAGAAGAGGATCAAAGAAAATTATAACGAAGATCCTTTGGCATGGTGGGACAGAAATCAACTCAGGGCTTGCCTTAAGATCAAGGAAGGCAAAGAGTATGAATTTGTCCGTTGTAAACCCATCCCAATGAACATCATTGATCAGAGGGATATGCAGATTATAATCAAGGAACATTTGGACCTTGGATTAATCAAAGCAGGTATGTCACCATATAGCAGTCCAGGATTTCTGGTAAGAAACCATGGTGAAATTAAACGAGGAAAACCCAGATTGGTTATTAATTATCAAGAAATTAATAAGATTCTGGAGTTTGATGGGTATTTTATACCTAGTAGAGAACACTTGATTAGTTGCATTCGCAATGCCAAGATATTCTCTAAATTTGATTGCAAGTCTGGATTCTATCAGATTCGGATGCAGGAAGAAAGCAAGAAATTCACAGCTTTCTCCACACCTCAAGGACATTATATTTGGGAAGTATTACCAATGGGATTGGCTAACTCACCCCAAATATTTCAAAGAAAGATGGATAATCTTTTCAAAGATTATTTCAAGTTTATGTTTGTTTACATCGACGATGTTTTAATAGCATCCAAAGATATGAATGAACATGTTAAACATTTGGAGATTTTTTCTAATGTTTGCAAGAAAGAAGGACTGGTTTTATCTGAAAAGAAAGCAGTCATTGCTACAAGAAAGATTGAATTCCTCGGAATTGAAATCGATGAGTCAGGAATAATTCTGCAAGAGCACATAGTAGAAAAAGTGCAGAATTTTCCAGAAAATCTCAAAGACAAGAAGCAACTTCAAAGTTTTTTAGGGGTTGTTAATTTTGCAGGGATATTTATTAAAAACCTAGCAAAACACAGGAAGGTGTTCAGTCCATTATTAAAAAAGGATGCTAGATTTATATGGACAGACGAACACACAAAAGGACTTATCCATTTAAAGAAGGTTTGCAAAAATCTTCCAAAGATGGCTATTCCTCAAGACGAGGATGATCTGGTATTATATACCGATGCCAGTGATCATTGGTGGGCTGCATTATTAACAAAGCTCACACCAGATGGAGAACAACCATGCAGATATTGTAGTGGGTTATTCTCAGACGCAGAAGCCATAAGATGGCATATCAACGAAAAGGAATTTTATGCAGTAAAAAGGGCTTTTGAAAAATGGCCGTTATTTTTACTTGCAAAGAAATTCACTTTGAAAGTTGATAACACTCAAGTTAAAGCCTTTTTGAGGAATAGAATTGAGTCTAAACCGGAGAAGGCTAGATTATTACGATGGCAAGCTTTATGTCAAAATTATATTTTTGATATTATGATAATAAAATCTCATGAAAATATTCTTGCAGATTTTTTAACGAGAGATGGACAGCATTGACATTGATGCTATTATCAAGATGCAGAGGCATTTGAGGGAACACCTTGAAATGCTTCAAACCGAGTTCAACAAGTTAGCTGTTAACGCAGAAGTTGCGGGAAGGCTACAACAAGCTGATAAGAGAATTGTCTCTGATCGAATTACAGGATGTTTACAGGCATATACTCAGTTATGGTCTGTAACGCAAAGGCCTATCCTCCAGGGCATTGAGAGACCACTGGTTTCTCAAATGGAGAGTTTTCGAGTACAGGACTCTATACCTGTAGCGGGGGATTCAAATACCCCTTGCACAAGTGTTAAGTCGGGATCATCACGAGATGAGTCGGCTGAAACAAAAATTGAGACTCCTGATCCTTATCTTGAGTCCTCAAGTCAACCCTTCACCTCGGGGATTGAAGAGGGAGAGATCAACCTTAGGCCTCGTATTGACAAAGGCAAAGCTAAGGTTGGTACTAATGAAGGTGTAATTTCTCCATTTCAGGTTTATCAGCAGAATTGGGAGAAATTAAAAACACGAATTGGCATTAACCCAGCTACAAATAGGGTTGATGTTTCAGGAAAATATCCAAGGGTATGGATGAAACCTAATTCATATCCTAAGGAGGTTAAAGCTTGGTATGAATTTGGGGCTCTTGCCTCAGTTTATACTACATCACCCAGCTTTCCGGAAATCTCAGGTTTACCAAAGTGGATCCAGGAAGCTGTTCACGAGACTTGGGCAAACAATGATTATTTGTCCAGAGGAGATGTTTTGGAGCTATACTTTTTTAGTGCAGCACCAGAACCAGCAGGGAAAGGTTCTCACGAAGCCTTTCATTTCATCAAGCTAAGGAGGCCGGATACAAATGTCCAAAAATTTATCAAGGATCCTCCAACAGAAGAAACACCCCTGGTTGCTTCAATCACTGAAGATGACATTTCTACCAGAAGAGCTTGGGGTTTATGGGTCTGTCTTACTGAGATGGACAAAGTCAAGTTTCCGTTCAAATTCTACAATCATTCAGTGAACGGATCATTCCTGTTGAATACCATGACAAGAAAAACAACAAGTTTCGCAGAAGATTTATTTGAAAAGAAAAGAAATCTCTTGTGGAACAGCAAGCTACCGGCAAGCAAAGAGACTCGCCGAAAGTTCTGTAATATGGCACACATAGGAAGATGGTCGGAGAACATCTGCTCTGAATGCCAAATACAGAAAGAACCAGAGTTCGGTAAAGGTTTCAAACCAAGATCTGATCGGAAACATTTTACCGAAGCAAGGACAAGTGGGGAAGGACCACATGCACATTTTCCTCGAGGATACAAAAAACCGAAGATTCCTCGACAAAATTAAAAAGGACATGTGACCCTCCATTACAAAAAGCAGGACCACTACTATGTGAGTGGTAGAATCAAGACAACCACTAATTAGTGGTAAAGGACAAATAGACCACCAATAACAAATGGTGGATGACTCAGCAAGCATTGGATACCAATCTAAAAGGAATCCAATGAATAAAAGTAAATTAACTGGTCCCGAAAATTCATCCATAAATAAGGACAGAAAGGAAACCAGCTAACACACCAGAATCAAAACTTAAAAATGTATCGTGTATATTTGAAAGTTTTGAAAAGAAGAATAACATACAAGAGGAAAGAGGCAGAAGCACTGAAATGGTTAGTAAATCATTTCAAAGAGTATAAAAAAGATGAGATTACTGCCGATATCCTGGAAACTCATCGTCAGTGGTATCTAAAATAGATAAAAGAGGATGAGAAGTTGATGTCAAGATTAATAATCTAGACAGGGACCCCTCAACCACCAAATGGTCCCCAATGCAAGCTGTAAAGGCTTATGAAGATTTGAAATCCGAAGTTCAAATCCGAAGGAGCCTTCTATAAATAAGGCAGGAAGAAAGAAGTGAAGATCATCAAATATTTTCTCCATTTCTTTCATACAAGGTTGTAATATTTTCTTTCAAGTTTTATGTGTGTTAAGAGTTCAGCTACGATAAGTAGCTAAACAAGTTTCTCCTCCTCTACAGGAGGTTACTATGTAATAAATAAATGTTTGTGTTTGAATAAAAGAGATCTTTGCTCTTAGCCCCTATCATGTATTATTTTCAAAAATTGATCTTTTGCTGTACGCTCTAAGGTAGGAAACGAATTAGAGCTGTGCTAAGTATTGCTGAAGGAATCTGCTTAGTAACCATCGGTTGCGATCGTGTGGTTGGACTGTGAGGAGCAGTTCGTAAAAAACAGTGGATATAACCCGGTGGTACTCTAGTCAAAAAGGTAAAAGATTCAATTTATTTTACGGAAGCATGATGGGCCTTTTACTACAAAAAAGAAATCAATTATTTAAAATAAATATATAAGGGCAAACTTGGAAATTTGAGGAATATGGGGAGTTGAAACAAAGTTTTAATGGGGTAGGGAGTAAAGAGGAGGTTGAGAATGGAAATAGGGAGTTTTTGACAATTTCCCCTATTTTGTTATCTAACTTTACTAAGTAGAGAAGAGAGATTGTGTCCTCTCTCTTCGTAATTTTCGAATGTTGGTGTCGTGATGGTCGACTTGCTGGTGCATTTAAAAATTTGCTGTATAATTCAAATATTTGAATTATATAATATCTTACTTATTATATTTAAATATTAATTTTCTGGGATACAATAATTATATTTGTTAGGAGAGCGGTCGAAACTACGATTTAAAAATTTTGAGTTGTACTGTTATCATAACTATAATTTTTGGTAAAACGAAAAATACTTCGCCCTACACTTACATAATCCTAATTCATATTATCAAGGATTTACCAAATCTTACAAAATCAAATATTCATCGACGTATTGGTCTAAGTAAGAAATCTAATTTTGGAGATTAGTTCGCAGTTATTGGCATACAAATAAGTCAGAATGTTTGAGAAATTGTTCGGAATCGGTATTAGTGTATACCTAAACTGGTATTTCTCACTACCAAAATAGATGTCTAATTTATTACTTTATAACAATTTCTCATTATTCATAAGTTGAGACTGGATACCATGCGATCTAAATAAAATCTTGTATTCATATTAACATTAAAAAAAAAAAATTGTGAGACAGTTTCACGAGTAAGTTTTGTGAGAGGAATCTTCTATTTGGGTCACCCATGAAAATATATTATATTTTATGCCAAAAATATTACTTATTATTGTAAACATAAGCATTTTTTTATCCGTCTCATGAATAAAGATTCATAAGATCATCTCACAAGAGACCTACTAATTATGACATATCCATCATATAGAAAATATTTACGATGATAAATCTGCACATAAGCTAGAAAAAAATGAAAACAAGAGTTTCAAGACATAATTAAATAGGTGAAATACATCTGTTCGAACCGTTAATTGTGGACGATCGAGCATAAACAAATTTAAGGGATTCATGAACCGATAATGAACCCACTACTACGTGAACCATTTCCATGTATGATCCCTAGTCCATAATCAGTAGTATTAGGTAGGGATGACAATGGGTAGGGCATGGGTCGGATTTCATACATTCATCTCCATACCCATTTAGAGTAGGTCTCATGTGAAACCGTCTCATGGATAGTAATATGTGAGACGGGTCAACCTTATCCATATTCACAATAAAAAGTAATACTCTTAGCATAAAAAATAATACATTTTCATGGATGACCCAAATAAGAGATCCGTCTCACAAATTTCGACCCGTGAGACCGCCTCACACAAGTTTTTGCCACTCATTTATTAAACTCATCCCCATATCCATCGGGTATTGAATTTCATCATCATCCCTATATCCATCGGATTATCGGATACTCATACCCTACCCAAATACCCTATTATCATATACAATTGAATTTTTTCTAATTTAAATTATTTCAATGAACTTATGAATAAGTAAAAAAATATTTAAATTAACAATAAGAAAAATTATTAATGATAAAAATTTGCAAAATAAACTTTATAGAAAAAATAACAAAATATTAAAAATAGCCCAAGTTAAAAAAAAAAAACCAAAACCAAATCAATAAAAAACAAAGTCACATACATTCTAAACTCTCAAAATTAATTGGTTAAAAAAACCCTAATTGAATTGGAAAATATTATCAAACAAAAAAGAAATACAATGAACTATAATCAAGAAATAAAATATTTTTCAATTTTTGAAGTCAAACATGGAATAAACTTACCAGTGGAGAAGATGAGAAATTGAATGAAAAATAAAAGAGTGACAAAACCTTGAAACGTAAAAGTGAAAGTGAAAGGGAAGAGAAAAGAAAAAGTACCGATTTACTTGGATTTGAGAAGATGAATATTTAATATAAATAAATATAATTACTATATATATACATATATATATATATATATATACATATATATATATATATATATTAATTTAAACGGATATTCGGGTCGGGTGTGGGTCGGATTATATCAAATCCACCTCCATACCCGAACCCGAAAATCCTCATACCCGATTATCCAATTATTTAATCGGGTGTAAAAATCCTTTCATACCCTCTTTTATTCGAGTCGAGTATCGGATCCTTCAACGAGTTGGGAAGAAATTATCATCCCTAATATTAGGGCAAAATATACATAGATCAACTCTTAGCTCAACTGTGAGGCTACAAACATATACAAGTCATTAATTAACGGCCTAAGTACCAAGTCTAGGTAAAAGAAAGAAGACAAATGTGTTGTTGTACGAGATACATTGAATTTAGTAAGTTCAACAACATAATTTATAAGAATTTTTATTGCCACTCAAATTTTTTTTATTATTTTTAAAAAATTTTAAATCTAAAAAATTTAGTGTTAGAATAACCCATGCATGTTTTAGGGATTTTAAATATTTGTCTGAAATACAAAATGATATAAACTTTTAAGAAAAATTCCGTTTTGGAAAACCAATTAATTTTCCGATCTTGGCTTCTCCGTCGCTCTGTATCTGGAGTGAGACTGGTCATAAATTATTTTTTAAGCAGTAAATAAGTTTTTTTAAATTATATATAATAAGAATTAAAAAAAACAAATTCTATTTGCTTCTGGGATATATTTATTTATTAGTTCCATTATCTCTTCTTTTCTTTTCTTTTTTTAACGAGTGAGTCTCATGTGAGACGGTCTCACGGGTCATAATCCGTGAGACGGGTCAATTCTACCCATATTCACAACAAGAAGTAATACTCTTAGCATAAAAAGTAATACTTTTTCATGGGTGACCCAAATAAGAGATCCGTCTCACAAATATGACCCGTAAGACCGTCTCACACAAATTTTTGCCTTTTTTAACCGAGCTTGATCTCCTCTCTGGTTCTTTATTTCTATAATAATTTCAGTAATGGTCAAAAAGTAGGTGAAAAGCAATAAATATATTAATACAAAGGATGAAATTAAGTATCGTTACTGTCTTCAACTACTGATGCATTTACCTGCCCACCTATATGCTCTCCTCAATGTAATGTTTATAGAGTGGATTTTACGTGAGATTGTCTCATATATTAAGCCCTACTCATATTCACAATAAAAAGTAATACTCTTAGTATAAAAATTAATAATTTTTCATGGATGATCCAAATAAGAAACTCATCTCACAAATACGACACGTGAGACCGTCTCACACAATTTTTTACCATGTTTATATTTCAAAAAAAAAAATATTTTTGTGTTATAATTTACATTTTTTTTATTTTTAATCCTGAATTTAAATTTTTATTCCAGTAATTTATATATTATTTTTCATTTTTGATAATGTTACATTAAATTTTCATTTTTAATCATCTAACTTATAGGTTTTTTCATTTTTTTATTTTTTAAGTTATATATATATTTCATTTTTTATCTTTTTTAATCGAAAAACACTTAATATTAAAGTGAAAAAAACAAATTATAATATTAAAAATGAAAATAATTCATATTACAAGATTAAAAATATAAATTCATTATTAATATGACACTTTTTTTTAAAAAAATATAAATTATAAAACCAAAAATATAAATTTTCGTTTATATTTTTATTTAAGATGGAACATAAACAAAAAAACAAGAAAGAAAAGGACTTGTGGAAAAAAGCAAACCCTGGTTGGTTGCTACTGTTGCTTCTTCTATTTTTTTTTTTTTGTGTTTTTGAAAAAACTGGGTAAAAGAAAAAAAAAACAGAGAGAGAGAAAACCCATTTCGGGTTCTTCATCTGTTTCAATTGTGCAGATCTTATCCGATTGTCTTGTCTGAGTTAGATCCGGGTCGATTCAGTGTTTGGATGTCAGCTCAGATGTTAATGCGGACGTGAAAAGGGTAGTGTGGTTGTGAGACGGTGAAATGTCTGCTTCTGTTGCCGCATTTGAGCGACCTCGTATTGGGAACTTGAATACGGTAATAATTCTTTGAGTTATATTTTTGGTTTTACCATTATCTGAAAAGGGAAGGAAATGAGAGGCTTGGATGTCGGAAGTTTTTTCTAGTCAAATTTAGTCAAGGAAAATGGTCGATTGAGTGTGAATCCTTGAGTTCGACTTGCACTCTTCTAATTTTTTTTACAGTTGGATGAGAGATTACTGTATCATGTTGCAGTTCATTAACATTTTGTTTTTTTGTTACGTTTTATTACTTGGGATTTTGCTGTTCTTGATGATTTGTAGGTATTCAAGAGCGGGCATCTGCTCATATCTTCAAAAGGTTAGAGCTTCCAGGCTTATCGATAATGATTTGTCTTGGTTTCCCGCTAATTTGTTTGTAAGCCTGGTTTTTTGTTCTGCGGAATGAACTCCATCTACTTGAGCAATGTTTGTGAATTTTCTTCCATGTCTTGGCAATTTAATTTCGGTGTGGGTATGGGGTGGGATTTTGAAATCTTTTAGGGTGCATATGAATGGATTGGTTTGAAGTTATGAATTTCAAATTCCTTGACTTATTTAACCTGAAGAAATTGAAGTGAATTTCAAATTCAATCTATTTCAATTTATGTTTTTTTCAAATTGGGATTGGTTTCAAATACATCCATTTTAGGTGTCATTTGAAATTCACGACTCAAATCTTTTCCGAAATGAAGTTCTTCCATCCATATCAAATCCATCACTCCAAATGTGTATAACACTATAACTTTAGTATATCATGTGTGATGTTTGCAAAAAAATTTTTGGGGAGACTGCCCTACCCGGCCATGCTGCCATTCTTGTGTATGATATCATGTCAACATCTAGTCTGGATGATGACACTTAAAAGTTTCTCATGATGATACTGTCAATGGTAATGGAGTTTTAGGAAACTATCTTTATGTAAGTTTTCTACTTTTAGTTTGAGTTAGTTATATCCTCAGTTTGTCTCAGGACTATAAATTTGCAGGACTTATAATTTAGACTAATCAGATGATAGCATGCTAAAATAAATGGGTTTAGGCTTTGAAGATCTTAAAATATAGGCAAAGACATGTATTTTGGAGTTGTTGACCCTAGCAATGAATGATTACTTGTAATTCTGAACACAGACCATCTTGTGAGTTTTTAGTATTTAGTGGAGGAGGAAGGATAGTGGTGGTGATAAGATGGCAAGCCTGGGAGGAATAGTATGTCACCCAAATCTGTCTTATCTTCAATGAGAAAGGGGAAGATGGGAAAGCACCGGGCAGTGGAAATTACACGAGTGAATAAAAATATTTTAGTTACATATTATATGAATTTGTTGGACTTCTCAGGTTATTTGAGGTTTGTCTCCTTTAAGTGCCATTTGTGCATGGTGGCCAGTTTTGCAGGATGAGGAAAAACGAGCTGCTCAAGGCTTTTGACATCTGCAGTTCACGTTTTTTTGTGTTTGTGATTTGTGATATTCATTCATTTGCAAAATGGGGGGAAATTAATAGAACGCTCGTAGCTAAAAGCATGTGTTGATGAATGTGTGAAATGGAAATGTATTATGGCGCACACAAAAAGATTGGACTTACATATGAGTGCATGCAAAAATTGGACCAATTCTTGCCTTTCTTTCCTTATTGTGATTAACTCGAATGTAAAATTATCATTTTCATTGGTGTTATTGTCGGTTTTGTGAGTTCACTGACCACTCAAACATTTTGCAGGTTTGGGGTGGAAGTCTTGGAAGAAGAGATGGTTTATTCTCACACGCACCTCTTTGGTTTTCTTCAAGAATGACCCTGTTAGTTCATGAACATCTTTGTTTCCATTTTCTTTAATGTGGCTGTAGATTTGATTCAGTAAATTGCTAGTCATTGCTTTATCTGCACACTGACTTTTCTGGAGCAGTTTCATTTATTTACAATTTGTCAATATGTTATATGAAATTGAAATAACTGAATATGACCAACTCCCTCTCCATGTAGAGCACACTTCCACAGCGTGGTGGTGAAGTGAATTTGACTTTGGGCGGCATCGATTTAAATAATTCAGGAAGGTAAATAGTCTCTCTTTTCATGTGGTTTGTCTGTTTTTCTCTTGCAGCTTTCTAATGCTTTCTTGTGTGCAGTGTTGTTGTTAGAGAAGACAAGAAACTCCTTACTGTTTTGTTTCCTGATGGACGTGATGGAAGAGCATTTACTCTCAAGGTGCATAAAGTTTAGCGTGTGTAAAATCCTCTATTGTATTCAAACGGTCTCTTATCTTGGCATTTATATTGTGTTGAACTTATAAAGTAATAAGTTGCCTGTGCTTTTTGTTTCAAAACTTTAGGCCGAGACATCAGAGGACTTGTATGATTGGAAGGCTGCCCTTGAACATGCTCTTGCACAAGCACCAAGCGCCGCCCTTGTGATGGGACACAATGGGATATTTAGAAGTGACACTAATGATACCATCGAGGGTTCTTTCCACCAATGTGTGTGCATACATTTTATTTGCTTTTGTGTTCTTCAACTCTTTTGGAATGTTTTCTCATAGATTGTCCATCTGCTCCTAAATTCATCTGGAGGATGTTATATTCTCTGATTCCGTTAGGATTGGCTTTTGATTCAGGGAGAGACAAGCGTCCAGTTAAGTCTTTGGTTGTTGGACGGCCAATTTTGCTTGCATTAGAGGATATTGATGGTGGCCCATCATTTCTTGAGAAAGCACTCCGGTTTCTTGAGAAGTACGGTAAGTTTTTATTATCGTAATTCCCAACTTGTTCAAAACAGTTTCTCACGATTTTTTGAAACTGTGCTATATTAAATATTTGATTTTCATGCCAGAGAAGTTTCCAGGACACACAGAAACATTTTGCAGTTCTCTTATGTGATTTTGTATACCTACATTGTTATGGGATTAATTGTGAAAAGTGATTTAACTGGGGATATAATATTTGGTCATTTTTACGAAATAGATTTGGGTTTTCTTCACCTTTTTTGATATGTCAAGCAGGAATTAAGATGGAAGGAATTTTGCGCCAGTCTGCAGATGTCGAGGAAGTGGATCGAAGAGTTCAGGAATACGAGCAAGGTCTTTTTTTCATTCAAGACAATGTGTTAATGAAAATTATTTGTTCTGTTTTGTTTTGTTTTTTTTCTTTTTTGATGTTGTGGTTGCACTGTCTTTTGCTTTGATTGCGTGCAGTCCACCTATTGCTTAGGCGGTTGGGTTATGTTTCTCTGTTTCCATATAAGAATTATGTTCCACTAATTTGTAAAAGGTGTAGGGTGGACACAATTTTCTCACTTTTTTTGTGAAACGTGCCAACGTTTGATCTTGGCCTTTTTTACAACTCATTCCACTTGGTCAACCAATATTGTCCTGTTTCTTGATCTCTTAAATATGGACAGCAGGTAGTCATTTTTTAGTTAGATACCGTAGGCTCCCTCGTTTCTCTGTTTATTTAAAATTTTTCTTCATTAAATAACAGGGAGAAACTCAAACAAAACTTGGCTGAATCAAAATACAGTTCATCTTAGTTGTAAAGACCAATTGGATAATTATAGGCTGAAATGCCACTACAGAACACAGATCAGATGACTTTAAATACAGTTCTTCTCAGTTGAAGATGCAATTTTGATAAATATTAAAGAAACGGCATCCATATCTGGATTGGGATGTTTTAAGTTACTACAGACATATTAGGCAATTTCTTTTTCATACCCTTGCATTCATCTTTTCCTTCATCACAAATTGAATTTGACTGCCCAGTTACTTGTTGAGGCATGCTTACCGATTTGAAAGCTACTTGACTGTAGGCAAGACTGAATTTAGTGATAATGAGGATCCTCATGTCATTGCTGACTGTGTTAAGGTTTGATTGCTTTCTCTCAGTATTGGTTTTGTGTTCTGGATTTATTTTTAACTGATTCTAACAAGGGTTAACTGTTGTTCAGCATGTTCTGCGAGAGCTACCTTCATCCCCTGTTCCTGTCGCCTGTTGTACTGCTCTGTTGGAAGCCTACAGTAAGTTTTGTACAAATTGATTGCTTTATATGTCTGTACAATTTTCCAATCCTTATTTCTTACATTTGCTCAAGAAATGCCTCCGATTTATTGCTGCTCTGAATAATTCAATATCTCTTTGGCTGTCTTGAGCAGAGATGGACCCAAAGGAAGCTCGGGTGAATGCAATGCGCTCTGCCGTAGAGGAAACATTTCCTGAGCCCAATAGACGCCTCTTACAGAGGTAGCAGAATGCTGCATGTTTATGTTTTGCACACACCTTCTCATGAGCAATTGTTATGAAGAGAAACTTTATCTTTCTTAAAACATGTTTAGGTTTTTTCCTCGTTCATCTTCATTTCATTTTGTAGGATTCTTAAGATGATGCGTAGTATTTCCTCTCATGCCTCTGAGAATCGGATGACTCCGTCTGCGGTTGCCGCTTGTATGGCTCCATTGCTCTTGCGCCCACTTTTAGCCGGTGAATGTGAATTAGAGGATGATTATGATATCAATGGAGATAATTCTTCTCAGCTACTTGCTGCTGCCAATGCTGCTAATAATGCACAAGCAATTATTACAACACTCATGGAGGAGTTTGATAATATATTTTACGTAAGTTTTTTTTCTTTTAGTCTGTAAATAAGCAGATTTCTTGTGTAAGAGGATGCAGTGCCATTATTGTTTCTCGTCTCTGCTCATTTCTCCTCCCATCCGAGTCTTCAAACTTCATTAAGTTTCTGATTTCCAGTCATATTACTCCCGTTGTAGCTATTTATTGAAGTTTTTGGAAAATGCTGTCATTATGCACTTAAAGCTAAATGATAGCAAATCTTAATCCAATCCCCCATTAGTAATATGGATTAATATATTTAGTTATTTTGAATGTCTAAATGAAATCCTTTTGCAAACTATTGTTTATTTGAGAGTTTGCTCTCTATGCAAGTGCTTGTTCAAAAACTATACATTAATTATCCAATTATAGATACAAATACTGCAAAAATTCTTTGGTTTTGGTTCCATATTCTTTGCTGATTGTTCTTTGGTTTTCCCTTTTAGGGTTAATAACCAGTAATTAGAATTGATTGTCCTATTTTTAAGAATAATCCTCTTGGGTGTTAGCTGAGATGTTTTGGGAACATGTATGGTTATTCACTATACTTTCCTTCCAGGATGATAATCTGCACAGATGCTCTATATCTGCTGATTCTCAAACTGATAACAGTGGAAGTGAAGGCACAAGTGATGATGACAATCCTGACATAAAAGTAAATGGTTACCATGATGCTGAAAACGAAGTTGACCCTGAAACAGACTATGATCGTGATCGTAGACTGAGTGGCAAATTAAGTGAAAGCAGTGGTTCTGCTGCTAGTGATCTTTATGACTGCAAGGTCTGTCTCTGCCCGCCCACCCCCCAAAGCCGCCCCCAAAACACTCTGCATGCATTCTTACTTGTCTAAAACTAATTTTATCCCCGGTGAATCTTGCGCCATGAATTAATTATGCTCACTTATTTACACCATTTCTCCTCTTTTCTGTGTGGGCCTCATTGTCTTGGGAAATAATGTAGTGAAATATAAAATATAGAAATGGAACATAACAACATATTGATGCGATACTGTTTCTACTGCTCTTAAATTTTGTAGTATTTATATTATAAGAACAATGACAATATTAACTGAAATAATAGTTAGTGTGATGTTAATACAAGAAGATTTCACATTTACTTGTAGCTTTTAGGCTATCAATTTTTATTTCCAAAATGAGGCCCTTATCAAGAAATTGCAGATATAAAAATATGACAGGTAGAGTAGAATTCCTATTTCACTTACTGCTACAGATGGTAGTTCAAAATCACTTTGTAAAAGAGCATATAATTTTTTATTTGCATTTCCAACTTTTAAATAAATTGTGCCCTGTAAGAGTTCTATATATTCTCAATTAACCTCTTGTGGTCATTTCGTTTTTCTGAAAAGACCACATTTTCCTAAAATTAAGATAACATTTAAGGTTAAAATTGGCACATGGAGTGGATACTTCATCTGAAGAAAAATAATTTTAAGGTTAAAATTAGTCTAATTTGTTGGGATCTCCATATCATTTTGTATGACCTCGTGTTGCTGTAAAGTTAGATTGATCAGTATCTCTACCCTGCATGCAGATGAATGGGAGTTTATTATACTTGTGTCAGATTAACAAGTGGTCCTACATTTTTTCACAATCTTGAATACGATTTCTTCATTTTCCCTTTGTTTTTGTTTTTCATCCTGGCAATTCCCTGTACGACAATGATTGGTACCTTTTCCTGACTTGTCGACTAAAGCTGCATTTGGTGTATTTTTATACCAGGCCATCGGAAATGATGATTCAGAAATTGGATCTCCCACGCACAATCATACCTCTAAAAGAAAACCTAATCCAGCATTGGACACTAGAACTCTCAATGATTCTATTTGTTCAGTTAATGAGCCACTAGAAGAACAAAAGAAAGCATGTGACAACATGACGGATGCTTCTCTAGATATAATTGGTAATGAGTCTCAGCGATCCATGGGAGAAATTTTGTCATCTATGGATTCAGAGCTAGATCAATCAATTCCTGTTCCAGAACTGTTGGATGAAAAGCCAACACCCAGACTGACTGCTTTGAATTTCAATACCAAGAAATCAACTTTTTGGGGAAGAAAAAATGTGAGTTTTCATGTTAATTTCCCTGGGTGATTAGAATTACTCTATATGAGGAATAATTCAGAACCTAAAAAGCTGAGGGGGTGGAGGGCGGGAAGTTGTTTGTGGAAGTGTGTTAAACTAATGGGAACAAATGAAACCGATTAAGAAATGCAAAAGGTGTATATTTTAATTCAGAACAATGCTTGTGGTTACTCTAATCTCCACCTTAAGTTACCTGGTTATGGCTCAAAAATTAAATAGTTTTGTCCAATCTTCTTTATGATTGAACCGTGTTGATCCTAATTCCTAACCATAAAATGTCTTAGTCGTGTAGTCCTCTTTATTTGAATGTATATGGTCATCCGCTGGACAAAACTAGCAGTTAATCGCTAGTCCAGTCCATTTTTTCCTTTACATCTGCACATCAATGAGTGCACATTCACAAACAAGTTGATTGATGAACTAGCTTGATTGATTCTTTTACTCGCCAGTTTATCATTTGGAGACTAAGCACATTCACCACAACCACCCTGGCACGTGTCTTTTCTTCAAGGTATCATGAATGATTTGGATTGAAAGCTCTATAATTGTGTGCCTTCTCTATAGAAACCGTATAAATTCACTGTTAATTATAATTTGCTCAAGAACATTTTCGATGAGTTTCTCATCTGTGCCACTCATTGATGATAATTGATTTATTGAGATTAGCCAAATTCTGCGTGAAAGATGTGTTCAAATCAATTGCCTCTAGGGTTCTTCTATTGTGTCCCAAAAATGTGGATAATGAACATTAATAATGAATTGAACTTGTTCATACCAAAAGAAGACAAAATACTGTATTCCATACAATTCTTTTTTAAAAAAGAAAATTACATTCAATGTGAATTGTATTTCTTCCTGGCCTTTTCTGTGATTTTCTTTTGAGTGCATGGTTTTTAATTATTATTCTTGTTTTTTTAGCTTTTTGCATGCACTTGATCAAGCTTTTGACCTTTTATTTAACTTTATTTCTAACTTTTTTGTAGGCGAGAAAAACTCCTTCAACAGAATCAATCGATTCATCCGGAGAGGAAGAGTAAGTATAAGTGTTCACATGTTACTCTGCTTTACCAAATCTAGAGTTGCTGTCTTATGCAGAAACTCTATTTCTCCAAGCTTCTTGGAGATTTCCCTTCATGAGAATCTCTCGCTCTCTGGGACAAATGTTATATTTTTGTTTTTCCATTGGGCGGTAATTAAATTGTAGAGAAGCTAAATCGATAAGTTGCTAGCATAGCTGATTATTGTTTTGTATTGTTTAGAAGGATATTATTTGTCCCATCTTTGGATATTTTGTTCCATCATGAGGGTGTTTGCAGCAGAAAGTGGAAGATAGATAATCATGCATGTTAGATTGTCCGAAAGTGCTAGTTTTATGCAGGATTAATTGGAGCTGACCCAAAGGGCTTTTCTATGTTTGACTTTGAATTTATTAGCATGTTCCTTGTAATTGTGCATGAATGTGATACTACCTCTTTGCCATTTTGTGGAAAATCCCAATTCCTTTACCTAACTTTATATATTAAATCTGTTCGTAAGTTACCAAATCTTTTGATAAGACTCAAGAGGTCAGTGATTATATTTTCTGAAAAAGGTTATGAATATTCTTTAGTGTACTCCTTCCCAATTTTGCTTGGTATTCAAGAAGAGTCCTGGAGGTAGTTATTGATTGATTATCATTGATGCTTGCTTTCCCTTTTCTGTCCTAATGCTATTATTATATTTCATGTTTTCTTGTCATATTGAAGTTCAATGGCTTCATTTATAGGCTTGCCATACAGAGATTGGAGATTGCTAAGAATGATTTGCGTCAGAGGATTGCAAAAGAGGTCGTCATTGAAATTTAGGGAGTGTTGATTATATACCATGTTACTGTTCACTGTTAGCTGATAGTAATTTTCTGTTCATCTTTTTTAGGCAAGAGGAAATGCCATTTTGCAAGCCAGCTTGGAGCGAAGGAAGCAAGCGTTGCATGAACGTCGCCTGGCTCTTGAGCAAGATGTAAGTGCATTTTTAATTTTTAGCTCAATTCTTGGTATCAAAATGTCTGTTTTGGACTTGCGAGACTTTTTTAAGACGTGGCCGTGTGGCTGTGTGTTAAACTGGTGAAAGCTGGTCTTTAATTTGAATATTGTGCATTTTTATTTCAATTTTGTGATAGATAGTTCGCTTTTTTGTTCACATTCTTTCATAGACATAATCACCTATTGTTTTCCTATATATGTGCTGTATACATATTAACTTGATGAATTTATGTTATCTATTTATAGGTGGCAAGACTGCAAGAACAGCTGCAAGCTGAGAGAGATTTACGAGCTGCTTTGGAAGTTGGTTTGAGCATGTCTTCTGGGCAGTTTTCTGGATCTCGCAGCATGGATTCTAAGGTCTGTAGCGATTTGTTATGCCTGCAAGTCATCATCTATCCAACCAGGCTTTTAAATGCTGTAATATCACATCTGATGCAGACAAGGGCTGAGCTTGAGGAGATTGCTCTTGCTGAGGCAGATGTGGCCAGATTGAAGCAGAAAGTTGCGGAACTCCACCATCAGTTAAATCAGCAACGCCAGCATCACTATGGCACTCTTTCTGACACAAGTGATCGCTATCAGCGTGCAACCAATACGAGTGCACAGCAGTGAGTGAAAATTCGGCTGTTCTATCTGAACATCCTTTGCATTCTTGTAATACTTAAAAGATTCTAGATGCATGCCATGTAAACTTTTTTGCTTATTATACTAAATTGAGAGTTGCAAAAAGTGGACTTTTTTCTTACGACATACTGTATCAATACAATAGACAACATTGGCTGATGTACGGTTTGCTTAGCAAATCTTTTGTTTTTATGAAAACTGTTGTAGCGTGCTGTCTTGGCTTTAGCAGATCTTTATATACCTGGGTAGAAAAGTGTGAAGGATTGTATTTGAGCTAATATTCATGTTCATGTTATGTGGTTGTGTCCATAGATGTTAGCACTTGTTTTAGATTTCTTTTAATGTTAACATGCACGATGTGTATCAACCAAAATACCATCCAGAAAATTAAAGTTTCAATTATTGAAATGTAGTATTTCAACTATAAATTTTGCTTGAATTTTTTTTAAAATATTTATAATAAGTTTAAGTAGGACTAGGAGTATTATTTTTTTGTATGATCATTTTACTCTCATGGGATTGATTGCTAGTATTATTAAATTTATACAGTTTGTTGAAGTCTTCACTTTTCTCAATCTCCCTGGTCTTCAAACAAGCTTACCTCCAGTTTTTTTCTAGTTTTGGAGTGAAGTACAATTGTTACTGAAGCAGCTTAATCCTTGCATGCAGGAAATATTTCCAGCAAGATTTTGATTCAACACTTGCAATTTGTAACCATGAAAGAAAACAAAGAACTGAGGTGATTAGTCTTGTCTTCTTTTTAACACGCAATTCTAGTTTCACTTTGTCAGAAATCTTCTATTCTGTTTTGCTATCATGTAATCAGTTTTATGCCTTTAGTTTTCTTGCAACTCATGCATTATTTGAATCTTGGCAGTATTTTCCTCGATCTAGATTGTTATTTTCTCTAAATTCATTTGCACTTTTTCCTTTAAAGAGTACTTCGTATTTTTTGGTCTACCCCTTCACATGTACATTTGAAGAAATATTTCGTACTTTAGCAACACTGATAGAATCTCTGGACGCATTTGGCACCAAGAGCAAAATCAATCATAATGTTAGATAAGCTATTGCCTTTGATCCACGTGACATGTCTGCAGGTAGCTTCTGTTGAGCTTGTGAATTCTCTGGGTTATTATTAGGAGGCTTATTGTAAAACATATACATTCTATTTTTTATATCCTGTTCATGGTGTGCATTCTATTTACTTCGCTCGATGTTAATCAGAATCAACAAATTTATGAATGGATGAATGCTTTTGTTTTCCTTTTGATTAGAAATGACAACCCTTAAGATTTTTTACCTCGGATACCACAAAACTTAGTCTTTGCTCCTCTACCCTTAATGGTTGCAGGAATTTTTAGGGACTGACCTGAGAAATATCAAGGGCCAAATCTTGACATCCGGTAGCAGTAGTAGGCAGGCTTCTCGGAAGCAAATCATGGAAGCAACAAGCTTGAGTGACTCTAAAAGTACCGAGGCATCCACAAGTTTATCAATGGATGATCTTTGTGCTGTCGATTCTGCATCGATACCATCTACTTCTAGAGCCGCCGAGGTACAACAGATTCTGGCGTCTCTAGTTTAGATTATGTTGTATGCTTCACATCATGAGATTCAATGCATGAACCAAATAATACCGGATAATGTAAGTTTGCATGTATCTGATATATACGCTTGTTGGTCACATGCATGGCATGCGCATATTCTATGCTTCACATCGTGAGATTCGATGCACGAACCTATTATTATCGGGTAATGTAAGTTACATGTATCTGATATATACGCATGTTGGTCACATGCATGTCAAGCATATATGATCGACAGTATTAAAACACCAATAGTGTATTCAAAAAAACTACTCTGATAACAGAATATGATTTGACGGAGGCTGAGAATTTTTTAGCATTACCTTTATTCTCTGTTCACTGTCATCTTTTACATTACCAAGTGTGTGTTTTACCGACAGGCTTTGGATTATTCTCGACATCCACCGGCAGCTTCGTCGACTTTGGTTGAATTGACGACTCGTCTCGACTTTTTTAAGGAAAGGAGGTCTCAGTTGATGGAGCAACTGCACAATCTGGATTTGAACTATGGATCCATACCTCAAGATTTTGTGTATAAACCATCATCTCCTCGATGGAACTAGATGTTTGCTGCTTCCAATGTTTGTCTCAGACGAATTATCCACGACATCTTTCTCTCGTATATCCTTTCTCCTTTCTTGGCAAGTTAGTACATATTTGCAATCTTGATCCCTGTTTGGTGTTTGCACGGTATATATTTTACTTCTTTTTTTTTGGTGGGAATATTGAGAATGTAAATTAGTGTCTAGATTGAGTTCATATTTATTTCAAACTTTTGAGTTTGTACTCTATTTAATCACAAGTGGCAATTCGCTATGATTTGCTGCAACTTATCCATTCCATTGAGTCATATGTGACCATGCTATGCATGTAATGTAACCTTGTAAGGATGTGTATTGTGATTATTATATTTGGCTGATTATTTTGTTTAATTTTGGTGTAAATTATGTCACTATTGTTTCCATAAACGATGTTTCCCGCTGTTGATATGATCTTGTTAATAGGATACAAGGGACAAAAGTGTCTTTGGAGGACGATTGTCGATGTAATAAATTGAGGAAACAAACATACACGAGAGGAACCAAACATCACAAAAATTTGTCTGAGACGGTCTCACGGGTCGTATTTTGTGATACGTATATTTTATTTGGGTTATACATGAAAAAGTATTATTTTTTATGTTAAGAGTATTATTTTTTATTATGAATATCGGTATGTTTGATATGTCTCATAGATAAAGATTCGTGAAATCGTCTCTCAAAATTGTTCATAAATTCAATGCAAATTAACCAGAAGAAAATACTTTCATATATTAAATTTGAGAATAAATCTCGAATTAGTCCACCGACCCCAATCAAATAAATACTCACCGTCACGCGACAGACGAATGGCCGAAAAAGCTTATACATGTGAAAGTAGGTTTGGTTCTCTATACACTCGGCATCAAAATATGAATTCTTCCACTATGTGGACCCGCTTTTTGTGGTCATTAAGAAACGCTTGTTAAAAGCACGATTCCCCCATACCCACGTCACAATTCGAATCCAAGTCTACCACCCGAATTTGTGCTGCGTTTTGTTGATGGATGGAGGGTTTTGAGGAATGATTCTGCAGTCCGGGGTACTTCATACTGTCAGCTTTGCTCAGGTTTTGATTTTTACCTTCAGTATGATGCCATTGTGTGTATGTTGCTTTCGTAGATACCGGGAAATTTTACTGATTTGTGAAGTTTAATTGGAAGATTGTATATTGGCAGAACGAAGGATTTGGAGTTTGAGTATTTGAAACTTTATCGTCTGTTGCAGTTAGTTAGTGTTTTGAGGGCACATTTTACTTATATGAGGGGATATGTTTGTATGTTACTGATTTGAATGACACGCTTGTTTTTCTGTGGGAGTGGTGTATGTTGACTGTTGTAGCTGTGATTGATTTACTAGAAGCAAACTTTAATTCTGAGGGCTTAAGCTGTGAAATTTAAATTTCTGTGGATGTTCCTTTCAAATATTTATTGATCAAACAGGTACCTAAATGAAGCAGAGAAGTACCCTTTAAAATCAGAATTGAGAAGGAAACAGAATTTATTTGGTGTGTAAGTTTCTTCTAAATTACAAGTTTTTTGAATTAAATATTATCGAGTTAGCTGGCCTCTCGTTTAAAATCTAAGGCCACCCTTATTTTATAGGTCATTTTGACATTACTAACAGCAACTGAGGGGCATCTCTTGTATTGTTTGTTTGAACCTACTGCAGCTGTTTTGATAAAGTTTGAAGTCTGCACTATATATTACTCTTCAGGACTGTCAATTTGTTTTTCATATCTGATCCATCGATAGGTGGTTCAGGCTGAGTCTTGTTTGTTAAATGAATCTTCAACTGCAACAGTATATTCCTTGGAATAGATCCCAACCAAACAGGGACGTATCATCACCTCTTTCGTCTAGTGGCATCATTTTGGAAGAACCTAAGCAGAAGGCTACTTCTGGTGGCAAATTCTGGCAATGGTCTCTCCTTTCACTCGTTCCTTGGGTTATCAGAACCAGAGACAAATTTCAGTTGCCCACCACTGTCAATAGGAAGTTAAAGAAGCATTCACGTCCTCATGGGAACGCGGAATCTGCTGCTCGGTACTCAACGGTACGGTTTAAACCATATGTTTCAAAAGTTCCATGGCATACAGGTCCGAGAGGTTTTCTGTCTCAATTGTTTCCACGATATGGGCATTATTGTGGACCTAACTGGTCAAGTGGGAAAGATGGAGGCTCTCTTGTCTGGGACAAACGTCCAATTGATTGGTTGGATTTCTGTTGCTACTGTCATGATATGGGATATGATACTCATGATCAAACCGAGCTTTTGAAGGCAGATCTAGCATTCTTGGAGTGCCTAGAGAAGCCTCACATGAGTACAAAAGGCAACCCTCGAATTGCTCATATCTACAAGTTTATGTGCATTTCAGGTACTGCACAAACCTGCCTTTATCAAAAACTCAATTCCCACTTGACCGTTGGTTGCATTTTCTTACATTTTAATCGTGTTTCTTTTTTCATCAAACAGGTCTAAGGAATATACTGATACCTTACAGACAGAGCCTCTTGAGCTTGCAGTCTGGAAAATTTTTCTTTCCTTCCAGTTGGCTGAGCAATATGAAATGGAGAGCACCAACTTTTGCAAAGGCTTAATAATCTTTAAGTTAGGTTTCACCCCGTCAACCGAAGCAGCCATTGGATGTCTCCTAGGCAACTTTCATTGTAATGCGATTTGCTAAGGCATGCTGATTTATCAAGTCTCCTTTGTTTTGAATTGCTGCTAATGATGTACATTCTTGTAAATATATAAAGATAGCAAGTTGCTAATTTTCAAAAAATATTCCCCAGCGCAAATATGAGAAAAAGTCGTCAGTTTGTTAATTATATGTTGCGTTGTTGGTATCATAAAGATAAACCTAAACAGGGCAAGAATCAAGAAGTTTGCCTCTACAATTAAAGATTTCAAGTGTTAATTCATTATAAGTTACATTGTTGGTTTCATAAAGTTGAAACCTAAACAGGGCAAGAATCAAGAAGTTTGCCTCTACAATTAAAGATTTCAATTGTTAATTCAAAAAGGGTATCTGTCGGAGGTACAAAGAAAGGATCCAACTTCAAACAAAATTCACATCACCTTCCAACTTGTATTGTTTGTTAATTTTTAGCATTTATGTATCTAACGCTTGTGAAATTGAACAGAGTGGGAACTGCTCTTTGAGTCTTTCTGTTGCATTTTCCAAATAAGTTGTAGTATGGCATAAATCTCAGCTCGAATTTTCTGTGTCCCAGTTAGGGATATTTGCAGTTGCCTCATTCACAGCTTTCACAAGCCTTACCTGCGGACAGAACAATGAGAAAGAAATAATGAAGCAAGGAGTGCAAGTTAAAGGAACATGGTAACAGCCTTGATTTTAGCAAAACAACCAAAGAGAGACAATTGAACTACAGTTATTATTTGTTACAGTGAATGCTGTTACAACGTTGCAATAATACAAAAACATACCACACTCTCAGGAACACCAGGAGGGGGTAATGAGATTTTTTTGGGTGGAGGACCACGAAGGTGTGATCGCTTGTCAAATCTCCATTCGCCAATCTTCCCATAAGTTAATTCTCCCTGTTATTTGTCGCATTTTTGGTTACCAACAGTTTGATCATAAACCCGAGATGACCGTCCAAAACCAAAAGACTGGTCTATCATGCGAGAGCAACACAATATAGAGCAATAGGAAGTCCATATTTGAGGCACTCCAAAGTCGGAAATAGCAGAAAATGAAATTGTGTCCCTGAGAAAATGAGACCTCGAATCCCAATACATATATAAAATCATTAGAAAACAATATACCTTCATGTTGTAATCGCATCCATACGTATAATGTATAATAAACTTGCTGCCGATTTCCAGGTCCCATGGAGGCTAAAAATCATACGAGACTATAAATTCAACAATTGTCGATAAGATAAAAGTGATAATAGTAAATATGTTCCGTTGACAGCAATGATATAGACCTGTAACATAAAATCTTTACGAAGAATATGCCGCACGCCATGCAAAGCAGATGCGACTGCATACCCATACCTGTCATATACACAGACAAGAGAGCCATCTCAACAACAATATATGTCCCACCAAGTTCAAAAATTTCATCACTAAAAAAGACATTTCATGCTAAAGTACTTCAGAATCCTACATACATTTCTAGAACCCATCCAAAAGCCTTATCAGTCTCTGGATCATCTTTCATCTGCAAAGATACATTCATCCATGTAGGAGCAATTTTCTCCAGAGTAGACTGCACGAGCAATATTAGTCACCACAATGTTACAACTAACAAGTAAAATATATAAATTACGTCTTTTAGAGATCATATACTTATCCTTTCAATGTTTGAAATCAGACATGATTCAAGTAACAAAAAACTCCTACCTTCTTAATAATCACTGGAGAGTTTCCGATTGGATCAATACTTGTCAAAGGACCTTTCTCTTCGGGGAAATATTTTCTTACAATTTTCTCATGATCAGTTGGTTTTATGTAAAAAAAAGGGAAGGCCGCCGGGTGATCTCCATGAGACAAATTTGGCAAGGGATTAACAAAAACGTGATCAGGTTCTGCCATTAGAATATACCTGCGTATTAATTCATAAAATGGGATAAAGATTTAGGGAATACAAGCGTGGAAAAATTAGACTGGTCGATAAAAAGAATTGGAAACATACTCTTCCTCAATAGTGGCTTTCTCCAGCCACTGTACAAAGGCCCAGGGCCTATTTAAAACAATGTAACCCTGTCACAATATCAAAATATAGTATACATTGTAAATACAACCTTTGAATTGGACAGAAATAGGAGCAAGAAATTAATTACACCACGGAAAAGACTTTAACAGGCCAAAATTTTTAAATTCTGAGCATCAAACTAAGAGTATAAATTCTGAGTTTCGTCTGGATTAAAAATTGTTACAGTAAAATGAAAATCTGCAAACCACATTTTCATGCATACCCCTTTTTTGCTACAAACAAATCAAACTCCTCAAAACTTTAAGCTCTTTCAAGAAAAAGCTCACAGGATTAATTATGACTCAAATGCAATTTAACATGTATTACTTCACGGTGCAAAAAGGAAAAGTCCAGAATTATGAACATGGTAGTAGCAACAAATTAACAAGTAGTTCTTGCTCACCCGATCAAGCCCTTCTGGTAGAGGGTCTACAATAACAGTGGGGATTTCATCCATTAAATTATCAGGCTTTCCTGAATGCAAAACCCGAGTAAATCCTCCCATATCTGATCCAGGTAAATCTTTCATCTTTTGGTACCAGTAATACATAATTCGACACTGCCACTTGCTATAAGGTGCATCAGTGGCTGTCAATGCTACATGAAATTTTGCGCCTTTTTCAAACTTTGTCTCGTCAGGCCTACTAATCACAGGATCATTCCACTCCTCTGTACTCTTCGTAACCTTCTTGTGCATCACCAAAGTCAACAAGTTATATGTAGCAAAGAAAGAACCCAAACCCAACAATACCAATAGAACGGGTGATGCACGCCCCATGTTCTTCCTCGCAAGCATTTCTGTATAATCGAAGTTCAGTCAAACTCTTTCAAGACTTTCAGGCCAACCAGTCGAACCAATTGTTCAATCTTCAATAATAACCAAAACAAAATATATATATATATACACACACTTAAATCCAGCAATTCCAAGTCCCGAAAACTTTACATCTTTAGCACATAAACGCCAGTGATCAAGGCAATACTTCTCCTGACAAGACAAAAGCCATAAACGGGAGGAAAATCTTTATCGTCATCACTACAAATTACGAAGCAACAAATCATAACATCAATGCACAAACACAAGGTTTGAAAAAATATATATATATATATCACCTCCCAAAGAAACAGCTTCAATCCCCCACAGACGGCAATACAACCAACGACAGAAAGTCCACTGATCAGTACACAGTATCAGCTGTAAACAAATTTACCAAAAAAAAATGAACCCGAAAATTTATTCGCCTGATCAAGCAATAGAAACAAAAGATACAACAAAATTGCATACGTAACATTGTCCGTCCCTCACAAGCTCCCAAACCAAAAAAGGGCAACTTATGATGAAACGATACTATAAAAACAGATGTAAAAAAAAAAAGCAGATCTGCTGACATACCGATTGAGAAGAAGAATATCGTTGAAATCCCGAAACAAGCAAACAAAAACAGATCACCTGAAAAATAAAGAAGAACGAAATTGTACGGGACTGTGGGTGAATGTAATAATATTTCTGGGAGAAGCCCGAGGAGAGACTATGCTGCATCGGTGTAATTTAGTACAATTTACTTTGAAATTAATTGCATGTCTCAATTCACATGTCAGTAGTATCGCGCCTCTTATCTTATTTTTTGGTCAACTTGAAGGGAGATGAAAATTTATTAATTCGTCCGTACCAAATAATATTGATTCCACTGTTTTTATTTTAATCAAATTAAAATATTTTTATCTTTTAGTGGGAACTTTTAATTATTAACTTACAGTACAATGTCCTTTTGTTGATGAATCATGCATGCATATATAGTTGACTCCATTATTCATTAACGAACTTTGAAAAAATAAAACAAACTAGTATTATGAAGAAAATTCCAATTAATAATTAAATGTACAATACTAAGGCAACATCAGCTAAATCTTGGAGGGACGCAAGGAGCCATACACATGAAACAGCTCGTGTTTACAAAGAAGAACAAAGAAGACAACAGCATAGAAATACTGTACAATGTGCCCTGCATTCAGGACTTGAAGTTTTTTTGGGTGTTAATCAGATCTACTTAAGGCCCAACCTCACCAAATGCAGCTGATGCTTTTCGTCGGCGGCCTTGTCGGCAGCTTCACGCTTTAATGCCCGTTTTGCACGTCGCCCAACTATTTCTTTGGAGGCGGTTTCTTTCTTCTTAGGCCGACAAGACGAACCAGCGCCTGCATTATCAATGTTTGAGTGAAAAAAAACAGGTCTTGCTTCTTGCCTCCCTGACCTAACAAATCCATTGTCTCCCCATCTTCGGTTGCCAATACGCAGACTGGAGGAACTACTTCTTAAGTAAGCATCATCTAAATCTTCTTCCTCATCCTCATAGTAATAATCTCCTATTTCATCATCTGCCTCCTCCGGTTCCACCACAACCAATGGGTTGAACCATGAAGCTCTAAGAAGAAGGCATACACTCTCCTCAAACATGAAATCGTTGATGCTGTTCAAAGTGCACGTTTTGTAAGATGAGAATAAAGAAACAACAAAATATTTTTTAACAAATTCTGGCATCACATAATGGACATAAGAAGTTAGAACTCATGAAGATTAATCTAGAAAATGTATTTTTTTTAAATAAAAAATATCTACTAAAGGTGAAAGTAAACAATAGAATAAGCATTTCTACGACCCAGCATCCTGAAATAACTACATCTTTTACCAGATCGCCCAAAAAGACTAAATTTAAAGATAAGAATGAGGTACTAATAAATTACCTTCCATCAAGTGTGCGATGAATATTGAGAAACTCGAATGGAATTTTACACTGAGGGCATGTCGGTTCATTTTTATAAGAGGCCCATCGTAAGATGCAAGTCACACTGGACCAATAAATATAAATAAACAACAATTAGTTGATAGCAATAATGGCATCTCACTCAATGGAAATAGGCAAATCAAAACATGTATATTGAGAAAGAACAACTCCCACATCCTACTTCTCCTGCAGAAGAAATTGAAGCATTGTGTCTTGAAAACTCGGTGATAAGTTTCAAATCATTAACTGAAACATATAAATCCCAAATACTTTTAAAATTATACAAAAGAATAATGAGAAAACCAGCCTACCCAAGCATAATTCAGGTTATTGACAAATACTTCACGAACGAAGGGATCACACACAAGTTGGCATACACAGGCTATATCATAGAAATTGATGGTGGATATGATGACAAAAGGAACAAGTACATCGAAAGATATTCAGACAAACCAGTAGGCATGCTCGCAACCTTTTACAAGAGCTGTTTCTTGAAGCACAATCTTATCCAAACATATTGCACAATCCCCATTATGACAGCAGCTGTCCATACTGTTAGTCTCACACCCTACTCGGTCAATTTCTGCTTCTGTACAACTTCCCTTCTGAAATCAACACATTCAACTCATTGCATCAACAAAACGTCAAAAGAATCCCCAAATATGTGAAGAAAAACAAATCAAATCCTTGCTCCTCCACACCAACATCAAAAATCAAACGAATATTCAAAAAAATCACGTCCCTATTCGACTAAAAATAAAAACAGGTTCTACAACTCAGAATCAGTTCAATCCCCTTTTCAGATTTTTAAAAAAAAAAAAAAAAACCATCCCAGAAATTAATTAGAGATGAACAACTACTTCACCTGAGGCAATGAAAAAGATAAAGAAAATTCGATGAATCAAGAAAAAAAATACAAAACCTGGTTATGGATCGCGAGATCTTGAAGACCATCAACGAATTGGTGATCGACGATTTCAACAACTGCCGACGTATCTATTCATTTACACAGAGAAAAAAATCTTCACCTGGATTATGAGAACAGATCTAAACAATACCTGTACAGATAAAATTGAAACAAAAATAAAGGAGGGAATCTGAAGAATAAATCTGATTCCACAGAAGAGGAAACCCATCTTGTACGATTTGGATCACATAAACACACCGAAGCATATGCCGTACGTCACTAGGGGACAAAATTAATTTTTTTTAAATAGGTCATATTATCTATATTTAAAGTAAATTGAAGAATAATATTGTTAAGATAAAAAAAAATTATATTTTTTTTATCTGTACAGGTATTGTTTATCTGTATAGATGGACTAAAATTATATAAATCACATAAACACACCGAAGCATAAAATTGTTGTGTTAGGTGGACTAAAATCATGGTAAAAAGTTAATTTCTCAACTCTTACCCATTAAAATTGAGGCATGATTTTGCATTTTTTTGCTAGTGGCTTCTCTAAAAATTTATGCTCAAATTCTCAATTCATGTACCCAATATAATACATAAAAAAATATTGAAATTGTTGTGGTTGTATGGTGGAATTACCCTATTTTGTGCTAAATATTATTATGATATTGACTTTTGTTCGGTGGATTAAAATCATGGTAATGAGTTGACTTCTCAAATCTTAATCAATAGACCGAGACACGAGTTTGTTTTTTTATGATATTGGTTCTCCTTGTAATATATGCTCAAATTTTCAATTTATATACCCAATAGAATACGAAATATACTGAAGTTGTTGTGATTGTATACTTGAATCAACTTATTTTGTTCTGAATATTATTATGATATTTACTTTTGTTAAATAGCTTAAAATCTTGGTAATGAGTTGTTTCTCAAATCTTACTCATTAAATTGAGACACGAGTTTGCTTTTTTATGCTACTGGTTTCCATTGTAATATATGCTCAAATTTTCAATTTATATACCCAATAGAGTACGAAATATACTGAAATTGTTATTGTTGTATACTTGAATCAACTTATTTTATTATGATATTTACTTTTGTTAAATAGCTTAAAATCATGGTAATGAGTTGTTTATCAACTCTTACTCATTAAATTGAGACACGAGTTTGCATTTTTATGTTAGTGGTTTCCCTCGAAATTTATGCTCAAATTCTCAATTTGTGTACCTAATATAATATGAAATATACTGAAATTGTTTTGGTTATATGGTGAAATTACCCTATTTTGTGCTGAATATTATTATGATATTGACTTTTGTTTATGTAGATTAAAATCATGGTAAGGAGTTGGTTTCCCAACTCTTACTCAATAAATTGATATATGAGTTTACTTTTTTATGCTAGTGGTCTTCCTCGTAATATGTGCTCAAATTCTCAATTTATGTATTTACTAGAGTACGAAATATGCTAAAATTGTTGTGTTTGTGTGATGAAATTAACCTATTTTGTGCTGAGTATTATTATGATATCAACTTTTGTTAGGTATATTAAAATCATGGTAATTAGTTGATTTCATAACTCTTATTCAATAAATTGAGATATGAGTTTGATTTTTTATGCTAGTAGTTCTCCTTGAAATATATGCTCAAATTCGCAATTTATGTGCTCAATAGTGTATGAAATATACTGAAATTATTGTGATTGTATGCTTGAATTAACCTATTTTGTGCTGGAAATTATTATGCTACTGACTTGTGTTAGGTGGATTAAAACCATGATAAAGAGTTGATTTCCCAACTCTTACTTTATTAAATCGAGACATGAGTTTGTATTTTTTTGTTAGTAGTTCTTCTCAGAATATATGCACAAATTCTAAATTTATATATTTAATCGTGTAAGAGAAAAATTTTAAAAAATGGATCAAATAGCGACGGTTTTTATTAAACCGTCGCTAATGACGACAGTTTAGCCAGAAACCGTCGCAATATCAAATTTAGCGACGGTTGTACTTATATCCGTTGCTATATTTAAATAGCGACGGATTTTTTAAACCGTCGCTAAATACGCTTTTTTTTCCGACCAGGTAGTGTGAAACAAGTTTTTTGATGGGTTAGGGAGTTCAGTAAAAAAATTTCTGACTCAGGTACTGAACGCAAAAACTAGTTTGTAGATGGGGATTTTTCTCCAATTCTCCCTTAAAGTAAATTGAAGAATAATATTGTTAAGATAAAAAAATTATATTTTTAATGAAATTGATTGGGTTGATATTTTGGTTTCACAAAATTAGCATATGAAACTATTTTATTGGAGTTTTTGTGATTTTCTAATTTTGGAATACTTTTTTGGAAAAAACCGAGTTTATGTTGAAAAAAAGATGTTGAATGTTGAAAATAAAAATTGTAAATATTGAAAATTAGCTTGTGATTATGTATGTAATGATGTATATATTTTTTAATTATTTCCAAAAAAAATTCTATAAATAGGTCTCTCAATTTGTGAAGAAATACACAATTGAGTGAATAAAATTTTATAAAAGTGTGTAGTTTAATATATTTTGTGATTTTGAGATTTTTACTTTTTGCCGTAAATTTTTACTTTCAACACGTTATCAGCACGATACTCGAAGTACGATATTCAAAGATTCTCCGTATTTTTACAAGCTCCAAATCACAAGAGAAATGTAACAATATTCAAAAATAAAGAATATTTATTTTACTGTTTATTTATTTTTATTGTGTATATTTTTAATATATAATATCATGTTATTATATAAAATGAATTTATGACACTTCATTATAATAATGTGGCGTGATTATATTATTACACTGCTTATATAATGTTATTGTGTTACTGTTTATTTATTGTATATATATTTGAATAATATCATGTTATTATATAGAAGGAGTCTATGACGCCTCATTATAATAACGTGATATGATTATTTCACTGTTTATATATTTTTATCTTGTTATATAATAATTATATATATATATATATATATATATATATATATATATATATTTGTATAATGCCACAGTAATATATAAAAAGAGTCTCTGACACCTTATTATGATATTGTGATGTGATATACATAATTATTTAAATATTATTAACATTATAGACATCGTATTATTGCCATAAAATTTAAATATATATACCTTTATTTTTTTAAGATTTTGTTACGGTCATAAACGACTAGTTTGTACCCTACAAATATGATTTTACAAACACATTCAATCAATCCAAACTTACTCTTCCTCCCTAAAAATTTTTTTCATCAAAATTTTAAAAAAAGAAGAAGATGGTTCTTTTAAGGTTATTTTGTATAATTATTTTGTTTATTATACTTATAATTCTTGTATTTATCGGAGCATATACGCCTCGCGTTTTTTCTTTATTTTTAAGAATCCTTGTACTTATAATTTATCCGTTGCTTTTTATTGTCATATTAATATATTTAAAACTTAACTGATAAAATTATTGTTTTTTTTATAATATCACCATCTAAAATTTGGCAAAATTCGAATTTGTTGAGCTCGACATTACGAAAAAAATTATATGTCATGTACTCTTGATGTAGAAATGCATCTTGTGTCATTGGGTCTAAGTGAGACCATTCGAGAAAATGGTATATCATCATCGCAAAAAAAAAAAAAACAAAAAACAAAAGCTAAGATATTTTTGCGTTGACATTTTGATGAATGATTAAAATGTGAATATTTAATTGAAAAAGATCACATGGTTTTATAAAAATGACTAAAAGAAATATTTGAACATATAATAAAAGTTATACTTCTAACCACCCGTGATGAATGAAATACGTTAAGATTTCAAGATTTTAAGAAAGCATATGATTACAATTCAGCGATGTATCGAATAATCTCGCAATTTATATTTTGTGAACATGATGTTACAGAATCGAAAATGCTTGAAAAAATATTTTTCACTTTTCAGGTATCAAATATAACTCTACAACAACAATATAGAGTGCGTGGATTTGTGAGGTATTCGAGGCAGAAAAGATTAACGAGCTATTGTTGAGAAATCATCAGTCCCGACCCACTTGATCAACAGCATTTCCAGAAATAAATGTTGTGAGTAAAAATGAATTTAAACCTTGAAACCAAAATCAAAGTCAAATACAAAGTTTCGGTCGAGGTCGAAATCGAGATCGTGGTCGTGAACGTGAAAGTGGCCGTGAAAAAATACACAATTAAATGGAGAAAATTTTATAAAAATGTGCAGTTAAATATATTTTATGAATTTGAGATTTTTACTTTTCATCGTAAATTTTTACTTGTAACCGTCTGTATAATTTTTCAATGTCCGCTATTTATATATATCTTCTTATTATTTGTCTCTCACGAAATTTGACAGTTAAGTTTTAGTTTTTTTTGGTAACACTTTGAATTATTTCATTTTCGTACTTCTTTACAAGTCCAAGCCCAGAAAAAGTTTTCTTGATCCATAACTTTAAAAATAGTCCAATAAAAACCGATTAGCCTGTGTCCACATATTAGGACGAACAATCTAAAAGTCCAAGAGAATTAATTACAAGTTATCTTCGTCAACAAAATTTGTGTTGGTCACTTGATAAGTTATCTGACAATAAAGTTCCAAATTTACGAAAAAATCCCTCCTTCGATATTATTAAATTATAAAGATTGCATATGGTAATAATATGGAGAAGGTTTGATTTTGGTCCCGATTCGAAGTCCAAATAGGAGATATTTGTCACACATTTTTAAAAATTCTACAAAAAACTCAAATCAAATTTAATAGAGGTTGTATATAAACAAACAAAACAATTAAGTATAAAAAATCAAAAACCATCTACGACTTGTACACTGTAGTTTATCTGGCAAAAACATCTCAGATATAAGATGAAGTTTTAGTTTCGAGACTCAATTATTATGATCTTCTTCCCGACTTAAAAAGTAATAAATAAAAGAATCAATCGAATATGGTTTAACTTTTTTATGCCTAACTTTTCCACTAAGAAATAAATTCATTTGCAAGTTTTTGACTCACCAATCAACTGAAGTAATTTGAATGTCTTTCTTCTAAATCTTCTTCGGTTTTCAAGTCTGCGATGCGATCTTGTATCAGAGCTGGATGCATCGTTGTTTTGAATGTTTATTCGTTCATAAAATAATTTTATCAAAATTCTAAACTTTAGGAAATTAATTCCTCGACGTATGATCCAAATGTGCCATAAAAATATTGAGATATATTTAATAAAGTTAAAAGTATATCAAATATATTGTACATTGATATTTACAACAATTATAGTATAAGATTTTAATATTATTTCATGAAATTTTGTATTGAATTTATTGTTATTTTTTTATAAATGAATTATTTGTTGTAAGAATTTTAGTACAAATATCGTTGTACCTATAGAATGACTGTATATTTCTTAGCACGAGATAATAATAACTTTAATTTAGCTGGTAATTTGTTATTTTAAAATATTGAACGGTTGATACTCACTAGAAATATAATGTTCGATTTCGGTAGATGAGACTAGCTCGAATTCAAAATCGGACTTACTCTGAGCCTGAAAGGACCTGAAATCATAAAAGAGACAGTTATAAAGGGACCGAGAGAGTATCCCGACGTAGCCTCTTCGATTCTCAAATCAAGTACCGAGGATGAATGTACGAGCAACTAAAAGAGCTGCTAAAAATTAATATAGTGAATGAATAAACGAGATTCTAAAACTTAGTATTCACAGGAGAGCACATGAGGTCCACAATAAACCACCTACTCTGTTAGAAATGAGTCGGAGGTCCAAAGTCTAGATTTGGACCTCATCACTTAATGGACTCATTGACATGATGTCTTTCTAACAGTCTAATTGGTGATTTCAGGTTCATAGTAGGTTCGAGATCTGAATTCGGATTAGTCTCATCCACCGGATTCGAATTCTATATTTTTAGTGAGCATCAAATTTTTTTTTATATATAAATTATGATAAAATTTCAAAACTTTTTTCTTTAAAAAGTTTTGATAATCAATTTATGCCATATGTCTTGGACCAATACAAGCGCTCAATAGTCAAGCATGTCACATGGCATTCGATACAACGGCGGTATATGCATAAAATATAATATATATCATATATATTTCTTTTTTATAAAATATCAATTCCCTTTAATATATTTATTTTTAAAAAATTAAAATATACATTTAAAAGTAGAATTCGATGGAAAAATAATTCACTCCCATTAAGATTTTAATTTAATTTAAATTAAATTAAAATCTTATTTTTTAATATAAAAGAAAAGATTCACACGTGATGACAAAGAACATGTCTCATATCTTAAGCCGAAAGTTAAAAGAGAGACGCACAACATAAAAGAGGTTTTCAAATTAAATAAACGTAGCTTTTAATCAAAAGGGGGCATATCAACTCATTCTACAGACACAAACGTCATACGTAATAATTATCCAAATATTCGGACAATTATATAATTTATTTCAGTTGCACCAAGTAAAAACGTCTAAATAAAAAAAATATTCAAGTTTCATTTATATTATTAAAAAATATGAATTTAATTCTTCATGTTAGATATTTCGTTTACGTAAGAAAATTAGCGATTGCATTTCATAATAAGAAATTTGTTGAAAATTATATTTAAAATGTGTGTATTGAATATTTGAATGTTGAATATTTGAATATTGAAAATAAGAGTTGTAAATATTGAAAATTAGTGTGTGATGATGTAGGTAATGATGTATTTTATTTTTGGATTATTTGTAAATAAATTCTATAAATAGGCTCACCATTTGTGAAGAAATTCACAATTGAGTAGAGAGAAAAATATTATAAAGTGTGCAGTTTGGTAAATTTTGAGAGTTTGAGATTTTTACTTTTTACCATAAATTTTAATTTTTCACAACACGTTATCAGCACGAAGTTCTAAAAGTCCTCCATACTTTTCCAAGCTCCAAACAGAAGAAAAAGGAAACAAAAATAATAATATTTATTTTACTTTTTATGTATTGTATATATATTTAATATATAATATAGTGTTACTATATAATAAAATAAATTTTCCAAAAACTTGTTATAAATCCTGGGAGGATGTTAAGACGACATCCCGCACTCCCGGTAAGGGATACGACAAGTATAAAAGCCTATAAGGTTTTTAAACAAAATAACTTATAACACTTCATTATAAATTTTACTTTTTCACAACACGTTATCAGCACGAAGCTCTAAAAGTCCTTCGTACTTTTCCAAGCTCCAAACAGAAAAAAAAGGAAACAAAAATAATAATATTTATTTTACTTTTTATGTATTGTATATATATTTAATATATAATATAGTGTTACTATATAATAAAATAAATTTTTCAAAAACTTGTTATAAATCCTGGGAGGATGTTAAGACGACATCCCGCACTCCCGGTAAGGGATACGACAAGTATAAAAGCCTATAAGGTTTTTAAACAAAATAACTTATAACACTTCATTATAATAATGTGATATGATATACATAATTATTTCAACATGACTAATATTATATACACCATATTATTACCATAAAATTGTACAAATACATACATTTATTTTTTTTTGTACACCAACGGCCATAAACGGTAACAAAACAGCTAGTTTTTGCCCAATAAATATGATCTCACAAACTCTTTCAATCACTCCAACTTTCTCATATTCTCTAAAAATTATTTTTCATCAAATTTTCGAAGAAAGAAGAAGATGGCTTTCTCAAGGTTATTTTTAATTATTTTAGTTATCATACTCACGGGTCTTTTATTTATCGGAGAATATCCTCCTTTTGTGTTTTTTGTTTTCTTTATTTTTACAAATGCTTGTATTTATTGTTTATCCATTACTTTGTATTGCAATATTCATAACTAATAAAAATGCATCGTAATTTTTTTAGTATCACCATGTCAAATATAACAAAGCTCGAATTTGTTGCGTTCGACATCACGGGAAAAAATTATATGTCATGGACTCTCGATGTAGAAATGCATCTTGAGTCATTGGGTCTAAGCGAGACCATTAAAGAAAATGGTATATCTTCATCACAAGAAAAAACAAAAGCCATTATATTTTTGCGTCGACATCTCGACGAGTGATTGAAATGTGAATATTTAATTGAAAAAGATCTCATGGCTTTGTGGAAAGGATTGAAAGAAAGATTTGAACATATAAGGGAAATTATACTTCCGACCGCCCGTGATGAATGGAATATGTTAAGATTCCAAGATTTTAAGAAAGTCAGTGATTATAATTCAGCGATGTTTCGAATAATCTCGCAGCTAAAATTTTGTGGACATGAGGTCACAGAATCGGAAATGCTTGAAAAAATATTTTTCACGTTTCATGCATCAAATATTAATCTACAGCAACAATATAGAGTACGTGGATTTGCGAGATATTCTGAACTCATCGCCTGTCTTCTTGTGGCGGAAAAAAACAACGAGCTATTAATGAGAAATCATCAGTCCCGACACACTGGATCAACAACATTTCCAGAAGTAAATGTTGTAAGTAAAAATGAATTTAAACATCGAAACCAAAAATCAAATTAAAAGACAATATTTTGGTCGAGGTCGTGGACGTGGAATTGGCCGTGGTCGTGGTCGAGGCCGTGGTTTTGAAAACAATAGAGATAGTTATTTTTATAACTCATCTCAAAAGAGCGTCCCAAACCATCCACTGAAAAGACATCATGAGAATACAAGTGTTAATGAGAATCACTCAAAAGATATGAAAGTTCTTGTTTCAGATGTGGTACTCCATGACATAGGTCTCGTATTTGTCGAGACCCCGAGCATCTTTGTAAACTTTATAAATAATCATTAAAGGGGAAATAAAAAGAGACCAACTTCACTAAACGTAGTGACTGTTTGAGTTATTCAACTCATGTTGATGCTGGTGATTTTATGAATGATTTCTCTGGAAATGATTAATATGTTGGTAGGATAGAAATGAACAATATTGATGCTGCAGATTTTCTCAATGATTTCTCTGAAAATGAACAATATAGTAGTAGAATGTAAATGTACAATAATTTATTTTTCATGTATTCATATAATAATGTTTTATTGTTTAATTATGATATGTGTTATATTTAAATATATATTGCTAGTAATCCATCCACCATGTGGACCATTCAAATATTTTATGGTATTGATTGATGCCTCCAGCAGATGGTCACATGTATGTTTATTGTCAACCCGAAATGTTGATTTGCAAGATTACTTGCTCAAATAATAAAATTGAGAAATCAATATCCCGATTATACAATCAAAAAAATTAGACTTGATAATGCTGGTGAATTTACTTCCCAGACTTTCAATGATTATTATATGTCTATGGGAATCATTGTTGAGCATCTTGTTGCTCATGTACATACACAAAATAGATTGGCTGAATCATTGATTAAACGTTTGCAAATGATTGCTAGACCAATGATTATTAAAACAAAGCTCTCTATTTCTATATGGGGACATGCAATTTTACATACTGCTTCATTAATTCGCATCAGACCAAGTGTATATCATAAATACTTCCCATTGCAGCTTGCATTTGGTAAAGAACCAGACATTTCTCATCTGAGATTTTTTGGATGTAGGTGTATGTGCCTATTGCACCACCACAACGAAAGAAAATGAGACCTCAAAGAAAGGTTGGAATTTATATCGGTTATGATAGTCCATCAATCATTCGATATCTTGAACCTCAGACAGGCGACGTGTTCACAGCACGTTTTGCTGATTGTCATTTTAATGAGGAAATCTTCCCAATGTTAGGGGGAGAACAGAAACATACCGAAAAGGAAATTACATGGTATGTATCATCATTGTTACATCTGGATCCAAGAACAAAACAATGTGAAAAAGATGTACAACAAATTATACACTAGCAAAGAATAGCAAATCAAATACCAGATGCATTTGCAGACACAAAAAAGGTAACTAAATCATATATACATGCTGCAAATGCCCCTGCTCGAATTGAAATTCCAAATAAACAAATTGAAGATACTCATGATGTCATTAAACGCTTGAAGCGTGGAAGGCCAGTAGGTTCCAAGGATAAAAATCCTCGAAAAAGAAAATTCATAGAGAAACACGATGATCACAAAATAAAGAATGATGTTCCTGAAGAAACACATGATGATCACAAAATAGATAATGATGTTCCTGAAGAAACACATGATGATGAAAATGTTCTGTCAGAACCACAAACTGACGAGAATCATGAAATCTCTATCAATTACATTAATACTGGAAAAATATGGAACCGAAAAGATATAGAATAAATTGATGATATATTTTCTTATAATGTGGCAATCGACATCATAAATGATAATGAAGATCATGAACCAAAATATTTTGATGAATGTAAAAATCGGCAAGATTGGATAAAATGGAAAGAAGCCATCCAGGTTGAATTGGATTCGCTAAATAAACGTAATGTTTTTGGACCTATAGTCCTTACACCTGAAGGTGTAAAATTTGTTGGATACAAATGGGTTTTTATTCGAAAGCGAAATGAGAAAAATGAAATAGTAAGATATAAAGCTCGACTTGTTGCACAAGGTTTTTCTCAAAGGCCTGGAATTGATTATGAAGAAACGTATTCTTCCGTGATGGATGCAATTACGTTTCGGTATTTGATTAGCTTGGCGGTATCTGAAAATTTAGATATGCGTCTTATGGATGTTGTTACAGCTTACTTATATGGATCACTTGATAGTAATATATATATGAAAATCCCTGAAGGATTTAAGATGCCTGAAGCACAAAGTTCAAAACCCAGGGAATGTTATTCTGTGAAATTACAAAGACCATTATATGGGTTAAAGCAATCAGGTCGAATGTGGTATAATCGACTAAGTGATCACTTGATGAAAAAGGGATATGTAAATAATTCAATATGCCCTTGTGTTTTCATTAAGAAAACAACATCCGGATGCGTAATTATTGCTGTATATGTTGATGATTTAAACATCATTGGAACGAATAAAGAAATTCAAGAAGTTGTGTCATACTTGAAGGAAGAATTTGAAATGAAGGATCTTGGAAAAACCAAGTATTGTCTGGGTTTACAAATTGAACAAAAAGAATGTGGAATGTTTGTTCACCAGACAAATTATACAGAAAAGATCCTTAAACATTTTAATATGGATAAATCAAATCCTTTAAGTACTCCAATGGTTGTTAGATAATTAAACTTAGAAAAGGATCCATTCCGACCATGTGAAGAAGATGAAGATATTCTTGGTCCAGAAGTACCATATCTAAGTGCTATCGGTGCCCTTATGTATCTTACAAATTGTACAAGGCCTGATATATCTTTTGCCGTAAATTTGTTGGCAAGATTTAGCACATATCCAACAAAGAGACACGGGAACGGAATTAAACATATATTCCGTTATCTACGAGGAACGACAGACTTGGGACTTTTGTATTCAAAAGATGCTAATCCAAGTATAATTGGTTATGCCGATGCTGGATACTTATCTGATCCACACAAAGCACGTTCCCAAACTGGATATGTATTTATTCGTGGAGGCACTGCAATTTCTTGGCATTCACAGAAACAAACGCTCGTAACAACTTCATCAAATCATGCCGAGATTATTGCACTATATGAAGCAAGCCGTGAATGTGTGTGGTTAAAATCAATGACCCAACATATCCAAATCTCATGCGGATTATCATTCGACGAGAAGCCTGTGATACTATATGAAGATAATGCTGCATGTGTTGCTCAAATGAAATAAGGATACATAAAAAGCGACATAACTAAACATATTCCTCCTAAGTTCTTCGCATTCACCAAGGAGCTTGAGAAGAATAAATGTATTGATGTTCGTCACATTCAATCAAGTGAAAACTAATCAAATCTCTTCACAAAGGCACTTCCTACGACAATAATCAGAAAGCACATATATAATATTGGGATGCGCAATCTAAGAAATTTGTAAAGAATTGTTCATGTCAACATCAGGAGGAGTTTACGTGACTGCACTTTTTTTCCCTTACTATGGTTTTTATCCCAATGAGTTTTTCCTAGTAAGGTTTTTAACGAGGCTGTATAAAAACACTTAATGAAGACAATCATTTGATCATCACCACAAGGGGGAGTGTTGAAAATTAATATTTAAAATGTGAGTACCGAATATTTGAATGTTGAAAATAAGAGTTGTAAATATTGAAAATTAGTGTGTCATGATGTAGATAATGATGTATTTTATTTTTGGATTATTTGTAAAGAAGTTCTATAAAGAGGCTCACCATTTGTGAAAAAATTCACAATTAAGTAGAGATAAAAATATTATAAAGTGTGTACTTTGGTAAATTTTGAAAGTTTGAAATTTTTTACTTTTTATCATAAATTTTTACTTTTTCACAACAAAATTTACATTCTCATATATAATTTGAAGAAATAGAAACATATTTTTTAGAGTAGGACTCACATGAGACATGTTAGACCGTCTAACGGATCCTAACCTGTGAGGCTGGTCAACTCTATCGATATTCACAATAAAAAATAACGCTCTTAACATAAAAAGTAATACATTTTCATGGATGACCCAAATGAGACGTGTGTGTATATATATATATATATGTGTGTGTGTGTGTGGATCACATGTGAATGAGGGGGCAGAAGGTCAAATATTGCAGCCAAATAAATTGCGTTGAAAATATACAAAATTATACACATTTTTGGTCCCCCAGAGCCCACATAGACGACTAAGCTGCCATATTCTGCACAAAATCTCTAAACAAATCATGCATGTAATAATAAGCAAATATACTCATTATGCAGTCGATATACACAAATACAAATGAAATACAACGAATCTGGAAAAACAAAACACGGCAGAGCGATTTAAAGCCATAAAACTAGCTTTAAATTCAATGCAGGTGGAAAGGCGAGCAGCCGAAAGTGAAAACCCCAATATTCAGTACTGCTCTTAATTCTTCACTTCAGCCATAGCCCATATATATAGATTATGATGGAGACATCGCAACAACTCAAGTCCAAAGTAGTATATCTATTATTGTTCCCCCTTTATTTAAGATCCCTGTCAATATATTATATAGATATATAGTTTGGATCCAGTGTGGACATCAATGCAAACACTTTGAAATGCCGAACACCTATTAAATATAGGTAACGCTACTTCATTGATGTTCGCATAAATGTCCACAATATATAAGTGTCCCCAATAAATAAATAAATAAATATATATATATATATATATATTACTTTCACAATAGTATATATTATTATGCATCATTTTAGAAAAAAAAAATCATCATTTGATTCTGAAAATACAATTTCCAATGCTTACTATATCAAGGTACAGATTCCTCTATTTTCTAAGTAAGTTTGTCATGGCACCCGTTTTCTTCATTGAATTGATCCTTTCATCTAATTAATAAATAAAGCACTAAACTTTAATTAAAAGATAAAATCATATAATTCAACATAAAGTTATTCATCGGGCGTGCATTTTAAACATTTAACATACAAGAAAATCTTGAACATTTATCGGGGTGAACTCACAAGTATTAGTATGTTCTGCCAAGTTCTCAAAATCACTAAGATGCAGCACTAAATAATATTGGCTGCAGTTTTATCAAAATACCAAAACATTAATTTACGCATCTTCCGTTGAAGAACAGGAAACACTTTTTGAAAAAGTTCTTGAGCCTGATTCGATTTTTGTTAAGATCAAACACAAGTAGAAAGAAAGAGGGTATATTTTGATAGGACGTATTTTCTGGAAATTATGCGACGAGTAGGGACCTGGGTATATGTTGGTAGCATGTTGTTTCCTGGAAAATGTACAAGAACTTACCGAATCAAATCTTTCTATTCGAGCGAGTCCACCCGATCACCTAAACTCAAGCATACACTTAACAAAGCATGAAGAATTTAATGAAATGTTGCAAGGCCAAAAAACAGTTTCCCGCTAGCTAGGAGAAATTGCACTGATATAAACGAAAGGGAATTATTTGATGGTGTTGTCGACCGAATTATTAAAAAAAACAAAAAAATTATAGTAAACATGGAAATGACATTTTATTTCATTCAACTCATAGGACTCAAATTATGAAAATTCACAGTTTAAACGACAAAGATGGAATGCCACAATATGCAAACGGAGGAAAAAATATAAAGATTTAATGATTATTACCATGGATAATATTTTTTAGCAATTATATGATACAATAGAGCCAGGAATATTTTAGGGCTGGATGACTAGCTAGAGGAAAGACCTGAACCTATGGCGAAACCAGGGATGCACGGAATTGACGAGAAACGATTCCCTCAACGGTGACGATATTGGATAATATAATTCGAGTAATCTTTTCAGGTTTTCTCATTAAACCCTGATGTTAAAAATTAAAAATATTAATTCATTGGGTTACCATAACTAGTTCCTCCAAGAAAGCCACCACCGGGGGATGTGAGATTGTCCGTTGGATGAAGAACCGGTTGGGTAGAGGAAGCGCCGCCTCTTCCGGCGATGCTGCCTCCGCCTCCCCCTAGATGTAATTCAGATATGTTGGGAAATGATCCATCTCTTCCTTCTATCCCTTGGTCGTAGAGGAAGCCTTTGAAAACACGGCCTTCTATTTTTACAACGGCTTGGTATGCATACTCGTCTTCTCCGTCATCGAGTGAAGTTACTCTTACACACTTGAAAACTGCGGGAGCATGCACTTGGCCCGGTAATGAATCTCTAAAAGATGCATCTAAAGGTCCCATTAATTATGACACAATTTAGTATAAATCTTCGTTTTTTTGTCGAGGTATAGTTGCATGAAATAAAGGGAATGCAAATTATAAAAATCAACTAAGAATCGTTTAAAGATCGGACCTTGGTGGCTAGAACTGGTATCGAAGCTTCTTGGTGGAGTGGTGTTAGAAGTTGAAGTATGGGATGCAGTGGTGGTGGTTTGAGAAGTGCCGCCTAGCCTAGGTTTCTTGGTACCGGAAGTCGATTGCGAAGATCCGGCTGCGGGGATGTTTTCTCTAGCGATCTGCCGCTCTCGGCGGCGGGAAGCAGAAACCCAGGTGCTTCTTACGTGTGTGACACAATCATAGCCTCTACTTTTACAACAAGTTCTACATCTCCTGTGGATACAGTCTTTTTTGGCCTGGTTTCCACAGTCTTGACAAGTTGTGGTTCCCAAGGAAGACGACGACCCTCCGATTCCACAGGCAGGCGATTCCGCCAGTTCCACTTTGAAGCAAACTTGTATGATCCAGAATCAAGGGTTTCTTCGAGCTATATGCGGAAGAGTTCTGGCTCTGCTGGTGTTGCCACAATTGCATCCCGCCGCTGCTACGGCTGCGGGCAATGTTTAACACGTCGTCATTTGCCGAACCATCGCTGCCAATATTTTGCTGTGCTAGACATGGGGTGGCAGTGAGGAGGGGGATCACGCCCACACCAACTCCAACGCCTATAGCACCGGAGGCGCTAAATGGATGAGGGTCGAAGTTGATTGTAGTGGCTGCAGCGGCGGCGGCGGAAGAATCTGAGGGGTGATTCTGGAAAGAAGATGCCGGAGCAACAAAGAAAAATTCCGGTGGTAGGCCGCAGTTTATGTGCCTAGTGGAAGCCACTGAAGACCACATGCCCCCAGCAGCAGCTCCGCTATTACTCGTGGTGTTACCACCGGGAGCAGCGGCGCCGGCAGATCCTGCATTAAAGCCTAACGAGAGATCCCCGGCTGCTGATGAAGAAGAAGCCACCCAATCAGCAAACGCGCCAGAATCTGAAGTTAACCTCCGAGTAGTAGCCACAACTGCTAATTTCTTCGAATTTCTTCAAACAATTCCTCAATAATCACTACAAATTTTTTAAAAAAAAACTAATCACGTATATCTGTCTCTATCAAGGGCAAGATATCCTCTCATTTTTCCAAATCTTGAAGAATCTAAGAAGCAGTCGTTATTATGTATTTTTTTTTAGGAAAAAAAAGTGGGGTCACCGAAATTCTTCGGAGCAGGAGAAGATTTGTGAGACAAGAGACGAAAATAAAAAAAAAAACAAAGTATACAGACACGCAATTACAAGTGCTGATGGGGTCTTCTTCTTCCTTTCTGCTAGAACTTCCACACCATATATTACTGCCTACTTACTGATACTGTCCCCTTGGCTTTATTCATGAAAAAAGTTTCTCCCGGAGAGGGACTTGTGAGCTTCCTATGCCAGTACTGGTCATGACCCAACCATAGATATAAAGACAGAATTCAAGAAGCATATTAATTAAGAATTAAATCCAACACTTGGGGAGGTGGAGAAGAAGAAGCGCCGGACACCCCCACAAGACAAGTAAGACATGAAAGTGGTGTTGGTGCCGACCAATTATCAAGAATCCAACTTGGTTTGCTGAATGAATGAGGTGGGTTCTTGTCTGCCTCTCGCTCGCATAGATTATAGGATGTGATTATTGGAGAGAGAATATTAAATTAAACAAAGTAAAAGTGGAAGAAAGGCAAGAAATTCTCTGTTTTGTAGGTTTTGTGAAGCCCTAAAGTCACATGCCAAACTCCACTCCTTTTTCTATCTAGTCTCCACTATATTCTCTCTTTTTTTCCCAAACTACGTATAAAATAATAGAAGCTCAATAGTTTGCAAAATCAACTTTATAACAAGATAGGTAGTAGTGATTAAAAATTCAAAATGCACTTTATGTGAAAATTTTCATAGGAGGCTGATGTGGGGACTCGGACGCTAATCATCTTTTTAATTATCGTTGGGATTTAATTATCAGTAAACAGGATCTAAAATTTTTTTTTCTTTTAAAATATAAGTGCGGAAGGTAATGGCATATAAATAACATACATATCTGTATAAAAGTACAATAATATACAACAGTCTTTCAATTAATCTAAGGTTCAACTACTAAAGTTCTAGTAATAAAACCTATCTATATCCAAGTCCGGAATCACCACGCTAAACTCATCTTCTCTCGTCATCTCTCGACCCGATCATGCCCCACCTGTTGTCATGCACACATACAAAACAAGACAACAGCCGGATAACTCCGGTGAGAATAAATCTCAGTATAAACATGGTAAGCATGTATAGAAACAATCTAAATCATAAAACATGCTATCATGATCATATACTAAAAGGCAATAGGTTTCATAATCTATGAAACCAATTCAAAATAAGCATGCAACTTGAATCTGATAAACATGCGACTCAAATTAAATCATAAAAACATGCTATCATGACTGAAAGCAATAAAAACGGGTTTCATAGTTTATGAAACCACATTCATAAACGCATGCAGTCCTAGTCAAATCATGTCTAGACTCGACTCAACTATAACTCTAGGGATCCCGGGGTGAATAAGACGTCACTGTCTGTCACTTACCCTCCCAATCGGGGTGACGTATGTCTTATTCCTAGACTTCGGTCATATCTGTATCGAATAATCTACAATAGGACGGTGTCTGTCCCTATGTAACGATAGCCCGAACGTCTAGAAGTCTGACTGTTTCTGTCAAACTTTCCTATCTCAAATGCAATGCCTAACCATCTGTAAACAAAGCATGTTCATTTCAAAAGATTTGAATATAAAGTCTATAAACAAATCATAATCATATCAGAAGATAAACAATAATCAAGTATGTGATTTTATTGGGAAACTCAAATGAGATCTGATTTGAGTTATATCTTCTCAGATATCACATGAATTATACCTTTGTCGTCCCGGTCTGACGAAGACGATGACCTGTATTCAAATCTGTCCATTTCCAATCTGAAAAGACAATATCGAATACATAGTATTAATGAATATCTCAATTCACAATCTGTTCTGATCAATACTCAACTCAGTATATAATCTGATCAATATCTGAACAAAATACAATCTGATTGATATCATCGACATCACAATATAATCGAAATCATATCTGAATCTGATCAATCTAAATCAACTGATGTTTCGACGGTATAACAATACAATCTGAATAACCCCGTCAATTCTGAACATCACAAATATAATACTGGAACTCATAATCTGTGTCAACATAATTCCTACTCTGAATATTAACACAATTCTGATATAGAGTTTCAGTCAACATCTTTCAAAAATCATAACAATTACAGAAACGGTCTGTTCTTTAATCTGACTTCCATTCTATAATGTCTACGGTAGTAGAAACACCATATCTGATTCGTATTAAATTCTGACAATATCATAAATTCAAATCTTGTCTAAACGTAACAAAACTTACGTCCAGTTGTAGCCTGCGTTGATGGGAACACAGTACTTTAGTCAGATTCGAGTTCTGATAATCGGATTGAACAAATCACAAGACTAAGGTACGATGAGGCTTGGAGGATTTCTGAAGCTCTCCTCGTTCTTGCTGAAGGCTAAGGAAGGAAAGATGAATCATATATATATATCATGTTGCATGCAAAGCTACGTGTCACACATTTCTTCAATCCTGATTGGCGCTCGAGCGGTAATAAATTTCCGCCCGGGCGCTCACTCGGCGCTCGGGCGGTTAAAATCTACCGCCCGGGCGCGGAGGGTTCTGTCCATCTATTATCTTATCACCACTTGGCGCTCGGGCGGTCACAAACTACCGCCCGGGCGCCACATCTTCTGCCCGAACCATGCTCCTATTGAGCATTTGCGCTCGAGCGCCAATAGTTCTGCTTAAAACTGGTGTAATTTAAATGCTTTGCTCCATCTGATCTCGTAATGGCCCGTTTATAATTATATCTATTTAATTCACTAATCTCATAGTAAATTACGATAATCAAATTCTCGGGCATTACACTGATATCCAGGCGAAAGTTAAATTTATGATCCTGCAACTTATATTTTTTTTCCATATTTTATCTTGTTACCGATTAATTCATGTTCTTATGATTCAACTTATTTATTTTTTTTATTTTACTTTTTTTATCGAATTGTTGATGTCACATCAAACAAATCAACAATATATGTCACAATGACAACAATTATATGTCATTATTTTTGTCAACAGGTCATAATTTTCGGTGACCGTTGGCACTTTAACAAAGATGAACTAAAATCAAAATAAAACGCAAAATAGTGGACTCTCAAACCATATATTGAGTGATAATGAGACTACTAAATAAAATATCTACAAATTATGGAACTAAAATTATAATTTTTTTCATACTAGTTACGATGAGATCATTAATATACTAGTGATTTTCAGCTTGCAACTAATGTATTTAATTATTATGATAGATTAAAATTCAGTAAATTGGGAATTAATGGAAGTAAAGTAAAGGATGTTTTGGAAAAATAAGATTAAAATCGTGGAGAATATGAAAAGGTGTGGGAGATTATGTGGTTTTGTCTGATTATAAACATAAAAAATTACAAGATAAAAACTATATTTTTCTCTAGTTGTAATTTTAAAAAACATGAGTACAAAATTTGAGAAATCAAACAACATAAGGGAATAGTTTCTCTGATCTTCAACTTTCGCATAATTAACAATGTTTATCATAAAAATATACCAGTAATTCATTTTATTCAAATATATTGAGAGAAAAAAATGCATATATAGAAATCTATAAAATATTAACAGAATTAATACTTAAGATGAGAGGCCTAAATTTTAGAGAGAGCAGATGAAAATATAATAATTTATATAATGTTTGTTTTTTTTAAATAAAACAGTTATTTTCGAAAACAATGCTATAGTTATTATGGCTCAAATATATTTTCAAGAAATATATGAATATTTACTCACCGGACTCAGCAATTAATTTGTTCATTTTATCATCGTATTATCGTACAACATTATTGTACTGCTTGAAAAGGCATTAATGAAATAATGATTGCCCAAAATGCCACTCACTCGTATTGCCACAAACCGGTACAACCTAATTCTTTGAATATACATTTTTTTAATGTAAAATACACTTATATATATATATATATATATATATATATATATATATATATAAGTAAATAAATCTTTATATATTTATTTGTATCTTTCTTAGCTTTATTTTTTATAAGCTAATTATCATTTCATCCGTTACTTTTCTTCCTCTTCACTGAAAGAAATCCACCCAGCCCAACAGAAGAGATTTTTCAATAGATGTTTGTTCAATCTCGACGAAATCGATAAGTTTGGTTCTTCCGTTCCCTCCGCTTATTCTGCTCGGACGCAAATAGCGAACTAGCCATAAGAGTAAAGAGTAAAGAGTAGAAAATATAGAACGAAAGAGTTGGCCTAGAATAATTTGTGATTATAATTTTTGAACAGTATATAATTAATTTAGTTTGAAATGAAAAGAAAATAGTAGAATATAAATATATCAATAAATAGATTAAGTAGTAAATTATTTGATAGAAGGTGGGGTTGAATATAATAGATGAAGGAAATTGAAAATACACCGACGTACATAAGAAATTTTAAACTTTATTATAGTATATAAAAGAGATTATATATATATATGATTATGTTCTTTTTTTATTGGGCTCGTATATGTAATATGATTAATTATGTCATCGACCGCGATGATTTATAGCTAGAGTTGTATAGTGACAATTATTATTGCTTAGGTATGGAATTAAATGTGGTCGCGTTAATTATTTTCGATGGAATCATGCCCTTAAGAGTGAGAGAATTTTCTCAGAAGTTAAGTTAACGTTTTTAAATGTTATTTGATTATTTAATTATGGAGTATTTTTTTTGTGAGATGGTCTAACGAAGCTTTCTATGAGTCAGGTCAACCCTACCGATATTCATAATAAAAAATAATACTCTTAACATAAAAAACAATACTTTTTATGGATGACTCAAATAAGACATATATGTCATAAAATACGATCTATGAGATTATCTCACACAAATTTTTATGGAACTAAAGTATGTATTGTTTATTGTTTAATATAAGTGTTATAAAAGTGGATGCTCAAAAAAAAAAAAAACTTTTCTGTAAGTGGATTATTTTAACCTTTTTAAATTCGTTTGTGGGATGGAATTTATTGGCATTATTATAATATTATATATATATATATATATAATTTTTTAAAAGGATAAAATTTTTAGATGATTTTTTTCTTGGTTTTGTGTCATTTATTTGAATATTTTTAGTTTTTGTTCTGAATTAATTTACTATCTAAGTCCACTGATTTATTATTTTTTATTTTATTCTAATTTCATTAAATTATTAATGTAAACATGTCACCGAAAAATGTTGACATGTTACCATAAATTTATTTAGTTTCCTAATAATGTAATTATACCATATTTACACTAGCTTATTAGTGTTTATATATATATATATATATATATATATATATATATATATATATATATATATATATATATTCTATTCATCAATATTTATCCCTTAAAATATGAAACTTATGTATACATATATATATATATATATATTCATCAATATTTATCCCTTAATATAAAATACGAACTCAAACTCAGTATTTTATTATTTTTCTCTATGATATATGTTTAGTATTATTTTATTCGTTGTTTTTAAAAGGTTCGTACAATATTTTGGCTTTACTCAAACACCTAAAACTTGTTATGGGCCTTTTAAAAATTCTTAATGGGGCATGATATTGATAAATGATCTATTTATATGACATTCTACAATGAATTTAATAAAATTCATAATACCTTCCATGTTAAAATATAAGTTCATGATAATATTACTAGGTATCGTATTATTTATTCAATAGGTTTTATATGCTAATGCATGCTATAAAAATTTGATATAGAAAGTTATTATTGGAGATAAACAAACAAAAATTGATAGAGTGACTCTCATGTGAGACCGTCTCACGGATCATAATCTGTGAGACGGGTCAACCCTACCCATATTCACAATAAAAAGTAATACTCTTAGCATAAAAAGTGATACTTTTGCATGGATGACCCAAATAAGAGATCTGTCTCACAAATAAAATCCGTGAGACCGTCTCACACAAGTTTTTGCCAAATTGATATTTAAGTTAAAAAATTAAAATTACCTATGTGCATGAATGTATGGGTGGGTGGCCGTCTGACTATCGTTTACTGCGTTTTAGAACATCAGACAAATCACAGAAAAAATGTTAAATATATGTCAAAAAATAATAATCATTCAATTACTATTACAAATATAAGGATTTTCAGTTGGACATTTTTAGAACAGATGATGAGACATTAATTGATTATACTATACGACTTTTATTCATCTTACGTTCGATTAAAGTCTATAAAAAATTAGAGTTGTAAATCGTTATCTTATTTATATATTGATTTATCATTTTCGTATCATACATCATTTAACATATTTTATCCGGGAATGTTCAGTGGTTTGATGAAGTTAGTAGCATCATCACATGCTGATGTCAGGGTTGATAATTTTATTATATGTTTCTACGATTGTGAAATGATATGGAAGAGATATATGATGTTGAAAATTATACATAATTAAATTTTAAAACATTATTAAAATTACATATGATTAAAAAAATACACATAATTTACAATCTTACACACAATAATTTAAAAAAAAAAACAAATTTTTTTCTTTCAATTTTTCCATTTTTTTATGATTTCTTAATTTTTGTATATTAATTTTTATTTTTTTTAAAAGGATGGGAGCAGTATTCTTTTTAAAATTTAATTTAATTTTATATAAAAATAACAATAAAAAAAAATTTATTTCTCGCACAGAGAGTCTTCATGCGAGAACTCGTGAACATCGAAGGTGGAAACATCCGCATGCTTCTTCCTCGACCATTGGAGGCCAAGAAAACCGACGAAAGAGGAAGCCGGCGAAGTGTTTTTTTTTTCTTTTACATATTTTGCACAGTCCATTTTAGGTCAACTTCTTAAATAAAATTTTAATAATTTTTGTATAATAGTTCATTATCGTAGTATATTTTAAACTCAATTGTGTAATTTTCTCAGTTTAAAAATAATTCTGACCAATCTTTATTTTATATAATATGAGATTATAAAAAAACCCATTTTCTAAGTTTTTTTTTTACTATTATTTTTACTTGAGCGAGAAGTATGTTTCATTTCAAACTCTTAGATTTATCTTTAAATTGAGATATTCAGATAAGATGAATTATAAGTTATCGAAAATTTAATCTACTTTCAACTTATTAGAACTGTTTTAAATAAAATAAAAAATAATTATTATTATTATTATTGTAATATTTTTTAGTTTTTTCAGTATAAATATTATTTCCAACTAAACTTCCCATGAATTTTAAAAACATGTTGCCCTTGTTTATGTAAATTTGAAAATACAATTTTAACATTTTGACATGGTTAAAACATAATGGAAAAGTAAAATAATTTTTTTAAAAATGTTTTGGAATAAAACCAAAATATACATTCAATTGCACAAAATGTTTAATCCCAACATTTTTCTCATATCATTATATCGCTAATTTAACATAAATAATTTTTTTATATAAATATTTAATAACAAATTAAATCACTTATTAGATAGTTGCATTAATTAAACGAGTTAATATGATTTATATTTATCATGAATAATAATATATTGACAAAAACTTGTGTGAGACAATATCATATGTCGTATTTTGTGAGACAGATCTCTTATTTGGGTCATCCATGAAAAAATACTACTTTTTATGCTAAGAATATTATTTTTTATTGTGAATATCAGTAGGATTGATCCGTCTCACAAAAGATCTACTCTAATATATTTGTAAAATGAGAGGAGGAAACATCTAATTTTAGATTAGTTCGACTTTAATTTTGTGATATATCATACCAAGAGTCGTTCAGTTATTATTAAAAAAATCATATTATTTTTTTCATATAAGGTGCTGCATCGATCTCTCTACAACTGATTCGATGAATATTTTGAAAATAAAATATGGAATATATCATAATATTGCAAAAAATAATTAATTAATATGCGCGTGAAGTAGCAGTTGGAGGGTGGTGCGCGTGGAACAAAAAAAGCTAGGGACAGCGTAGATCTAGCCTAGAACTAAAGGCTGGGGGCTATACCATGATGATAATGGTGGCTTGATTCACGAGGCCTCGAGCCCAGCGCTCTATGGAGACAGTGGGTGGTGGCCACCGCCCAATTACCCGGATTTCCTCCGCCGTACTTTTTGTCCCCAATCTCTCCACTCGTCAGACAACACACTGTGCTATTATATATACGTGTGTGTTTTTGTATATATATTTTGTCCAAATTGTTTGTAAAAAAAAGTGACAAATTAAATTGTTTAAAATTTAAATTATTCTGATTTCAATAAAAAAATTTAAAAATAAAATTATTCTGTCATGCGAAAATAAGAGGCTACCTTGGGCATTTTTAAAAATTCAGCTTGACACTAATTTTGTCTATGACAAAAAATTGTGTGAGACGGTCTCACGGATCGTATTTGTGAGACGGATCTCTTATTTGGGTCACCCGTGAAAAAGTATTATATTTTATGCTAAGAGTATTACTTTTTATTGTGAATATGACTAGGGTTGACCCGTCTCACATATTATGATCTTTGAGACGGTCTCAGATGAGACCCACTCATTCGTTAGATATATTAATATTATTTATATTTAAAATAAAAATTAATATTTTTTATGAGTGATTTAAATTGAATATCTTTCTTACACAGTTGATCTGTGATACCGTTTTACGATAGTTTTTGTGCTTTGGAAAGTGGAAAAAACTTGACGCTAACATGTCTATTACGACATCTATGATATAAAATATATATGTTGGAGAATTTATGCTGTTCATATCATTATCATATTAAAAGCTTAAAATATTAATATTTTTTTAAAAAAATATTTCTTCACTGTTATAAACATCTCCTACAACCTTTTCATGATTCCACAATCAAAAATTAATTTAATAGTTATAATTATTTTTTAATAACTAATTTTTGTATCAGCTAGTTTTGAGAAGTTGAGAGGGGATTATCTGAAAAATTAAATTACATAATTTGAGAAAAATCATTACATGGTTTGAGAAATTTAAAACTTAACAATAAAACATAGGAAAATAACAAATCTACAAATGATATTTGTTGAAATTTGATGAGATTTTATATAACTAAGTTAAATCCTAGCAATAAAAAAGATTTCAAGATATTTGAGTTATATGGACAAAATAAAATTTCATTTATGCTTTTAAAAACTTATAAAATATGGTTTCAAAAATTTTGAAATCAATTATTTTAACTATCAAATCCAGTTTCCAAATAACATTTTCCAAACACCAAAACATAATTCCAAATATGTGGATTTAAAATCCAAGTCCAAATTCATTTTTAATTCCTCCAAATATTGTCTTCATTATTTATAATTTTTGTAAAAGATTTAACTTAAAATGTACATTTAGCTGTATCAAAAAAAATGTACATTTAGCTTTATTTTGTAACTGGATTTAGCTTAACTTGTTTAAAAAAATTTAATATTCAAATATTTAGTTATTAGTTTTCTTTTTAATATAAAAATGAGCTAGATTTGACGATCAATTAAAAGTTTTTCTTTTACTTGTTTTCATAATAATTTACGTGACTAAAGACAACCACATTGTTAACATTATAACAATTAAAATCATGAAAGAATGTTAATGCTTTAGTTAATTATAATTATATTAGTATTAAATTTTTATATCTGTTCAATTTATTGAAAGTTTCATTCAAGATGAATTTTTTGCGAAAACATGTGATAATGTTTTGAATATGTAGGATCGAGCGTTTGTCGTTTTGCCAAAAGCTATAGCTGGTGGTAATGATGCAACTCAAATTCTTTAAACCTCACAACAGCTCAAGCACCACGGTTCGATCGCTCTACTAAGCAAGGACAATTATTGCACCCAACAATCTTCCTCTCAATAATTATTCTTGCAATCAATGAGAATTGAACATGTGAACTTGGCTCTGATACCAATTATAGGACCGAGCCCTTGTCGCTTTACCAAAAGTTATAGTTGGTGGTAATGGTACAACCAGGGACGGAGCCACCCCAAAGGCTGGGGTGAGCTCCAGCCCATGCTTGTTTTTTGGGTTTATTTAAAAATATGGATTAAGTTTTTTTTTTTTTTTTTTTTTAATTTTAGCCCACAAATTTATAAAATAAAATAACATTGAATATATCACAAATTTTAGCCCACAAATTTTTAGCCCAGGATCGAAACTTTTTCTGGCTAAGTGCCTAAGTCCCTGGGTGCAACTCAAATCTTTAAACCGTACAGCAGCTTTAATACTACGGTTCGATCGCTCTATCAAGCAAAAATAATTATTGCACACAAGATAATATGAAATCAATTCAAACTCAAATAAATAAATATTTCAGTTTTATGTCATAAAAACAACTTTAGATTCACTAACAAAATTTTTAAAAAAATTGTTATTTGTATTTTATTTATATTTTTTTTTATTATTTGCACTACAATTTATTAATAATTTTTGCACATATTTTGGCACAACGTAGTTTAATTAGTATTTTGAGTTATGGGATTTAATTCCCATATATATACAACAAACTATAATTTTTAATATTTTGCATCGTTAATGATATCTTTATCTTTCTTTCAAAACAAAATTGATGTATGTCAATATTATTTAAAATATATTCATTAAGGGTGGTTAGTTTTTAAGAATAATTTGAGAATTATTATAATTAATAATACAAAATATACATCAATCTCTCATAATAATTACTTTTGGTCAATTTAATATGCGGATAAAAATACTAATGTTTTCATTCGATAAACATTATTATAAAAAACCATTTTTGTAAATTCTAAAAATAATTATACTTTTTAATCAAAATTAATGAGGTAAATATTTTTTGCAAAAATTAATTATATTAAAAAATCTAGGTACATCAAAATATGCAATATATATACATAATTAGAAGGCCAATTGTCATTCCTACATATATATATTGTTCTTCAAAATTTCCATGGACGGCTGAGAGAAATATAGGCTGGGCCTCATTTAATGAATTTGATAATATAAATTTTGGACAGTTCTCTAATTCTTTTTGTTTCCTGGTTTAACTGGGGCTGAAGCCTATGCCCGTCAGGCCTTTGAATTGTGGATACTTAATGCCTTTGTTATTATCAGTTTATTGTCCAATCTACAATGGCCACTCATAAAGTAGATATTTTTGGGATTTTGGAGTCTAAGTTTCATGACAAAGACTTACTGAATTTCGTTCGCATTCAATGTACAGGTACGCAATTTGTTCATAACTTTGATCTTAATAGCAAGGGTAGAATCTTTGTTTTGTGTATGGCTTTAATACGATTGTGCAAAGGAGAGACCTTTGGGATGATCTTAAATCATTTGGAACATTGTGTAATCTACCATGGATTGTGATGGGTGATTTTAATAATGTTTTATCCCAACATAAAAAGAAAGGAGGTTTGCAAGTTAAGAATTATGAAACTAAAGATTTTGTGGATTGTGTAGCATCTTTAGACTTGCTTGACCTTCAGCGTAAGGGCTGCTATTTTACATGGTCCAGCCCATCTGTTTGTAGTAAGTTGGATCGTGTTCTAGTGAATCAAGCATGGCATTCTTCGAATTTTCATGGGTTAGTTGAGTTTGTTGCTCCGGGTTGTATATCAGATCATGCACTTGCTCTTGTTTCAGTGTGTGAACAGAGAAAACAACAGTCCAAGCCATTTAAGTTCTTCAACATGTGGACACTACATGATGATTTTCAGAAATTGATCAGGGACAGATGGACATTTTTTGGGTATGGAACCGCGCAATATGTGCTCAAACAGAAATTTGTAGCTCTCAAGAAGCCTCTGCAATCGATGAACAAATATTCTTTTAGTAGTATTTCAGCTAGAGCTACGGCTATGAAAAACAAACTGGAAAATCTGCAACTTCGATTACTGAAAGATGGGATCAGAACAGATGAATATGCCGAAGTCACAAGACACACCGAAATCTTGCTAGAGGCGGAGAGAATGTTCATAGCGCAAAAAGCAAAGATAAATTATTTGAAGCAAGGTGACCGATGCACTAAGTTCTTCCATGATGTGATCAAGAGAAATCAAAAACGGAATGCTATCTTGACAGTTATGCGAAGTGATGGCAGCTCATGTACTGTACAAGAGGATATCGCAGATTGTTTTGTTCAACATTACAAGGGTCTATTGGGTACCAAAATAGACAGATCATATTTCGATCATGATATTCTCAATGAGGGTCAGTTTGTTAGGGAACAAGATTGGGATGGTCTCACCAAAAAAGTAACAGTAAAAGAAATCGAAGCGGCCTTGTATGATATTGATGATGATAAAGCACCGGGCTCGGATGGGTTTGGGGCTAAGTTCTTCAAGAGTTCATGGAATATTATCAAAGAGGATGTTTGTTCAGCGGTTCTAGAATTCTTCTCCTCCCGGAAATTACTAAAACAATGGAATCATGCAATCATTGCTCTAGTGCCGAAGAAAGTTGATCCAAACTATGTCAATGACTATCGACCGATCTCTTGTTGCACGGTCTTTTACAAGCTTATATCTAAAATTCTTGTCAACAGGCTGTGCGTGTGTATGGATGCTATTGTAGATGATGCACAAGCGGCTTTCATTCAAGGAAGATCTATTGTTGATAATATTCACTTAGCTCAAGAGTTAATGCGCAAATATGCTCGTAAGCGTGGATCGCCGAGATGCATTTTCAAAGTGGACCTGGAGAAAGCTTATGATACAGTTGACTGGGAGTTTGTGCATGAGGTTCTTTTGGCACTGAAATTCCCTTGCTTGTTTGTAGACTGGATTATGGAGTGTGTCACAACGACATCTTATTCTATTGCCATTAATGGACATTATCACGGTCTTTTTAAAGGGATGCGTGGTCTCAGGCAAGGTGACCCTCTCTCACCCTTATTGTTTACTTTATGTATTGAGGCGTTGTCTCGTATGTTGAAGCGAATGTCTAGATCTCAAAATTTCAAATTCCACCCTAGATGTTTGAATATTAGAATTACGCATTTGGCATATGCTGATGATTTGTTGCTTCTCTCTTATGGTGATCGAATTAGTGTCTCAATGATTATGCAATGCCTTAACAACTTTGGTAATACAGCGGGTCTTCGTGTCAATGCTTTGAAATCTAATGTCTTCTTGGCTAGCGTTGATGATAATATCAAGCAGGATATATTGGACTCCACAGGGTTCACGGTTGGGACACTACCGTTCAGATATTTGGGTATACCAATTGCAGCAAAGAGGCTTTGTGCGGCAGACTACGGAGATCTCTTGGACAGTGTGACAAGAAAGGTTAGTGCTTGGCCTCGTAACTCCCTATCTTATGCAGGGAAAATCGAGTTGATTAGATCGGTCATTCAAGGTATTGATTGTTTCTGGCTGTCTATTTTACCCGTTCCGAATTGTGTTATTAGCTCGATTCAGTCAATATGCCGCAAATTCGTTTGGCCTACAAAACACCCACCGATTGCTTGGTCGTTCTTATGCAAACCACTTGCAGATGGAGGTGGTTTGAAAGATTTAAAAGCTTGGAATCGTGCACTATTAGCAAAAACTTTATGGAATATACATTCTAAGAAAGATAGCTTGTGGATTAAAAGGGTTAACCACATTTACAGTTGCTTTGGTGGGGTATGGAATTGGAGTTTGAAAAAAGATGACTCACCCTTGGTCAAGAATATACTTCTCATCCGTGATGAAATCATTAGTGCTGAGGGTACTGTGGAAGCTGCTACTGCTCGGCTTCATAGTTGGTTCGGTAATAATGGGGGAATTGGGAGAGCATATGATTACTTTGTACATGCTAAAGGGAGGTGGCCGTGGAAACCTCTCTTGGCTAAGGCTTGCATTCTTCCAAAACACCGCTTTATCTTTTGGTTACTTGCCCATTCCAAACTCTTGACTCGTGATAGATTGGGCTACCTTGAAGATCGTAAATGTGTTCTATGTCACACCAAGGATGAGACAGCCTCGCACTTATTTTTCCAGTGCAAGATTTCCAAGCTCATTTGGGACAGTGTGCGCGCATGGTTGCATATGGATAGAGCAATGACTTCTCCCACTTCGATACTTCGTGCTTTCAGAGGAATTTACAGTGGGAACTCCATGCTCTCAAAGATGAGAATTAGGGCATTATCAGCAACTATTTATCATGTTTGTTACAGTTATGTTTGAGAATGAGAAGATGAATATTGATGCTATCGGCCTTAAGATCAAGATTCACACATACATATGTGTTCCAGGGGCGACAACTTTTTGGGTGTAACTTCGATTTCTCTATGTAAACAGTTTTATATGACTAGGTGTGTTTGTATTTGTTGATCTATGATCTTATTTATCTCCTGGGGATGCCCAGAGTATTTGTACTTCTAACTCTTTTTACCACTTAATTTGAATGCATTTCATTCAAAAAAAAAAAGTGATGATATCCAGATGAATTGGGGGCAATTCACCGGATAATGAAAATAATTTTATATTAGAAAATTTGAGCAAGGATCATGGCTTCAACTGTAACCTGCAAACAAGTAAATGAACTTGTGAATGGGCGTCGGAGGGATATCCGGCGTATCCACTCTGATGCTTAAGTTAGCATGTGAAAAGGAAAGTAAAGACGACTGTATATGTAGTAATATACATGAGTGTTTGAGAATTAAGAATTCCAGAATCTTTAAATTAAATGAGAAATAAACCTGCTATTTATAATAGTAAATCTCATAATTACATTGTTTTCAATATCCACTTGCTAAGTATTGCAAGTCGGCTGCCCATACTTTTGCTTCTGATGATTTCCAAAATACGGCAAACCTATTATATTCTTATAGATTAGATAGCTCATATCGATACACACGAGTGTGGTGCACTTCTCGAGGTAGCTCGGGTAGAAAGTACTCGGGAGCTTGCACAAGAGCTTGGGCTCGTGATTATTCGGGAAGAGAATAAATTCCGGCTAATGAGGAGAGTGTCCAGCATATTAATTCTTATTTGTGCTATCCATTTAATATCTCGGATCATCCATGACCCGGACTTTTATGAGGGTATCATCATTATTCATCAATATTACATGTTCATGAAAGAACTTCCAACAAGCCAATAGCCTCAGCTTCTCTGATCACCAGAGCTTCTTCTTCGAATATCATAGTCCCGCACGCTACAGACTCTCCATTATCACCCTTCAAAACTATGCCAATTCCAATAGATTTCCTGTCATTAAACACAGCTGCGTCCGCATGGCACTTGTAAAAATTGACAGCCATTTTATGCCAGAGGTTACAAACACTTGTTATTATTAGTTCATGACTAGCGAACTGGGCATTGTTTGAAAATAAGTGAAATTATAATATTTTTCTTGTTTCTTTGACTAAAAAATTATATAGATAATTTAATAAGAATTAATAATTGATTAAATTTTAAAAATGAACAAGGGACAGTGAGGTTAGAGGAAAAAATGTGATAACTTAGTAATTTGAATCTTAACTTAAAGAAGATGTGCTTTATATTTTGGGTTAAATGAGAATAAATTTTTATGTGATTTTGACATACCAAAAGAGTTATTATGAGTTATGCAACTATATTATATAAAAGTATAGATGATATTTTATTATTATTATTATTATTATTATTATTATTATTATTATTATTATTATTATTATTATTATTTAAATAAAAGAATATATTGGTATACGAATTGATAAATCAATAAATTGATACACAAACTATTATAAATATCTTAATCGGTACATGATTCATTTACTCTGGATCTAAATTAATTTAGGTCCATTTATTCTTCTTAAATTCAATTTGGAACAATTTTTTTCAAAGTTCTTTTATTGATTTTTTTAAAAAGATTATATTTATTTAAAATTATAGTATAATAGATAAATAGCATACTATTTATATTAAAATTATTGAATAATGCAAATATAACTCGATAGATACTTATGTACTCATTTATAATATATTTATTTTTTAAAATATTAATAAAATAATATTAATTTTATTTATCAATATTATAGTATTATAGATATATATTAATAAAATTACAACTCATCAAAAAATAAATATATATAAAATATACACTAATATATCAAAAATATAATAAAATAAATATATGTCGCTGAAGCTTAGAAGTATTGTCGTCGGACGATCTAATTAATCATAATCATCGTTTTATTTTTTCGAAATATGATATCGATATGTTAAGAATCTAGATAAATATTCAACATAGGCAAAAATTTGTGTGAGACGGTCTCACGAGTTGTATTTTGTGAGACGGATCTTTTATTTTGGACATTCATGAAAAATATTACTTTTTATGCTAAGAGTATTATTTTTTATTGTGAACATCGATAGAATTGACCCGTTTCATAGATAAAGATTCGTGAGATCGTCTCACAATAGATTTACTCTTCAACGTAACAGTTTTAAATCATAAAAATTCCTAATAAAATTGGTCGCATGTGGCGGCCAAAGCATTAACACGATGACATGTTATTCTCACACTTTGTCTCGATTTATATGATTTTAATGAATGTTTTTTTATGAGCTTGGTTGATATTTTGGGTAATTTTTTAGTTATTTGAATCGTATTTTAATTTGAATATAAGATAATTTTTTTAAGTATTTTATTAATTTTTATAATTATGATATGATAATCATTTAAATATAATCAAATTATAATTATAATATATAATAATTTAAGATTTTTTTTATAACTATGAATTTTTTAATATAAATTAAATTATATATAAAAAAGATTATTCTATATCTGTTGCGTAATTGTATAATTTGTTTATATATAATTTAATTTATATAAAAAAAAATGTCATAATCCATTTGAGGCTTGGAAATCCAATTGATTATTATACGTGATATTGTTAAACCTATCGACCTTGTTTTTAAAGATATATAGCCTCAAGACATACAGCTACGCAAAGTTTCCAGCCGATATATCATATTCAAAGAAAATCAGCTCAGAAAAAGAATTATTTAAATTTTAGAATAATAATGATTGTAAATATATATATATATATATGTATATATATATGTTTATTTATTTTTTATTAAAAAGGTTATTTTCACCAAATGAAATATGCAAAAAATATTTCCGAACATTTACATGTCGACTCCATTTTAGAAAATGAAGAAATAGAAAGTATTCGAAAACCCTTCTTGCTACTCAATTTCGTTATCGGTCCTCTTTTATTCCCAAAGAATTCGGATTCGATTACATCTGCTGAGTTTGATCGAAATCAGACTTTACTAGTCTTGTAAGGAATTAATTGACCGTTATTAGAAGTGGAATATCATGGCAATAGCAGCGCCTGAGCAGCTGAATGTAAGTGAAGTCCCGGCGTGGGGTTCCAGAAGTGTTGACTGCTTCGAGAAATTGGAGCAGATTGGTGAAGGAACTTATGGGTATACTCATCTATTCTCTCCTTTTGCAATCGCAATTGTAGTGATTTCTTTGGGTACTAGTATTGACATCTTTGCAAGCTACCGATTGTATCAGAGCCGAGTAAACGATTAATTTCATAATTCCATTGTGTGTAATACTCTTTTTATTGTATTTTTCCTGTCAAAGCTTCGATCTTTATCGTGTGGTTTTGGGCTTTTGGCTTTTGAAGTACATAAATTCTCACATTTCCTTGTTAAAATGCGAAAAGTAACTAGCTTGCACAATCCTTTTCTTGGATCCGATGTTTTATGAACTTTTCCTTATGTTGTTCTTTTGTTTAAACCGAGTTAATTTTTACTTGCAGACAAGTTTACATGGCAAAAGAAATTGAAACTGGGGAAATTGTTGCTTTAAAGAAAATTCGAATGGACAATGAAAGAGAAGGGGTATAATATTTAATTTTAGTCTGTTGACACTTACTGTTACTGGTTCTACACTAGCAATGGAAGGTCACCCCCATTACCGACTGTTCTTTTTATGGCTTTTGATTTAAAATCATCTCTGGTAACAGTTTCCCATAACGGCGATTCGTGAAATTAAAATATTGAAGAAGCTTCACCATGAAAATGTCATTAAATTGAAAGAGATCGTAACATCTGCTGGTAATCTTTCAAGTTTATGATAGCTTTAATTTAAATTCTCTATCCACTGAATTTAGATTATGTTATCTGAACTTTGTAACTGTTTTACAGGTCCTGAGAAGGATGAGCAAGGGGCATCAGGTAAATTGTTGATTTTCTTTGTGCTTGATGTGTATGCCTTCTGTTCATATGCATGCTCACAGCATCAAATCAACAATATTGTTCGTCCATAATAAAGTAACAAGAATAATTTGATATCTGAAGACGTTGATTAGGCTGTGCAACAAATTTAAGGTAGATAGTTTCACACTTTTTGCATTTCGATTGCCGCTACAGATGGTAACAAGTACAAAGGTGGAATTTACATGGTCTTTGAGTACATGGACCATGATTTGACTGGTCTTGCTGATCGTCCTGGGATGAGATTTTCAGTTCCACAAATTAAGGTAGCATAGAGCGTCGTAGTATGCAAGACCATTTAATTTAGTCGCATATCAGGTGCTTCTGATGGAATTTGGAAAAGAAGAGTGACAATCAAAATATTGATTTGCATTTTGCTCTCCTTTTAGTGCTACATGCGACAGCTTTTGACAGGGCTTCACTACTGTCATGTAAATCAAGTGCTTCACCGTGATATTAAAGGTTCTAATTCAAAATAAGTACTTAACTTAAATTTCTTTCATCATTTACGGTGCTGAAATTAGGTGTCTTATATCTTGATTTGCAGGTTCAAATCTTCTGATAGACAACGAAGGGAACTTGAAGCTGGCAGATTTTGGTCTAGCTCGGTCGTTTTCAAGTGATCAGAATGCCAATCTTACAAATCGTGTAATTACATTGTGGTATAGGTAAGCTTTGTGGGTGCCTGCCTCCATGTAGTGTCCAAACTTGGTTAATTTTTGAATCGTTTGATCTCACCTTGCTGGTGATATCGACGACATATTTTAGGCCTCCGGAGTTGCTACTTGGAACGACTAAGTATGGGCCTGCTGTTGATATGTGGTCGGTTGGTTGCATTTTTGCTGAACTTTTAAATGGAAAACCGATATTTCCCGGGAAGGATGAGGTTGGTCACTTCCACTGTTAGTTGATACTCTAAAATTTGTTGCGAATATGTGTCCTTTAGTATAACTAAGCCCTGGAAAATCCCAGACTTCGTAAAACAATGTGGCACTCCCTTTGAGATACACAGTATTTAGAATCAACTTAATGCAAATAGCGCTAGAGGATAGCAACAAGTGAAAACTCCCTCAGTTCATAAATATAGATGTCAAGTTTGCACCAAGCCACCAAGTCATTTTGTTTGTTTTTCTCCAGAATTTATAGCTGCTTCTTTTTTTTGGGCAGGTGGGTATGGCTGGTATAACAAGATGAAAATACCAACAATAATCAGATGTTTTAGATACAAAAAATTTGCATATTTTATAAGTGGGGCTATTGTTTGAGAAATTAGATCTTTGTTTCTGGATAAGTGTGCATCATTAGAAGGTTAGTTACAACCTTATTTTAATGAAGAGATTTCCTCGGAATTAAATTGCCAAAATAGTTTTATTGAATTTTTTACTTTTTAACATTTCTTGGGGTTTGCCGATAATGCTGAAGGGCACTTTCAGTTCTCTAATTACAGGAACAGCTACAACAGGATGAATTTAACACTTGCGAATATGTCATAAAAACTAGGACCTCATCAATTCACCCTCTGCATATTTTGTAATGTTTAATTTAATATCAAGTATTTGTGACTGTCCACTGTATTTGTCGTTGTTTACTCTTGAAGCCAGAGCAATTAAATAAAATCTTTGACATCTGCGGTACTCCTAATGAGGAAATTTGGCCTGGAGTCACAAAGATTCCTTGGTATAACAACTTCAAGCCAACAAAGCTTGTGAAGAGACGTCTTAGAGAGCATTTCAAGCAGTACGTTATAAATTTTGTTGTCCATTGAGGTTTTCTTTCAATTTTTCCATCTGAGTCTGAATTATGAATTTTTGATCTTCTAGCTTTGATCGGCATGCTTTGGATTTACTTGATCGGATGCTTACTCTCGACCCATCTCAGGTATATCACCTTCATTTTTTTGAAATATTGTGCGTACTCCGTTCTGTCTTGATACTTGTCTTGTACGAGCACTCTCACAGTCTCACATAAGCATGCTTCAAGAGATCAGAGTGCTCATGTTTTTGCCCAACTGCTGTAACCATGTATGCAGAGAATATCAGCAAAGGATGCTCTTGATGCTGAGTATTTCTGGACAGACCCCTTACCCTGTGATCCTAAGAGGTTCCCATCTGTCAACATGTCATTTATCCACTCTTACCTGTTTTCATCCGCACCCTTATTCTCACAACACCTTTATTAAAACTAAATCATGTCATCAGCTTGCCCAAATACGAATCTTCACACGAGTTCCAGACAAAGAAAAAGCGCCAGCAGCAGCGACAACATGAAGAAAATTCCAAGCGACAGAAACTACAGCATCAGCAGCAGTACTCTCGCCTTCCACCAATCCAACAGTCTGGTCATGGACACCCTCAGATGCGCTCAGGTCCGAATCCTCCATTGAATACCTCCCAAACTCAGGTAGCCGGGGCACCTAACCATCATCATGGGAAGTCACGTGGACCTTCAGCTGGGCCACGGAGATATCCACCCAACAACGGAAATCCTTCTGGAGGATATAATCAATCGAATCGTGGCCAAGGTGGCAGTGGTTACAACAATGGTTCATATCCACCTCAAGGTCGTGCTCCTCCATATGGGCCTAGTGGCATGCCCGGTGGTGGCCCTAGAGGAGCCGGAGGTAGCAGCTATAGTTCTGGAGGGCCTAATTATCCTCACGGTACTAGTCAGTATGGTGCTTCTGGAGCTGGTCGTGGCTCGAATATGATATCTGGGAGTCGTAATCAACAGTATAACTGGCAGCAGCAATGAACTTTACTAGTCTGCTTTGTGTATCATTGCATCCCCTTTGCGTTAATACTGGAAAATTTCACGATTAGACTGAGCTAGTCTGGCTGTTGTGTATTTGTCGAATGCATTGTACTGTTGCGCTGCCTGGAAGGAGTGTTTTGCTGATGCACAGACATACATATGTAAGACACTAATTATTGTATGATGTAAAATTACAAATTATTGTTGTATTGTGGGAAATTTAATGGTTCACCCTACAACTTTGTGTCTTTTCTTTTGAAGCATTCTGAAGAACTCACAGATTTGTTTTCTCGTATTCGAAATGAAACCAAACATTATTTATTGTCCTTATGTTCATTATTTTCCTCAAAAATATATTACCATACTGGTTCACATCATCTCGCGTAGACATTATTCGCAATCTGACTTGTTCTGTTGGTGCTGTGAAATGGCTACACGTCAAAAAATGATGGGAATATTTCACCTTACATGTCGGGGGACAATATTCCCATGTGTAGATCCAAGGTCCAGATTTAACAACAAGTATAAGAAGTCCACTATTTTTTTTTTTAAATCACAAATGTAGCTAAATTTGGACCATCTAAATCCTGTGAGGACAATGTTCTCACATATAGGATCGAACGAACCGTCAAAATGTTACTTGTTACGCTATTTGAACAAGGTCATAATTGCACACTTGTAAATCAGTTTAATATTCAATAACTGCTACTATTTATTCACAATAATTAATTAGTTAGCTGTAATAAGTAATTTTCCATTTTATTGCGAGCATAATATTAATGTACGATAAAGTTGTCTATCCACGATGGCGGTACTGGTGTTCATGCATGGATAAAAAGGTAGAGTTAAAGCTATCATAAGGTATTATTTTAAAAGTTGACGTGTCGTCACATTAGTGTTGGGAAAGCTCATAACTGCAGAATTCATCATGCTAAATCATCAAGAATTTGACTGGAAAACTTAAGCGAAACGTACTTGAAGCCAAATTTCTGAATTCTTTAGAATGTGCATTGATTTTCCAGATCTACACGCTTTTTATTTGAGAGAAATATTTATTTTTTCTTCTAAACTATTTTCTTAATGGGGAAGAAAATATAGAGTATGATAATGCTAGATCTGAGGACTATGACTCATATATATAGATAATATTTATCATTATCTTTTGATATTTCTGTCTATACAACCTATTAGATACATTAAAGCCTAATAACTCGAAATCCTTAGTTGATCACTTTATTTTTTAGTTTAACTTAATAGACAACCTACAATACATAATTATTCACATAGCTCGTATAAATAAAACTGACCCAACAATTAGCACTGTCAATATTAACATTACATATTTGACCATGTACTTTTTATTTTTGGTGATCTAATTATTATTTTTATCAATATTGTTGAAATGGTATAATACACGGTTTTGGATCTTTGTCAGATCGTCGTTGTATTATTTCATCGGATAAAAAAACTAAAATTGTATTAAAAAATAAATAAATAACAAAGATAACATACTAAAATTAAAATTTGACAATATATATAATCAAAGTCACAATGAGGTAAATATACAGTGCAAAAAATACAGTTTTCACCTATACAAATTAAAAATTTCCAAGCACAACAACTCACACATTATTTGACATATTCGTTATCACTGTTATATAACCATAGATTTTAATTACTCATATGGCTAGTAAATTATTTGAATGGTATAATTATTTTGATAAAATTTAGCAAAATGAGATAAAATATAAACGAGTAAGTCTCTTGAGAGACACTCTCCCAATTCTTTATCTGTGAGACGGGTCAACCCTACCGATATTCACAATATAAAGTAATACTCTTAGCATAAAAAGTAAAATTTTTTCATGGATGACCCAAATAAGAGATCCGTCTCACAAAATACGACCCGTAAGACCGTCTCACAAAAGTTTTTACCAATATAAACAATGCGATATGAATAAGAAGAAGGGTGGTATTTATTACATAAGAAGTTGAAAAAAAAACCTATAGACTTCACATACTATTTTCAACATTGATCACGTGAATTTATTTTATTTTATTTTATTTTTGAAGAATTTATCATTTTATTTTCGTTTCAAATATTCATCATTTGGTGACGATCAAGTTTATTTGAGGATTTTATTTAAATGGATATATACATTGACACTAGATTTTGATGGCTATGGTTATTGTTTATTAGTCACACACTTCAAATATGAATAATTATGAACTTTATCCTCAAACTAAATATAATGTGAAAAAAAAAAACATAAATATAAAAATCAACACAGTAGAATTTGAAAAATAATATTTAAAATTATATTTCCTCGTCTCAAATATATATGTGTTTATTTGTTTTTTCATATTAGTTGTTGAAAATCTTACAAACAAATTTTCAGTTTTTGGAAAGAGTTTGTAAGTTATTTTAAAAAATGTTTGTTTACCCCATTGTATAAATATCAAGCAGGTTAATTTCAAATCTTATCATTGTAATTATTATAATTAATAAAATAATTGTAATATTATTATCATAACATTACTATTATTAATATATAATTATAATAATTATTTTAATAAATATTATTATAATTATTGTGATTAATATTCTTATAATTATTAGAACTAATAATAATAAATATAATTATATATGTAATAATATAATTATTATAATTAATTTCCTTAAATAATTTTTATTATTATAATAATAATTATTACTATTGTAATATAGTGATTAATAATACCTAAGTAATATTAATAATAATACTAGTAAATAATATTGTTGGTTAATATTAATATATTTATAACTGTAATTATAAATACTTAATAGTGAAATCTTATATTATAAATCAGAAGAAGAAGAATAATAATAATAAAAAATATATTATTATTATTATTATCGTCATCATTATTTTAACTATAAATAATATTTTTAATATATCATATGTTAAAATTAATATCATATTATTTTGATGACAGTGTTATACCATTTTTGTAATGATTATATACACAAATCTTATAATATCAAACACATCAACATCTTTGAAATTCATTATCATATTTTATCCAAAGATTCATAATTTATTTTAAAATAACACTTTACAACTTATAAGCTCCTAAAACAGATTATAAACTATGAAATATTAGTTATAAATTGTTTTTAATAAGTTTATGTCGGCAAGAATGCATATGGCAGACATGCAATAAATGCATGTCTGTCAATGCGTAAAACTTTGAATTGCTCGTGCAGAAAAGATTGAATTTTGAAAGTTGACAAATACGGTTTCACACGAGAAACGCGTAAAGGACGCGTCGAGGGAGCTCTATTATAGAGCTCCCTCGACGCGTCCTTTACGCGTTTCTCGTGTGAAACCGTATTTGTCAACTTTCAAAATTCAATCTTTTCTGCACGAAATAGAGCTCCCTCCCCTCATTTCAATTTATCCCATTCTGAGTTCCTCTCTCAGTATACACATATTTGAGTGTGTTCTATAATATTTGTGAGGTGTTTTGTTCTCATGTATTAAGAGAGTTTGTGTTCTCTTTGGAAACACAGTGAGTGAGTTGTACACCAGTAAAATATTATAGTGGAAATCTTTTCATCTTGCCCGTGGTTTTTACCCTAATAATTTTTAGGGGTTTTCCACGTAAATCTCGGTGTCCAGTTTATTCTTTATTTTCGGTTTTTTACTATCTCAAATTCCGCACGTGGGACCAACAAGTGGTATCAGAGCCTTGGTTTAAAATTTCTTAAAATTCTGAGTATGCTCTGTGGTTGCAGCCTAGACTGATCTTCCACATCAGAAAAGATTTTTTTTAGATTTTTTATTTAAGGCGGGATTATTTTGTCCGGTCTACTAAAATTGTTGTAGACATAATGACGGGAAGGTACGAGATAGCAAAATTCAACGGAAGCAATTTTATGCTATGGAAAATAAAGGTACAAGCAGTTTTAAGAAATGAGAATTGCTTGGCGGCTATTGGAGATAGACCGGTGGAGATTACGGATGAAGGAAATGTGGCCAGTACTTCAGGCGGTGGTAAAATATTATTCAGCGAAGCGGCAACTGTTGCAGAAGGCAGACACAAATTTTGTGACACATGGATTATGGATTCAGGAGCGACGTGGCACATGACGTCTCGGAGAGAATGGTTTGATCATTATGAACCAGTCTCAGGAGGATCTGTATTCATGGGAAATGATCATACCTTGGAAATCGCTGGGGTCGGTACTATCAAAATTAAAATGTTTGATGGCACTATTCGCACCATACAGGAGGTACGACATGTGAAAGGACTGACGAAAAATCTTTTGTCCTTGGGGCAATTGGATGACATCGGGTGCAAAACTCGGATTGAGAACGGGATCATGAAAATTGTGAAGGGAGCGCTCGTGGTTATGAAGGCGGAAAAAGTTGCTGCAAATCTGTATGTACTTTTGGGAGAAACACACAAAGAGACAGAACTAGCTGTTGCATCAATTGGTTCAGGAGAAGAATTAACAGTGTTATGGCATAGAAAGCTCGGGCATATTTTAGAACGGGGGTTGAAAATTCTCTCAGAACGGAAGCTGCTGCCGGGACTTACAAAAGTTTCACTACCCTTTTATGAGCACTGTGTTACCAGTAAACAACACAGATTAAAGTTTGGCACTTCTACTGCCAGGAGCAAAAGCATATTAGAGCTGATTCATTCGGATGTTTGGCAAGCACCGGTTGTATCCCTAGGAGGAGCGAGATACTTTGTCTCGTTCATTGATGATTTCTCTAGGAGATGTTGGGTGTATCCAATCAAGAAAAAATCAGATGTTTTCCAGATCTTCAAAGATTTCAAAGCGCGGGTTGAACTTGATTCTGAAAAGAAAATCAAGTGTCTGAGGACTGACAAAGGAGGAGAATATACCAGTGACGAGTTTGATGCATTTTGTCTACATGAGGGCATCAAAAGACAGTTCACGACGGCTTACACACCTCAACAGAATGGAGTGGCGGAGCGGATGAACAGGACCTTGTTGGACAGAACAAGAGCTATGTTGAGGACTGCGGGTCTAGAAAAGTCATTTTGGGCGGAAGCAGTCAAAACCGCTTGTTACATTATCAATCGTTCTCCTTCAGTGGCGATTGATCTGAAGACTCCAATGGAGATGTGGACCGGGAAGCCGACAGATTATTCTCATTTGCATACATTTGGAAGTCCGGTGTACGTTCTGTACAATGAGCAAGAAAGATCAAAGTTGGATTCGAAATCCAGAAAATGTATCTTCTTGGGTTATGCTGATGGAGTAAAGGGGTTTCGCTTGTGGGATCCTACTGTTCACAAGCTTGTCATCAGCAGGGATGTTATCTTCGAGGAAGATAAAGTAAAGGGAGACAAAGGCACACAGAATTCAGAAACTACTACATTTCAGGTGGAGAATAAGACAGACGAAGGTCAAGTTTCTTGTGAAGCAGTACCAGAGCACGAAGAACAAGAACATGTTGAGTCTGAGGTTTCCAATGTGAGGCAGTCAACTCGAGACAGAAGACCACCAGGTTGGCTTTCAGATTATGTCACTGAAAACAACATTGCATATTGTCTATTATCAGAGGATGGTGAGCCATCCAGTTTCCACGAGGCTACTCAAAGTTCGGATGTATCCTTATGGATGATAGCAATGCAAGAAGAGTTGGAGGCATTAGACAGAAATAAAACTTGGGATCTTGTTACACTACCACGAGGGAGAAAAGCCATTGGAAACAGATGGGTCTATAAGATCAAGTGTGATGGCAATAACCAAGTGGAGCGGTATCGTGCTAGATTGGTGGTAAAAGGGTATGCTCAGAAAGAAGGTATTGACTTCAATGAGATATTTTCTCCAGTGGTTCGGCTTACAACAGTCAGAGTGGTGTTGGCATTGTGTGCGGTGTTTGACCTACATCTAGAACAGCTAGATGTGAAAACGGCGTTTCTTCATGGAGATCTTGAAGAAGAAATCTATATGCTCCAGCCAGAAGGTTTTGCGGAAAAAGGCAAAGAGAACTTGGTTTGCAGGTTGAACAAATCTCTGTACGGTCTCAAACAGGCGCCGAGGTGTTGGTACAAAAGATTTGATTCCTATATCATGAGCCTTGAATACAACAGATTGAGTGCAGATCCTTGTACGTATTTCAAGAGGTCTGGTGATGATTATATCATTTTGCTGTTGTATGTGGACGACATGTTGGTAGCAGGCCCCAACAAAGATCAGGTCCAAGGATTGAAGGCACAGTTGGCTAGGGAATTTGATATGAAGGACTTGGGACCAGCAAACAAGATTCTAGGGATACAAGTTCACCGAGACAGAAGTAACAGAAAGATTTGGCTTTCCCAGAAAAATTATTTGAAGAAAGTCTTGCAACGCTTCAACATGCAAGATAGTAAGCCAATCTCGACCCCTCTTCCTGTTAACTTCAAGTTATCCTCCGAGATGTGTCCTAGCAGTGAAGCAGAGAGGATGGAGATGTCTCGAGTACCATATGCATCAGCAGTGGGAGTTTGATGTTCGCCATGATATGTACAAGACCGGACATTGCTCAAGCAGTGGGAGCAGTTAGTCGGTATATGGCGAATCCTGGACGAGAGCATTGGAGCACTGTTAAGAGGATCCTTAGATACATTAAGGGTACCTCGAATGCTGCATTATGTTATGGAGGATCGGATTTTACACTCAGGGGCTATGTCGATTCAGATTATGCAGGTGATCCTGATAAGAGGAAATCTACTACTGGTTATGTGTTTACACTTGCAGGAGGAGCAGTAAGCTGAGTTTCAAAACTGCAGACAGTTGTGGCGTTATCTACAACAGAGGCAGAATACATGGCAGCTACTCAAGCTTGCAAGAAGGCAATATGGATTAAAAGGTTATTGGAGGAGATCGGGCACAAACAAGAGAATGTTTCTTTGTTTTGTGACAGTCAGAGTGCCTTGCACATCGCAAGGAATCCAGCCTTTCATTCCAGGACGAAACACATTGGAGTACAATTTCATTTTGTGCGAGAAGTAGTAGAAGAAGGAAGCGTGGATATGCAGAAGATTCATACGAAAGACAGCATAGCTGATTTTCTGACCAAACCAGTGAACACTGATAAGTTTGAGTTGTGTAGATCTTCCAGTGGTCTAGCGGAGACGTAAGCAGTAGGGATGGCGAGATTGAAAGGATGTGTGAAGATGAAGGAAGTGTGAAGATGTGTTTGATTCTCAATCAAATCTCCAAGTGGGAGAAATGTCGGCAAGAATGCATATGGCAGACATGCAATAAATGCATGTCTGTCAATGCGTAAAACTTTGAATTGCTCGTGCAGAAAAGATTGAATTTTGAAAGTTGACAAATACGGTTTCACACGAGAAACGCGTAAAGGACGCGTCGAGGGAGCTCTATAAATAGAGCTCCCTCCCCTCATTTCAATTTATCCCATTCTGAGTTCCTCTCTCAGTATACACATATTTGAGTGTGTTCTATAATATTTGTGAGGTGTTTTGTTCTCCTGTATTAAGAGAGTTTGTGTTCTCTTTGGAAACACAGTGAGTGAGTTGTACACCAGTAAAATATTATAGTGGAAATCTTTTCATCTTGCCCGTGGTTTTTACCCTAATAATTTTTAGGGGTTTTCCACGTAAATCTCGGTGTCCAGTTTATTCTTTATTTTCGGTTTTTTACTATCTCAAATTTCGCACGTGGGACCAACAGTTTAGGCAAACACCATATTAATTAATCGAGGTATATTAGTAAAAAGAAGAAGAAAAAACAACTAAAATTAGAAAATTGACTGTATATTTGATACAATTGGGAAAAAAAATACAAACAATATATTTGAGAAATAGTTCTAATATGCATTCATGTAAGAAGGGTAATTGTCTTTTATAGAAAATATTGTTCGTACAAATGCAGTAAAACCTCTATAAATCAATAATTTTGAGATCATGAAATTTATTAATCTATAAAGATATTAATTAATCGATAAATTGATAATTTATTATTTTAAAAAATATTTTTTGATTAGGCGAACATAAAAATTAATGTGTTGTATTATTGTTACTAGACATATTGTCTGGTCATCTCCTTGAATTAACGTAAAATTAAAATTTATTATACATATTTACAAAATAAGAAAGTGATATTTCATCGATGCAATAATTGTATCACTACGAGTATATATGCTTGGATCATAGTGCTTGGTTGTTATATAATTTAAAAGATTGAGGTTGTATCGTTATCATTAATTATATTTTTTGGTAAAACAACAAACAATATATTATATAAATAAATTGTTTATAATAAATTAATAATAAGAATATAATATCAACAATAGGGAATTAATTTTTTAAAAAAATAACAATACAATCATGTTTTATTAAATTACTTTAATAATGGTTGTAATTTTTTTTAAAATAATTTATTTATGATATTTACGGTACAATAAACTTATATAAGAATAATCTGAAAAATTATTACCTTATTAATTTATCGAGAAATTGGCCTTCAGTCTTCAGCCGTCGATTTTTTTGTGTTCAGTCCCTAAGTACTTTTTTAGTACCACATTTTCACATGAAGTGTACTACACTTCCACATGAAGTGTACCACATTTTGTATGACATAGTACCACAATTTTGTGGGTAGGGAGGGAGTAAACCCAAAGAAATGTTTTGATTGGGGATTTTTCACCAGCTTCCCCTTAATTTATCGAGTTATTAGTTTAACAAACTGCCCAAGTCGAGATTCAGGAAAAAAATATTCATTAATTAGAGATGTTATTAATTTACCGATTATTAATTTATAGATGAGTTAGTGTACTTCTTAATTAAAGTTGAAACCAATATTATTATTATTTTTCTAAAAAAAAGAAGTTAAAATCAATATTTAATTCGAACAAGAAATCTTACATAGATAGTAACTAAACTAAGCAATAATCTCGTCAATCCCACACTCCCGGAATTTGATATCTGCCTTGGAATCATCTAACCCTAGGATATCACAGCACTCGCTTCTATCCACCTGTGCAGGAAAATTAAATGAATAACAAATACTTGCATGAACTTAATTACGTTGAATGGTAAGATCACATGCATACGTACGTATATATTTATATATGTATGTATATGCACAAGTATACGTACCCGAAGACGTTTCTTTGCTGGCGAAAACACTTGGATCTTAAATATATAATCCGCAGAATGATTCCCAGTTGACGAACAAGCCGGCAATCCCCGAGGCGTGGCTCGCAGATAATTCGTAATAAATTCATCACCCGAAAAAGTCCTGTAAATGGACTCAAAGAAGAAAACATGAGGAGCTACACAAGGATCGCTCGATCTTGGCCTTGTGTTGAACATGAAAAATGGAGGCTTGGGACCTTTGGCTGATGGCCGAAACGTCTCGATTGGCAGTTGCAGGTAGCTTCGAGGGAAAATTCTTTCATAGATATGTGCCGAGTAGCCCCAAGAAACGGAGATAGACCAGTTGCTCCGGCGGTGGTAGCATATGGTTTGCTGCAGCAAGCGGGATTGGTCCGCATCAGCTGCCTTCATGAGGTGGTGCGTGGATTCGAAACGATCCTTGGACGGGAAGATGGGATCCATTGCATCGAAGTGGTGGAAGATCATTAGGGGTGCTTTTGGGTGTGCTGACAGATATCCGGAGAAGTCGCCCCGTAAATCCACCTGCAATCAAAAGTACGTAAGACTCGAGAATGTCAGATATTTGAAACCATAAAAATTGCATATTCAATAGAGATTAATTAACACCATAGTGTTTTTCAGATAACTTGGAACTAAATGCATGCATGTACCTGATGCATCCCTTTATGAGGAGTGAGATTGACTCCAATATCAGCAATACAAGTCATCGTTATCAAATCAGCTGAGCTACTCCCTGCGTACCTAATCAAACACCCATCCATGTCTCTAACCAAAGCTCTGGCCAAAGGAAAACTCAGCACAATCCCACCACCTCCAAAAGCCTGATCAAACGAGAACCAATAATTCGCCACAACACTTTCTGAATGCCACCCAAGATAATAATACTTCGTATGATCATATTCTGCAAGAACATCAACGATATTATCCACAAAAAAGATTGAATCGTCGTCTCCCATCACAATCCACCTCATGTTCTCGTGTTCCTCCCTGAAAAGCTCAAGAATCCCATGTACCATCCTAGGCATGAGCTCAAAACGAGGTTTCGTGTATCGAAATAGTTCAGAGAGGTTATCGACTATTCGATAAGGTGGGGAAGTTTGAGGCCATGGGAGAATATTAGGGGTCGGGGGCCTGTCTAAATAGACGTAGCCTCTTGTCTTGTTCGGTCTCCACCAAGAATCTATGTATCCTCTTCTGTGAGGCCATGTTTTCAAGGATCCCATTACCCCGAAAACTATGTGGCTGAGATTGGTCGGAGAGTAGTGCTGCTCGTTCGAGGTTGTGGAAAGGGGTGAAGAAGGTGATGCCCATTTGATCAAGAAGAGATGAGGGTTTTGTGTGTTGAAAAGAGAAATGAGGATTAGATAAAGAATCAGGAGGGAAACCAGTAGGGTTTTGGTGATGGTGAATAAATCACTGCTTAGCGTTGAAGAAGCCATTGATGATATTTGAATTGTCCGTGAATCAATGAGATTGGAATTTGGATGTAAATATATTTTAATGTGAATGGAAGTTGCCTTGCTTAATTTCTGAATTGATAATTCGTGTGACGCATCACATGCTGTTCATTTTCTTTCCCCATAAACTGAGACTTTTCATGCAGCAAGTTCGATTTAACTTGTTTTAAAGTCTTCTCGTGCAAGAAACATGATTTTCGTACTTGGAATGGCAAAACTAATATCATCTTAGACGTATATACGCAGCTCAAAAAAAAAATCTTCAAATGAAGCGATTAAAAGGAAGAAAACATAAAATTTATCTTTTTTCAACTAAGGGATACAATCGCGCCCCTTAACATGGAAGCTTTTATCAACTGCAAATGCAATATTATGTATAAAACCAGAGAAACTGTTGATTCCATTGAGTGACAAAGAATCACTAGTATATATACTGCTCACGTGAAACAAATAATTAAAGTGTAAAGATACGCAAACTCCAAACAACACAGAATTGTTCTGAATTACTAAGTCATGACTTCCCGAATATCACGATATCAGTAACTAAGGAAAGCAGAAAAACTGTCAAAAGGCATGTACAAGATGAGTGCATTCCAAGCACAAGAATTGTACACGTGAACCTTAATTACTCAGGTCGAGAGCTGATGAATCATTGCCAAGAAGCATCCCAATTGTATGTTTTAAGCAAGGAATGGTCCTTTATGTGGTTTTTATGAAGACCAAATGCATTTGAGGCGAGTAAGAAATCTGGCCTCGACAAAATCAAATCGCTTGTTCTCTGTCTGTAGGAATCGTGTGACATTGACGCCAGGTAGGACGCTTCTCTATCTTTGTATCCTTCAAATAAAAGAGCAATTGTTTTAGCACAGCTTAAAACCAAAATCTTTAAAAAGAAGAGAAATTGAAATGAAAACAGAATGTTTCCACAAGGAAATAAAAACTAATGTGAAGCAAAAGAAGTCTATTTGAAAAGTAAAGCATTGAGACCTGGCACGACCTCGATAGATTCCAATTCATCCCATGAACTCCCATTGATGGGGGTACTTTCAGTGAACATCGCAGGAGAAGAATGGCCTAAAGGAGAAACAGAATCACCATATGGTTCCCATCCCATCTTTTGGAGATCCTGAGATGAAGCATCCACTATATAATCGTCCATGCCAGAAGAATCTGAAGTCTGCTGGTGGTTGTTCTTCTTTGAGGTTTTCATAGCTCGTGATTCATACAGTACTGCATCCAGAAGACCACTGTTTCGCGGTAACAGATTACATGCCGGAGTGCATGATTCATTTGGAGGGGTTTGAATTAATGTGTCAACAGACTCAAGAGAAGGCAATGGGGTAGAGGGTGAGCTCCAACTACCCATTTCATTTTGGAGTGAAGGGAGCTCCAGCTTCGTTGCCCAAGCAGGCTCCGAAGAAGAAGGTTTGCCATTTAATATGGCATGGCTGCCAAGAAGTGCACTTGCGGATGATCCATTATAAGAATTTGAATTGTAATCATATGCAGAGGAGAATTGAAAAGAATGGGCAGTTGGCAAATAACCATCATAGTGATGTTGACTAACGTCTGGGGTGATGTTACTAACAACGGGATTTAAACCATGAAGCAAACATTCGGACCCTTGAGGATGTTTGGATTGATGAGATGATGAGAAACAAGACTCGTTTGGGAAAGAAAAGTATCGATCTTGTGCTAGCTGGCTGTCAACAGAATACACCTGCTGATTGAGGTCAAAACCATTGCATTCTAGAATCTCCAAGTTGTTAAATGGCAATAAGTCAAAATACGGTGCTTCCATAGATGAGAATGTATTACTGTCATCATTTTGTTGGTTCTCATTAAATGATTGCATATGCAAATCAGGTGGATAGATTGGTAACCCGGCTCGTTGCCTTCTTTTGATTCTTGTGTTCCAGTAGTTCTTGATCTCATTATCTGTGCGTCCAGGTAACTAAACAGAAAAGGAATGCGACAGGGCGAACGAGAACAAGAAAATCAGTAAAATAGCACCGAAGCTCTTCAAATATAATGGAGCCATCATACTCTACTCATTTAACGGTAAACGTTAGCATATCTATTGTATCACATATAAAGGTAGAGTATCTGTATGACTAGAATGAAAATACCATAGATAAATGGATGACAGGGCAACGTCACACTATAGCTCATCCAGAAGCACCGATTTATAATATATTTCGCTATTCAATGTAAACCATTAGCATATATGACACATCACACGTAGAGAGTAAGATATCTACATAAGTAGAACGAAAAGACCACGCACAAATAGAAAACAGGGTGCCATAACATAAACAGACATCAAATTAACATAGCAGCTCCTTTCTATATCCTTAACACTAAAATAATTAAGTAGAAGTATATGAAATACTACAAGTAATAAGTAGGACATCCAATCAGCGACAGATAAACCACCGGTAAATATTTCGTACTAAGTGAAAACATTACAGAGAACTAATGCATACCTCAGCTGCCATTTTAGCCCACTTATTTCCCATTTTGGCATGAAGTTCAATTATAAGGTTCTCTTCCTCTAAAGTAAATGCACCTTTTTTCAAATCAGGTCTAAGGTGATTTGCCCACCTCAAACGGCAACTTTTTCCACAGCGGGCAAGCCCCGCATGTCTCTGAATTGCATTCCAGTTCCCCTCTCCGTGCTTGGTAACATATTCAACCAAAATTGCGTCCTCAGCAGCAGTCCAGGGACCCTTTTTCAGTGAAACATTTCCTCCCACGTTTCCTCCATCATTTGCATCCTCTAATGGTGAATTTTCACCATTCATTGGCATCATGTCCTCAGTGTCACTTGTCATACTAATCACCAAATGTGAAAATATCAATAATAGTATGCAAGGCAGCAATTCATAAAGAAAGCTCAAATTCTTAAAGATAACATTATGCAACTGTTATAAACACGATGGGGAGAATAACAAAATCAAACAAGATTATATTAAAGACCATGAGAAAACTTTACTCCAGTAAAATGTAACACAGGCAAACATGTTAACAAGATACGAAATAGAAAGCAACAATTTCTAGTTATTTGACAGTATATAATGTACCAAGAAATGTAGTAAACTCATAAAAATAGCTAATGCATCACTCTTTAAATAATTAAGTCTAAAGAAGGGGGGAAAACAATAGTTTTCATGTATCATCATCCAAACTAATCCTTGGAAGTGAAACTCACTATAATGTGGTGTCAAACAAAAGGTGCTACCGGAATCAGAACAGATGCACCAGCCATAGAAACTTATCACCACAAACAGGTTAGGCAACAAAAAATCAAAGCATATTTTGTGTGTGAGACTACCAGTACATACATCATGAATGACGATTTAACTAGATAAATAAAAAAACCATCACTTTTAATCCTCAATTACACAGCATTACATAAATTTCACCAAGAATGATGCTTTACTGCTGAACTGCACCGTAACCATAAAACATGCACAATAATTTTGCAAAATAACTTGTACGCTTAAGAATATTAGAGATCACGTTTACAGTTAATTAGTTAGAACAGTTAGCTAGTTAGACAACCAATTAAATTACATGCTCTTGTAATCATAAAACATAAAAGAAAAACCCAGTATTTTATTTATTTTTCTCAGAGTTGATGAATGAATAATTTTCTTCTATACTGATATTCTCCTTAATAAAGAAAACAATAGCCTCCACCCTGCACAGTAAACTTGCATACCAAAAGACGAAGTCTCTCGACAAAACAAGGATCATCTACCAAAATGACATCGAACGATGAAGGAAAAAGATTGGACTACTCAAAATAAGCATATTAATACAGATCAGCCATGCCCAAGATCTATATCATAAAATTACAGTTCTCGAGAAATTGTTCAACTGCGGTACATAAACAAACCAATATGCACAACAAAAAGTATAATGTATTCAAAGCATGCAAGACTAATTACGGAAATCGAAAGAAGCAACCACGTAGATAACAATAACAAGTCTCGTTCATGTTCGTTACCTTGATAGCAGAACTCTGTTGAAGGAAATGCAACGCGCTTCCTTGCGACGAAATCCGTGAGTACAGGTTTTCAAAAATAATTTCTTAAATCAGGGGGAAAAAGGTACAAAAGAAGATAAATGTCTCAAACCTAAATCTGAGCCTGAATTAACTCTCTCTCACACACACAGAGAGCTGAAAATCTAGAAGGGCAAACAAATCAGAAGGATGTGAGAAAACAAAAACATCTTCGATCAATCTTTCTCGGTTCTAGATTTAGATTACCCATAACGAAGGAGAAACGAACTCCAGGAACAGGGGAAGACAACAATATAAACTTATCCAAAAATGTAGTCACTGATACTTAAACAAGCCAGTCAATCGGAAACAAAACCAAACTAGAAGATCACAAGGCGAAAGAAGAGAGATGAGAAGATTCGAGCATTAATCAAGAACCCAGTTGTAGATTCATCAGCAAAATCCAAAAAAACACACAGAAACTCAACAATTCCAGCTTGATCCGCCATTAGTGCATTGTTCCTGCTCTCTCCAGGTAACCTCGCGTGCCGTGTGTGAGAGGGAAAAGAAGAAAGCGAAAGCCAACTCTCTGAAAACTCGGAAACTTATACGAAGGCACGCAGAATATAGTCCGAGGAGAGTGGGAAGCTGGAGATTTAATTCTAATTTGCCTTTATCCAAGATTAGATATTTAATAGGCACAATTAATGAATTATTATTGTTAAATTCCATACAAAACTAATAATATTTGCCATTTCTAGTCAGTTTTATTAGTCGTCTTGTATGTATAATATTTTAATAGTATGTTTTTTGTGAGACGATTTTAAGAATCTTTATCTGTGAGATATTCACAATAAAAAGTAATACTCTTTAGCATAAAAAATAATATTTTGTATGGATGACCCAAATAAGATAGTCTTATAATAAAATACGATCTGTGAGACCGTCTCACATAATTTTTTGGCCATACTTTTATTTTATGTCACATAACAATTTTGTAAGATAAATTTCTTATCTGATCTAATTTTTTGAATTTTAAAAATAAATTGAATCAATTTATTTTATGAGTGAGTCTCATGTGAGACCGTCTCACGGATTATAATCTGTGAGACGGGTCAACCCTACCCATATTCACAATAAAAAGTAATACTCTTAGCATAAAAAGTGATACTTTTTCATGAGTGACCCAAATAAGAGATCTGTCTCACAAATAATACCCGTGAGACCGTCTCACACAAGTTTTTGCCTTATTTTATATGAAATTGGGAGAGGGGCCTTGTTGTTTCAAGAAATTGTCTTCCTATGTTAATGCATGTACGTAGGCTTGTAAATTTTGGATGTACCTTTTACCCACGTACTTGTAGTCTAATTCTACTACGGGGGGCCGTCCAACTGAACTAACTATCAGTCAAGTACTTCAATTATTTACTTTTTTGTCTTTTTTATTTTAATTTATTTTCTAAATTTTTACTTTATATTTTTCATTTAAAAATGAATGATTGGATCGACTTACTTTTCAAGAGATCGATATAATGTCAAAAAGAATGCAAGAGATTACTTACAATTCATAATTTTGGTGTACTGAGGTAGATTGACAATTATTATTTTGTTAGAATATTGAATATGAAGTGAAAACTTCACTCATTCTAGAGACGTATGATGAGACTCATAACTTTATATCGATACCCAACTTACGTATACGTAATACATAATTTGTCATGATTTTCGTAACGTCTCAAATTCGACGGCTGTTCTCGACATACCAAGACAAGTACCAACATTTACGTTCAATTTTCAAAGATCATATTTTTTTATTCCGGTTTTACATTATCGTTCAAAGTGGATATATTCACTGTAATTGTGGTGATTGGTTGGGCCCATGATATTCTAGTTTAGCACTTAATTTACTTACAAAGCAATGCCTAGTTTGAAACTATTTACATCGATAATTGCTTCATATGTATCTTAACTGGAATGAATTGTGCCTGGTTCTTTGAAGGTATCAAAATCTTTTTAATTAGCCTCAATTTTGCCAATACTTATTTGGGTCATCCATGAAAAAATATTACTTTTTATGCTAAGAGTATTACATTTTATTGTGAATATCGGTAAGGTTGACCCGTCTCACAGATAAAGATTCGTGAGACCGTCTCACAAAAGATCTACTCATCTTGGATTATATGTACCTCACTAAAAGATAAATTCATTTGAAATTTTTCTTATGGACGATTTTTTTTGTGTGTGTGTTATTTTAGTATGTTTCATCGCCAAGGGATGAATCTCGGGTGGTTTTTTAAGATTGTGATTATTGAGGTTCAATTTTGAAATCAAACTGATATTATCATGTTAACGATGGGGTTAACCAATTATTTGTGATTGATACCTAAATTAAGTTTTTTAAAAAACCGAATTTGATTAAATTGATATTTGTTATTGATATAATTGTATCGTAATTGCTTTAAATTGTGATCGATACCTAAATTAAGTTAGTGATGCTCACAAGTTTTGTTTATAATTCTCAAACCGAATTTGATCTAATTGATACCAATTATTGCCATTTTTGGTACCAAAATTGTGGTTCATTTCAAACCAGTGACGATGTTATTGTATGTATTTGTTGTATGATCGAGTCATCAAGATTGAATTTTTAAGTGAATGGAAAAAATTAATAAGAACATACTATAATAAATTTGCACTAAAATTTATTTATAATAATACCAAAATCCTGGAGGTTTTGTACTCATTTTCAAGAATTGATACCCAAAAAACTAGATGATGCTATAATCTATATGAATTTTACCATTACCACACAAATAATTAACAACTCAATTCAATTTTGATCATCCTAAAAATTAGGTACTCATTTTCAATGAAGAATTGGATTTCCAAATCCAACTTAGTATATTTATGTATTTAAATTAAATATATAAAGTGATTTATAAAGGCTTCAAAGCCTAGGCAAAAACTTATGTAAGATGGTCTCAGAGGTCGTATTTTGTTAGACGAATATCTTATTTGGGGCATCCATGAAAAAATATTACTTTTTTATGCTAAGAATATTATTTTTATTGTGAATATTGGGAGGATTGACCCGTCTCACAAATAAAGATTCGTAAGACCGTTTCACAAGAGACATACTCCAAAGTCTATTGGAAATTTGACATAAAAAAAGCAATTAGAAACTATATCATGAAATAAGATTACACAATTAAGTTTGATTTCTTTTCACTGTGGTTAAAATTGAATTTTCAAAGCAAATTTTGTCGAGAGCAAGTAACCGTCCCTGCTTGAAAAGTGATCGACACGTGATGTTCAGATTGTTATACGATTTAAAATATTTGAGTTGCGCTATTACCACAATCTATAGCTTTTTCTAAAACGACAATCACTCGTTCTTATAAAAGAAAGTACATGAATAGAAGAGATCGAACAATTGTGTGGGGGGGGGGGGGGAGGAAATGTCTTGAAATGTTTGATTTCAAAGTAGAAAAATGAAGAGAAGAAGATGAAAGAGATAGTACAAGGGTATTAAGGGGTTTCCAAATATTGAAAAGGTTAATTTGGTACATGTACAGGGTATAGGGATCTGAAACAAATTAATACTAAATGTCAGGGACTGAACACAAAGTTCAGTTTTGATTAGGGATTTTTTGTAAATTACCTTTATTTAAATTAAAGTATTTGACAATGTATTGGGCCAAAACAAGGCCCACTAACGATCTATCGGCTGGATGAATCTGGAGCGCTTGAGTAAATTTCAAGATTGGACTCATAATCATAAGGCCGTGTGCAGATCAGTGTTTAGTCCACAAAAGCCCGATGAGCCCAAATCCGAGGGAAGGTAAAAGTTCTCTAAAGTTCATTTTTAAAATTTTGTATTATTAATAATAATGTTATTTATTCCTAATACCAATTTTATTGTTTGAAAAAATTTATTTTGAAAATAAATTAGATGGATTGTCATAGTTTGATAAATTCCTTCATTTTGCTATTTTTTTTAATGATCATATTGTTATCACCCAATGAATTTTTAATCACATAATTATAAAAAATTCAACAATAATATTAATCAACTATTATTATTATTATTTAATTAAAGTTGAGGTCATGTTAAAGCGTTTACTACTAGGTTAAAAACTATAATTGTTAGATAAATCGCAAATTTATCTCATTATACTTGTATAATTGCATAGTGCCACCTACTTGAGTGTTATTGAATTGTTTTGTTAGACCATCGTTGTCCCACAATGGATTTTTAATCACAAATTATAAAAAAAATAACAACAACAACAATAATAATTATTGTTGTTATTAATATTATTTATTTCATAAAGTTTTTGTCTTTATACTAACTCATAGTATCTAATGAGTCTTATACTTTATTTCACCATAAGGCCAAAAAATTTCAATGGTGAGCCAAGGTGTAACTTTATTTTCTTATACTTGTAGTAGTTCATAGTGCATTTACTTGGATGCTAATGAGTTAGACTGTTAGGCCCATGAGTTCGAGATCAGTCTTACCATTTCACTCTTTTAAGGCTCACATATCCAACTAGATCAAATGGTGTAACGTCAGCAACTTAATGTACAAAAAACTCTTAGGATGTCACTCATCTTGATAGTACTCTCACTCATGCACGCTTAACCCAATACTAACTAGTTTTAATTTATTTGATGAAGCCTTGTTTAAAGTTACAATTATACTTTCATTATATAATTTTATTGATAACTTTTAATTTCCTAAAATAGTTTTTTTATAAAAAATTTCATTCATATTTTTATCTATATTTTTTAAAACATATTATATACTAGCTAGTACACCGACGCACGCGTTGCGTGTTTGTGCGATATTTTTATAATTTATTTGGTTTATATTTAAATGAGAATCAAAATATATTTATAAGAAATAGTGAGTGTCTAAACTGTAATTTTGATATATAAAATAAAAAAATAAATAGAAAAAAAGGAATAAAAAAACCCAAGTAGGAATTGAACCTTCAACCTCATAGTTAAGAAACAAAGGCTTTATTTCCTATATTACATGTGACTTCCATTAATTTTTTAACACTTTATTAATAGATATAATTAGTAAACAGACCATGACACCAAAAATTAGTTACTCTAAAAGTTTCTTACATAATAAGATCGTATAGAAGTATATATATATTTAAAATATATATATATATATATATATATATATATATAATATAAAAGCAGAGTTTTTGCCAAAAATAGTAATTTTCCGCCAAAATGTCATTTCTATAAAAGGAAAGATTTATCATCAATATTGAAATATGTGCACTGCAATAAATAATCAATTCAATTATTGCTTGCATTGATTATATCAATTCATTTAATTCAATTTTGAATTTAATTAATTTTTATATTAATTCAAATGTAATTTATGTATTAAATATTTTTTTTTATTTTTTTACTCAAATTAAAACTAAACTATTGAAAAAGTAAACTATATTAAAAATTTTTGAATTAATTATATCAATCTGTTTAAGTAAAAACTATATAAATAAATTTAAAATAAAAATGATTGCAATGTTCAGTATCATTCATTAAGTAAATCATCCAAAAATAAATTTTGCTATTTTAAGTAATTTATTTCTCAAAATACTTACTAAAAAAATACTATATTTAATAAATGTATTTAAATTTTCTAAAAATAAAATTGGTTGAGTTTTAAAATTATCATTACAACAAAGTATTCCAATGGACATTAATGTACTATTTAATAATTATAAATTTTTTATCCCAAATACATATTATTTCGAAATTACCTTAATTTTAAAGAATTATTGCATTGTAGTTTTCTTCCAAAATCATATGTATATTATGTATCTTGATTTGTCTTCTTAAAAATTCAAATAAGATAACACAAGAAAATTAAAAGAGATAGATTCAAAAGAATTTCAAATGGACATTAAATTACTTTCGATACACATATATATTACCCTCAATAATCAGAAATGTTTGACACCCAATGCATGCAATTCGGGATTTCCATAATTTGAAAGAGTTAATGTATGTTGTAATTCTGTCAAAAGCATCCGATGTATATTTTTTGTCCTTTGAGATGTCTTATTTGAATTTTAAATTATAAATAATGCAATATTGCATATTATATTAGAAACTAATTTATTAAAATTTATCTTATTAAATTTATCTATTCCAAAATTGAATTCTGAAATGACTCTTCTTTTCAACACCATATATGAGTTGAATCCTTTCAAGATGTAATGTTCATTTAAATTTAGATTTGTTCGTTGTTATGAAATACCTACATATGGAAACAACGAGACATTAAGTTTGAAATCTATCTTTCATGATCAAGAAATAAAAAATATTATTCTTCTATTTATACAAAATTTTAATTATTATTAATTACTGATGTGATAATTTTCTTTTATATTTCAAAGTTCACGGATACATGATAGTATAATGTCCCGTAATGGAAATGATTAAACCAATTCTAAAGAAGGCAAAAACTTGTGTGAGACGGTCTCACGGGTCGTATTTGTGAGACGGATCTCTTATTTGTGTCATTCATGAAAAAATATTACTTTTTATGCTAAGAGTATTACTTTTTATTGTGAATATGGGTAGGGTTGACCCGTCTCACGGATTAAGATCCGTGAGACGGTTTCACATGAGACTCACTCTCTAAAGAAAGCAAACATCTTATTAGAAGACACCTTTTAAAATTTGTTGACATATTTTGGAATACACATAGTAAATGTTAATAAAATAACTTTTCTGATTTATACATAATCTACTTATGATCGAATGTTTCATTTTTCTTTCGGAGTAATAGGCTGTTGTGTATATTACGAAGAGATTTTGTAAATTAAATCACAACCCATTTGGATAAAGATATTGATGAAAAAATTATTGTTATCATTCAAATGTGTCAAACACGTGTCATGTCACAAAATTGTTTGTAAATGTGGATTTAGACGAAATTACTGAATTTTTAAGAAAGTATTTTTTATTAATTTTATTGAATGTGATTTAAAAATATTTTCTTATCACATATTAAAAAATAATAATATATAACTTCTCGAAAAGTAAATAATTAAATATGTATTAAGGTCGATGGCCGACATCAATACACTAAACACGATAAACATCATGTTATTGCCTTAGGCTAACACGATCTAAAATTTTGATATATGATAGTGATTATTATCCAAAAAAATTAATTGACATGCGTTGTATGTAAGAAATTTTTTAAAATTAGTGAAAAAATAGTTTTTATTTTTATTTTTTATAATTGTATTATTTTTTAAAATTTAAATATCTATTCATTTTTCACTAATTTTTAGTAACATCATCCCGTGCATCGCACGGGTTAAATACTAGTTTGTAGATAATATCCCACTTTTAATAAAAAAAAATTAGAAGGATACCTGTTGATTGTAGGTACATGCATGCATGGCGAAATTAATTACGTCTTGATAACGATTCATAAAATAGAAATCACTCACAACGGGTTAGCAATGTTTTGTCATTTTTCTCTATGTACCAAGCTATGTTTAAACACCAGCAAAAGAAGATAACATTTCACCCGATAAAAAAAAATACAAGCACTCTAAATAATACTCACCACCAACCAGATTCGTCAGTTGCTTCATATTTTTGACAAGTATTGTTCAGATATCAGCATAGTGAAAGGGTAAAGTTCATCGCAGATCCATCATTTGTTCCATTCTATGTAGTTTGTGTGCAGTAGGTGAGTGATATTGTGTGCAAGAGATGAGTGATAATGCATAGGTGAGTAAAAATACATGTTAAATTTGAAGGTATGTTGATCAAAAAATTATTAATTATTAACTTATTCTACTATTAAAAATCAAACCAATTATTATCCATCTTTCTTCATCGACCACTTTATTAAGTAGTGTATCATTAAATTATCTCATCTAAGTATAATGTGCAGACTATAATTAATATTTTTCTTTCAAAACAAGATTTAATTTTGAAAATCCTAATGCTATTTTTCGGGCGATAATCACACAGATGAGCCCGTTTCATCTCTTTCAACTTTACTTTCTTCTTCTGTCATCATCACAAAATCACAGCCAAGATATTTTCGTATGCAGCTGATCTTCCTTGATTACCCAGAAAGAAGAGAAAATGGAAATGACCACCCGGTCTTTTTCGTATGCAAAGTCTAAATCTTTGTCACCATTCATAACACCCAAATAAACTGTTTTATCCCACAAGTCTCTCAATTTTGTTGGCTACAATTGCCTACTAAGAAAATTAAATGCAGTGCAAAAAAGATGAAAAGCTTCGGTGCTGTAAGTGCTTCTGATTCTGATACCAGTCCGAGATTGATGATTCTGTACGATGGCTTCTTCAGCCTGTAGGTAAGTAAGTTACCCAAATGGATTCTTTTACTAGATCGAGGTTTTATAGGTATGCATTTATGTGTTTTATGGGATGGATTTGGTGTTTAAGTTTCCAAAATAATGGGATGGTTGTGATACGAAGGCAATGCGGCCTGCCAGGCTGAGGTATATGTTCTGGCCAATATTTTGATTTTCTTAGCCATGTGATCTCCTTCATACTTTGAACTGTGAATTTTAGTCATGAATTTTGATGGGATTGATACAATGAATTGTAGCATTCATGCATGTAGGAATTACAAACTTTAGTTGATGCTGAAAGTGATGCACGCCATAATTTCATGAACAGATCAATGAAGGTTGATAGCATATATAAAGATTATGTTGGACATTTGAATCAAATTTAGAGTCTAAATAAAAATTATTCTCATGAATGTGATAATGTCTTTTGACTTTCCACATTCTTGAGTCAATTGAAGACTTTTGGTTTTTCATATTCTTGAGTTAATAGGAAGATTAATTAAGTTAATTAATCTTACATGACTCTTGGTATGCATTTTTGGGCTTATAAATAGTGTGTTCATTTACTCATTTCAAATATATGAAAATCTTATCTCTTTCGAGCATTATATTCTCTTGCGTTTCATATTGTTAGTTTTCCATTTGGTCTCCGTTAAATTCGGTGATAAAATAAAGGTACGTTTTTTAGTTTACTGTAGCAGTGCCTCATTCTAAGTCACCGTTGGTTGTTTCGTTGTATCTTGGAAAACAGACGTCCAAGACAAACCTCGAAGCACATACAGGAGGGGACAAATCTATTTTAAGGACACTGTACTTCGTACATGTATCGGTTTGGTTTACTTTAAGCTTTGCTCTACTGTGTTTTGTTCAACATTTAGTTCATTGATTTTACGAAAGTTTACTGTAATTTATCGTTCGATATATTGTACAACAGATAATGCTTGCGAGTTATAAAAGAGAGATATGGTAAGCATGAATGGAGGTCAACTACAGGTCAATGAATCAAGGGATAAAAAGAGATTTGATGACGATATATGTTCAAGTTTTGTATGAAGATCCAATAAAATAATGAAGTACAATTTAAGAGTTTATTATTCATAGGAAAATTGGCAATTTTAGTTTTGTGGTTTGTCAAAGCTTGGTTTTCACATTAAATTGTATTTGTTTTTATCTTTTTTTCCGAAATCATATTGAATATGTTAGTTACACCGATTCTATTTTACGTAATATAATTCAAATTAAAATTAATATGATAGAAAAGACAATGAGTTAATATTGTCAAGTTTGTATTCAATAGGAGATGTCAGATAAAATTGTGGAGGATTCATTCAGGCACTCCACGGGGATTTCGTCAGATGTTCTATGCAAATTTTCCCAGTAATTAAATACTGTGAAGAATAAGCCGCTGTTGGCTTTTCAAGGGATGTGCCGTACCACATTCTTTCAGAGAGTCTCCGGTCAAATTTGAATTATGTTAGCAAGTGTGAGCCCTAAGTTCACGCATTCATGTACTGAAATATGCTCTAATATTGTGAATGTTTCAGGTGATGGAGATACAAGCCACATTGGTTATAAGATTGCGATGCCTGGTGCATTCGAAATAGCTTCTGTAAGTATTTTAAGATTATCTTGAAATTGCTCAATCAAGATGATGTCGAGTAACAAATACCAGACATTTTACATGATTTAGAGTGCAGTCACTGTTGGACGTGTTCGTGAGAAAGCAGACATCTTGTTGCCTCTTCCCACAGGTACCCACTTTTATCTGATGATGATTCAGTTTGGATAGTCTCAAACCGCTTTCTGGATTGTTATTTCTTTGTTTGTTCGAGTTTCATGGTTCGGATTCACGGGTGAAACTGTATTCTTACGAGCCTGCAGTCATTTCTTGACATGCTTGTTTCTTCATGCAACTCAATACAGTATCTGCTGTGCATGCTCGAATTGAGGATAATCTCTTGATCACAGATTTGGAAAGCACAAGCGGCACATTTATTGGCGAAAAACGGCTTCAACCTGGAGTTGTATCCACTGCATTACCAGGAAATCTTGTTACATTTGGTATGGCATTGTACTATATACCTTACTGTTTAATGGGACGACTGCACGTATCAACCCTTCAATCTTTCCCGATTCAAATGAGGTTTAGTACTGCTATCAGCCTACTTATTTGGCTTCATCAAGGGACACGAATTCAGCGATTTTCAGAATTTATAAGCTCGAGAAAGAGGAGTTTAGTCCCGAATCCGAGGAATCTAGAGATAAACTAGAAGATTAGGCCCGCAGGAGATTAAGTTGCAAGTTGATTCTTGTATATTTCGTAATGAAGGTTTCTTGTAGCTCTACAGTCTTGAACCACAATGCATGTCATAAAATCGGCAATATTGTGCGCGTTTTGTTTGGATTTTTTTTTCTTTCCTGAATATACAAATATCTGTTTGAAAATTAAAAAATATATTAGTTAAAAATTTATTTAGTTTCTAAAAAGCGTGAAGCGCCCCGAAGCGCGGACGTCGACCTCCAAGCTTTTCAAGTTTAAGTGAGATTAGCACATGCTTAAGCGTCAAAAAACGTTTTTTATCTTCAGTGTAATTGTAATTAACTCAAACTAATAAATATATAAAATAATATACAAATATGAAAATTTAAGTCTGATGCATTAATTCTCATATTTATAAAAGCATAAAAATCTCAAAATTACAACCTTTATTTGTTTTTGCAATTATATCACATTAAAAAATATTAAATATTTGTCAAATTATTATAAAACATGCTTAATCATAATTGAAATTTAAAATATAAACATCTATATTATAAATTTATTATTTTAAAATAAAAAGACATACCTTCAAAATATAAAAATAAATAGATGTGATTAATTGTACTTAAGAACACTTAATTAAACGCCTTAATTACACTTAATTCGATCAAACTATAGTTTAACCGCTTTTTTTCCGAAACGGAGAGTTTTTGTCAAGCTTCAAGCTTAAGCGCTTAAGCGGGCTTTTTAGAACATCGGTAAAACCACAACAAATTTGATAATTATCATTTGTACATAAATAAAAAGGGGTGGTATGCAATTAGAAACCCTCGAGGGGTATCGGCTGAAAAGGTAGATACCAAAGGTCCAAATAAAATATACATATGCTCCACATAATTGACCCGCAAACCCGATCCACAACCACACCTGGGTCGTTCTTATATGCTTTTCGATTCACGCCCTACGAAATTTCCCATTTTCGAAAGAAGAAGTTGCTCATAAATCTGAATTTTTTGTTAGGTTTTCCTCAATTTCAATCACACCCTAACTACTGAGGTATTTTTATCTGAATCTTAGTGACACCTTAAATTTTCTGTTCCTTGAGCTTTAGGTTTTATCAGATTTCTTTTTAGGTGTCTATAAATTTCCTATTTTTTTCTCGAAAAATAGTTCCACTTTAGTTGAATACAACCGGGTTATCATTCTTTTATTTTCCCCCTTCTTTAAGCTGATAACTTTGTTTGATTGTTACTTTCGCGGATCTAGGGTTTGAATTGTTTGACTTGCTCTCTTGTTTTTGAGGGTGTGATTGAATTGGATTTTTCGTTAAATTTTTACCTGTATTTCTCCAATTTTGTCCCTGTTGTGCTGTCGGATTGTTTGTTTCTATCCTTGAGTAGCAGCAGTTCAGGGTTTGGTTCTAATAGTTCGATTTCTATCCTATTATCAAATTTGGGAAAGGTATTTTATGGCATTTGAATGCCAGAAGAATACAGAAATTTTGTTGAAAGACACATCTACAAATTGCTCGGATAATCCAGTTGTAGAAAAAAGTGGCTCAGATCAATTGGTCGATATTAAAAAGTACTCGGATGCTGTCTCAAAATCTAATACCAGAATTGAGACCCCTTTCAATGAAGCTTTGCTGTCTCATAGTGGTTCATTTTCAGATCTACCCCCGGCACTGATTTCTGAAATTCTGAATTTTCTTGACCCCAAAGAACTTGGGATTGTGGCTTGTGTCAGCACATCTTTGTACAGACTCGCATCCGATCACCAAGTGTGGAAGGATTTTTACTACGAGAGGTGGGGACATCTGATATCTGCCCTCAATTTAAGACCAGAATATTCAGATGAGAAATCATGGAAGGAACTCTTTGTGGAGAGAGAGTTCCGGAGCAAGACCTATATGGGACGCTACAGCATTGACACGCTGTATGGGCATGCTGAAGCTGTTAGGACTGTTTTTGTGTTGGTTTCTAAAAAACTCCTCTTCACCTCAGGATATGATCAGGTACTAAGAATGTGGGACATGGAAGAAGGCCTTTCAATTGCATCTTCTCGTCCTCTTGGTTGCACTATACGTGCGATTGCAGCTGATACTAGGCTTTTGATTGCTGGTGGTACGGATGGGTTCATACATGGTTGGAAGGTGGAAAATGGGAACCCTCACTTGTTTGATATTAGGTCACCTCAGAATCAAAATATGGAATTTCGAGTTTGGGAACATGAGGGGCCAATAACTTGTCTTGCTTTGGATTTAGTTAAGATGTACAGTGGTTCTTGGGACATGACTATACGCATATGGGATCGCTCTTCCTTAAAATGCGTGAAGGTCTTGATGCATAATGACTGGGTCTGGAGCCTTGCTCCTCATGATACTACAATTGGGAGCACTGCAGGTTCAAGTGTTTACATTTGGGACACTATATCTGGGTGCCAACTTACTGTCATCAGTAACACTCATGTTGGTAATGCTTATTCTTTGGCACGAAGTCACACAGGGAATCTTTTGTTTACTGGAGGAGAAGACGGTTCTATACACATGTTTGAAATTTACAGAAATGTCAAGTGCCGTACCCTAAAGGTTGCGACGTGGATTCCTCACACGGGGCCTGTGTATTCTCTTGCATTTGAGTTTCCTTGGCTGGTCTCCTGCTCCAGTGATGGTAAGATTTCACTTATTGATGTGAGGAAGTTGTTGAAGACAGGTAGGAATTCCTTTTCTGGGAATACTTCCAAGGGTTACTGTGTGGACTTACATAATGTAGAAGCCCCACAGAGAATGCTGCACGGGTTTAGGTGCAATCTATTCTCAGTAGGCATCGGTTCGGATCGTATTGTTTGTGGTGGTGAAGAAGGTGTCATCAGGATATGGAACTTTTCACAAGCCCTGGAGATTGAGCAGAGGGTCCGGAGTTTGAAGGGTTTAAGGCTCGAAAACAGAATGAGACGTCGTAAGCTCCAAACTGAAATTGGTGGTAAAGGTAACAAAGGTGAGCAATGTTCGATTGCTGCAAAGAACAGTGATAAAAGTGGTTGGCATAGCAAGCGTAGAGTAAGCGGGAAGTTGAAAGCATAGATGTAGATTGTAGTTTCTAATTGTTTCCCTTTCACTTCCACTTCTTATCATTTTAGTATTATTCGGTCTCGTGTATGGACTAATCCTGAAGAGCCTTTATTGTTCACATGAAATTTAGATATCAAACAAAGATGGATCTTGCTTAAAATGTGATCATTATTCTATTCAGCATTTTTATTTTTTTACCTATCACCTTTGTGCTCGTCTTTTGTCTCTTTGAATATGTGCAACTACATATCTCATCAAAAAGTAAAATTAAAAATTACTCTCTTTCTTACGAAATCTAAGAACTACTTTTGAGAATATACACATTTACCAACTTTTGAGGTTATGAAATTCTCTGGTATTATGAGGTTCTTGCAATTGAAAAGATGGTTTGTAGAATATATAATATATTATCTAAATACTTGAAATTAGTTTGACCTCGTAATCTATATTATCCATCCATCGATATCGCAGAGAATACTCACAAATAGCTCGAGATTTACTTAGCTACTTACTCATTGTGAGTCGAATATTAGTAAATTCAACATTTTATATATATAAAAAAAAGTACTCATAAAAGTTGATAAATATTGTCAAAAAAAACATTTAAACTTATTGGGAAAAAATCGAGCGTAAATTTTAAAAGACCTACAGTGTGTTTGGCAACCCAGATTTGACAGAATTTCACGGAATTTGGATTTCAAAATCCTATCTTTACTGTTTGACAATATAATTCAAAAAAAGATTCGGATTTGTTTAGAATTTTATGGGATTTCATGGGATTTCCATAAGTATATCCAAATCCCATCAAATTTGATAAGATTTGGTGGGATTTGGATTTAAAAACATACAATTATTTTTTTATCCAACACATCATTCTCCACCAAAAGTTTCTACATAAATAGACTTTTTTTACTTTTAACTTTTTTTAGAAGTTGAAAGATTTCGTTTAAATTTTATAAGTTTCTTGTGTTATTTACTTATTAATATAATAAAAATTATAGTAATTACCAAAACATTTTTTTACATTTAATAATTAATTTCATGTTAAAGTTTGAAGTTGTTTAATGATTTTTTAATTATTATTTTATGCGTGCTATGGTTAATAAATAAAAATTAATTTTTGAATTTACAAATACAAATAATAGAGAAGAATTATTAATTTCTAAACTTCTTGGGTTATTTATTTTTATATGATTTCTAAGCGTAGCTTTGTAAAATTTTAAAATTCCAAATTCGAATCTTTTTTTCTCAAAACAAGAAATGGAATTGTAAATATCATTTTTAAATTTTAAACCAAACACCAAATGGAATTTCAAACATTTGAATTTCCAAATCCAATTCCAAATCCCATGAAATCCTCTCAAATCCTGGTTGGCAAACACACTGCTAAGCTTTGACAATGTCAAAAACAAAATCGAGTTGTTTCAGGCCTAACTATCAATTTTATGTAATTAGAGAAATTTAGCTACTGGACAAGTTAGGTTGTTCATTGTTCTATCAGAAGTTCAAATTACAGATATAATAAGAAGATCATCTCTTGAATATCTTTCTAACAGAATTTGACCGTTCAACTTTAATCGGTCAGAGATTAACAGATCAAGATGGATATAACCAACTCAAGCTGGTCAAATATTATCAGATAAAATCACAAGCACATTATCCTACAAAATCCTGATCAACATAAATGTTTCTTAAAATTACAAGAGTCAATATACTTTTTAGAAGTTTAAAAAACTGAAGAGCGATAAATAAAAGAACATTAAACGAGCATTTAATTCAGTGTACGATGAAGAGAGGTTGACAATACCAATCTGTCGAGAGAAAGTTCAAATGATCGCTAAATTTTTCTTATCGTTGGAACTCTTCGGGTATAAATTTGCATATTTCATAACAATGAAGAAATCAATAAGTTTCAATATGCAATATACAAGATCTAGAGCACACTTATTCTTTCTAAAATATAAGCGGCTCACCTAGCACACACTTATTTATTCATATCGATCATTAAAGATCAACTCGTGCTACCCCTATCAATACTAGTCGTTTAAAGCAAACTGATGAAAAATTTTCTATTTACGGTGAATCAAGGGTTTTTAAATAAATCCGGAAATTATTGTGTTGAATTCATACTAAGAATTTCGACTTAGACAATATTATAAATCCTAATCGAAGTGAGTTTGTAAAATAATTGTATAAATCAAAGTCTTTTAGTGAATTCTTTATTAAGTAAAAAAAATATGTGAATTCATGATTATTTAAGTCTCCGACATCTATAAAATCTATGCATTCTTTGCTTCACTTTGAAATTACTTTATGTTCCATTTTGTTAAAATTTACCTATTGAGTATATACATTATCATTTAAGTCTAGGTGTACCAATTTTCACATTCAAAATTATTGCAAGAGAATCCTAGTCGTTCAAGAAAGAGCCTATTAAAGTCAGCTCAAAATTTTCAAACAAAAACTTCATTCAATGTGCTTAGGATTGACTGATCGGATTTTAATGGATGAGGAATTCGCTGAGTAAAATGTAATGGATTAATGAAACTGGGATTTCTTGATTCGAATTTTTTATGCTCGATAATTACTTTGTGCGAAGTTCGATTAATGGGGTTTGTGGTGGAATATGTGCAAAATTTATGGCCCTTCTCTGCGTTTGTATTCAGTGACTTGAGAGCATCAGATAGAATAGTTAGGAAGTTGCGGGTCCCCGAAACCGCCAAGAATTTTGTTTATGCGATTCCCGAGCCTTAATCTCAGGCTGTGATATATGTTCTGTCTGTTCAGAACTTGTCTGGAGGTCAGCTTTGGATGCTGAGTGTCTGATTAAAGAGATTAAACCTGACGCTGTTGTTGTTCAAGTAGGGCATTTGAATTGTTTAGGTGTTGATGGATTTCCGAATGGTGGGACCGAGTCAATGAAGAAGAATAGTAGTATTGGTGAGAATAGTGTTGATATTCCGGATGTTCCGGGCCATGGATAGTGTTCGGGTCAGGAAGATGGATTATTCCTGGGTCATGGGCGATCAGGGTCAGTAATCTGCGCAGAAGTCTGGATCTCGGGCTGCCCGAGACATTGAAGGTATAGCATGGCAGGGAGAATATGTGAAGAGGCCCATCAAAGGTCCGAGCCCGGGACATATTACCCTCAGACTATTGGATGCCCGGGCTCTAAGGCCAATTCATTTCGATATCAGTGCCACATTAATTATACCAACATTGTAGGGTGTGGGCGGCCGACCTATTTCTGACACCAATCCAAGTGGTTGATAAGATCAGGTAGGCTGGATGTGTCTAGTATGAGATTTGACATGTCAGAATAATATTGTATAATCAGCCGCCCTGCTATAATTAATGAGCAGCATAAAGAACGAGGTATAATTACATCCTTAGTATAAATATCAGGTTTTCTCTTTGCAATTACTCTTTGTTCAGATATTGAATGCACACATACATTACTTATTTTACCGCACACAGTAACACCAATCTCATAACCATCACTTGGTTATATTGGTTTCTTGCTCGAGTCTATCACTTACTTAAGCATCGGAGTGGCCATGCCGGACACCCCTCCGACGCCCATTCACATGGTTACCTTTGTATTTGCAGTTCTCCCCAGCTGTTCAAGAAAAGAAGCTTTTGATTCATATATCTTGCTCTTATTCCCTACATATCGATAGCAGATCTGATAGAGTATCTGAGTCGGCTCATCCATTTCATCTGGATCGCATTGATCATTGATGAATGCAGTGTCCCAACATCGTCAGTTGAGGTGTTACAGAGATGTTATTTGCATAAGAATAACAAAGAAAAGTACGAGGACATGGCAGGGATTGTGGTGTTGAGGGAAATCTTCGGGGTGAGTTTTAACCAGCATTTTGTGGCAGCCGATGAAGTTGGTTATTCATTTTTCATGCTTGAGTTACCTTTTGTAAGAAGCAGCGTAGGTGGAGTTGGCGAGTGGGATTTGGACACGGAGAAAGAGGTTGCAACAGATAAGTCCATGTTTGTGTGGACTAATATAGATTAGATTGTGAGTTGTGTTGGAATTTTGGTGCTTAATGAATGAAAATTAAGCAAATAAATCAATGTGTTTGATTTGGAAAAAATTCGAAACGAAGAACGAAGCTTAATGAACGAATATTAAGATCGTTGGTTCTGAATAAAACTCGAAAATAGTTCATCAAATGTTGAAAGAACTTAAAACGAGTAGTCAGAACATGTAAGGGACAAAAATTGGAAAAAAAAACTCGGCAGCGTGCGAGCGGGCGTGCGCCCCTGCGCGCACAGACGCGTCCCTTCGGATTTTTTCGAATTTTCTGATGGTTTTTCAATTCCTTTGGCAATGTTTGATACTTGTGATCAGTTACAATGGCCAAGGGACACCCCCTATGAATTAAAGTTCATATCTTTTCATTTGAAAATCATTAAATGTTTGATTATTCAAAATCAAACACACATAACATATCATCTTTTTGCATCTTCTTCTTTCTTCTTCAAGAGAGAGTTTATCCATTTCTTTGTGAAAGAACTTGAATATTTGAGTGCTCATTATTCAAGTGTTGTAGTTGTATCTTAGGAGAAGATTGCCACAAACTCTAGCACATTGTAAAGGCAAATTCTTCTTAAGGAGAAAGTGTTCAACACTTGCCTCTACAAAGCCATTCCTTTGATTTCTTCTTGCTTATCCTCTCAATTTTGAATACCCCAAACAACAATCTTAAGAAGAATTTTGGTTTTATGATCATTTGCAAGAAGATTTTCAATGGCATCATCATCTACAACTCAACATGCAACCATTGCACAAGGAGAGAAACCGGAGAAATTTTCTGGTGCGGACTTCAAAAGATGGCAACAAAAGATGCTATTCTATCTCACAACCTTGAGTTTTTCAAGGTTCTTGAAGGTGGATCCTCCCACCGTTGCTGAAAACGAGACAGACATCAACACGAGGGCCGCTTTGGATGCTTGGAACCAAAGTGATTTATTGTGCAAGAACTACATCCTCAATGGGCTTGACAATGCATTGTACAATGTGTATTGTCAAGTCAAGACCGCCAAGTAACTATGGGATATGCTTGATAAGAAATACAGGGCGGAGGATGCGGGCTTGAAGAAGTTCATTGTTGGGAGATTTTTGGACTTCAAGATGGTGGACTCAAAATCTGTGATGAGTCAAGTGCAAGAACTACAACTTCTCTTGCACGAGATTCATGCGGAAGGAATGAGTCTAAGCGAATCTTTCCAAGTCACTGCAATGATCGAGAAACTCCCTCCATTGTGGAAGGATTTCAAGAACTATTTGAAGCATAAAAGGAAGGAGATGGGATTGGAGGATCTCATTGTGAGATTGGGGATAGAAGAGGACAACAAGAACACCGATGCCAAGTCAAGTAAGATGGCACCAAGGGTGAACATTGTTGAAGCGAGTTTCAAGGGGAAGAAAAGAAAGTTTGAAAAGCAACCACAACAAGGCCAACACCCACCAAACAAGAAGAAGTTCAAAGGCACTTGTTATAACTGCGGAAAACCAAATCACATGGCTAAGGATTGTAGGAAGCCAAAGAAGGGAAATCCTCAAGCCAATGTAGTTCAAGAAAAGGTCGGTACCATTTGATTTTTCTGAACTTAATTTGTCTGCAGTTATTTTGGAAGTCAATTTGGTGGAAAACTCCAATGAATGGTGGGTTGATACGGGAGCAACTCAACACATATGCTCCATGTAGTGACCCGTTCCAGAATCACCTACTAATCAGAACTTAAGCATGCAAAATTTAACATTTAAACTGAATCAGGTAAACAGCGGAAAAACAGTAATACAACCCAATCGAATCTGTAAGTACAAAAATACTTAAACAACCAGATCGAACTAAATACCAAGAACAAATACCAACAACTACAGGTCAACCTCTGCCAGCTCCCTGTCCACTCCCTCCTGGACCGTCCAACCTGAGACCTGCCCCATCGAATAGGGTGTCCAAAACAGAGATAAACCGAGGACGTGAGCATAAAACGCTCAGCACCGAAAGCATGAGTATACAAGACTATGACATGCATGTATGCAAAATGTACTGGATACCAGGATCTGGGTATATCGAAATACTGCTCAGGTAAATGACGTCAAGGTATGTAGCACTCTGCGCCGTCGCACCAGGAGGTGGCTCCCATACCAAAATAAACCTGTGGATATACCGGTGACCTGACCACCGTCGGCCAACGGGGTCCAACCATCCACAACAAACGAGGGCTGAGCACCCTCACAACAGGCTATCTCAAAAATAGTCAGGCTCAACATGATTATGCAAATGCAGCATAATAAACCATGCATCATATGACAGATAATAATGCAACATATAAACATGCAACACATAGTAAAGCATACTCAATCCTGCTATCTCGGATAGTACTTTCGTACCTCAAACCAGTAGATCCTAGCAATCAGTCCTAGAATCAAGTCTGCGTCCGTAGTCAGCCCACTGATGCCGCTAGCTCCTAACTAGAGCACAGCTCCGCTACAAGACTAGTAGCTCCCCGCTAGTGCCTAAACCTCGGGAAAAGACTAGAAACCCATCAGAAACGACTAAAACGCTCTGGAACACTCGGAATTGGCCAGTAAAAAGTGAAACCTCACGCCTCTATTTATAGACAACGATCGGAAGATCCGATCCACTTCGGAAGATCCGATCCGGCACACTTCGGACGATCCGAACTCTGATCGGACGATCCGAACCTTGCATGTCTTCCACGTGTCCAGACACCTGTCTTCGGACGATCCGAACCCTGATCGGACGATCCGAACTCTGCATGTCTTCCACGTGTCCAGCCACCTGTCTTCGGACGATTCGAACCCTCTTCGGACGATCCGAACCCGCTTCGGACGATCCGAACTCTGTTCGGTCCTTCCGATCCCACCGAAATATAATTAATCCAATAATTAACTCAAATTAGGCATCGGGATACTACACTCCAACAAGTGGATATTCTCCACATACACTCCATCGACCGAGAGAAAACTATACATGGGGAACTCCGCTACATCTGAGGTGGTGGGCACCGGAAATGTGGTAGTGAAGATGACATCGGGTTTAGAAGTAACCCTTGTTGATGTACTTCATGTACCGGACATAAGAAAGAACCTTGTGTCGGGGTCTTTGTTGGTCAAACACGGGTTTAGACTAGTATTTGAGTCTAACAAGGTTGTATTGACAAATAATGGTGATTTTATTGGAAAAAGATATCTCGATGAGAACCTTTTCAAGTTGAATGTAATGGCTATACGCCAAAATGTTGTTGAAAATAATAAAGTAAAAATTTCTATTTACTTGCTTGAGTGTTCTCATTTATGGCATGTTCGTTTAGGACACGTAAATTTTAATACCTTGCAACGTTTAATGAAACTTGAATTATTGCCTAAACACAACGTCGATCCAACACACAAATGCGAGATATGTGTTGAAGCAAAAATGACCAAAGCGCCTTACCACTCGATTGAAAGATGTACAACTCCTCTAGAACTAATACACACCGATCTTTGTGATTTAAAGTTTGTACAAACTAGAGGAGAGAAAAGATACTACGTGACATTCATTGATGATAATAAAAGGTACTGTTACGTATATCTTTTGAGGTCGAAAGATGAAGCTCTTGAAGCATTCAAAAGTTATAAGACCGAAGTTGAGAATCAACTAGGCAAACAAATAAAGAGGGTTCGAAGCGATAGATGAGGCGAATACGGAGCACCGTTTGATGAATTCTGCACATATGTGGGTATAATTCATGAAACGACTGCTCCTTATTCACCACAATCGAATGGCATTGCCGAAAGAAAGAATCAATCTCTGAAAGATATGATGAATGTTATGTTAATAAGTTCAGGACTACCCCAAAACTTGTGGGGGGAAGCAATATTATCGGCTAATCGCATCCTGAACAAGATACCCCACAAGAAAAATGACAAGTCACCTTATGAATTGTGGAAAGGTCACAAACCTTCCTACAAATATCTCAAAGTGTGGGGGTGTCTAGCTAAAGTTGAAATACCAAAGCCTAAACAAGAGCGGATTGGACCAAAGACGGTCGACTGCATATTCATCGGATATGCACATAATAGTAGTGCCAGCAATCTTGATATATTGCGACGGTCAGTCGGCAATTGCAAGGGCACAAAACAGTATGTACAATGGCAAGTCTCGACACATTCGTCGAAGACATAATACTGTGCGACAATTGATCTCTAATGGAGTTATATCTGTTGATTATATTAAATCGAAGGATAACTTAGCGGATCCGCTTACAAAAGCATTAAATAGAGATCAAATGTACTGTCTGTCAAGAAGAATGGGCTTAAAACCTACCAAATAAAGTTTTCATAGTGGCAACCCAACCTTGTAGATTGGAGATCCCGAGATCTTGGTTCAATGAGACAACTAAATTATGAGAACTTGTGGAATCACTCCTCATTCCTAAGACGACGAGTGAAGTTGCCTACAAAGGTAGTGAGTTTAAGTATTGTACTTTTAATGATTACGTAGCTTGCAAAAGCGGGGTAAGTAGGATACCTTTTTTACAAGGAGATCATCTATGTACGTGTGAGGACGGGCCGCCTCGATGAAACACGTATGAAGCCAAGATGTGTTCCAAGGCCAAAACGGACACAACCGATATCACAAAATAGAAATGGAAGAAAGATTATCATGTGGGTACGGTTGTCTGGTTTTACATGAACCGCCAAGAAGTTCAAGACATCACATTCACTTCGTGGCCTAGTAAATCCGATTGTATTCCACTAGGGCAGGTTCAAAGCCAAAAGCTACATCTCCTGATGTGATAATTTTTCGTATATACTCTCTCTTATGCATCACGAGCATTCATGCATTACTTTCATTTATGTGGGGGATTGTTGGAATTTTGATGCTTAATGAATGAAAATTAAGCAAATAAATCAATGTGTTTGCTTTGGAAAAAATTCGAAACGAAGAACGAAGCTTAATGAACGAATATTAAGATCGATGGTTCTGAATAAAACTCGAAAACAGTTCATCAAATGTTGAAAAAACTTAAAACGAGTAGTCGGAACATGTAAGGGACAAAAATCGAAAAAATAACTCGGTAGGGTGCGAGCGAGCGTGCGCCCCTGCGCGCACAGACGCGTCCCTTCGGATTTTTTCGAATTTTCTGATGGTTTTTCAATTCCTTTGGCAATGTTTGATACTTGTGATCAGTTACAATGGCCAAGGGACACCCCCTATGAATTAAAGTTCATATCTTTTCATTTGAAAATCATTAAATGTTTGATTATTCAAAATCAAACACACATAACATATCATCTTTTTGCATCTTCTTCTTTCTTCTTCAAGAGAGAGTTTATCCATTTCTTTGTGAAAGAACTTGAATATTTGAGTGCTCATTATTCAAGTATTGTAGTTGTATCTTGGGAGAAGATTGCCACAAACTCTAGCACATTGTGAAGGCAAATTCTTCTTAAGGAGAAAGTGTTCAACACTTGCCTCTACAAAGCCATTCCTTTGATTTCTTCTTGCTTATCCTCTCATTTTTTAATACCCCAAACAACAAGTTGTTCAGCCTTGCTCAGATACTTGAGTTCGGTAACTTTCTCTGTAAATAACCCGAAGATATTATAGATTAGCTTGTGAGTTTCCTTAAATATTTCTGTTAATTCCATAAGAAATGGAATTTATAAATCATTTTCTTTTTCAGTCTTTCTTCTCAGAAAGTAATAAAAGAAGGGTTCTAAGCCAAATGTAGAACTCGGGGTGTGACAGTTTCATCTCAGAACGTAATAAAAGAAGTGTTCTAAGCCAAATGTTCTACAGTTTCTAATGCAGGTGGTTCTGAGGACTCTGTATTCCCCATTTTATACCAATCCAAAGTTTATCTATTTCTTGGAATCAACCCAAATTCATAACATGGCCAGTGATAAGTCCATGTTTGTGTGGCACATGTGATCTCTCTTGTCCTCCTAAAATAAAAACTAAACAAAAATAGTCCTACAAATTAGAATCATAACAAATGACCTACATATATCTCATGTGTATCTCATGTATCGTTATCATTCAATTTCTTATTATAATGATCACGACCCTTCATTTGGCTCATCATGTCAACCTAATGATATTTTAGAGGCGATGATTGTGTAAATTATACTATATTTTTTGTATGAATAACTCAAATAGAATATTCGTCTCACATATAGGGATGACAATAGGACGGGATGGGGGCGGGTTTGCCATCTCCATCCCCGTCTCCGAATTCCATCCCCGTACCCGTCCCCGTCCCCATCCCCGTTTTTATTATTAATAGGGATGACAATGGATTCAAAGATTTTCTCAAACCAAAACTTATTATTATTTCTTACTATTAGTGATAATATTAATATTAATATTAATATCAATATTAATAATAATAATAATATTATTATTATTTTAAAAATAATATTATTATTATATTATTGATATTAATAATAATATTATTTTATTATTGATATTATTTTCGGGCGGGTTCAGGGATGGAGACTATAATCCCAAACTTGTCCCGAACTACATCAGAAATTTTAAAAAATCTCCGAACCCGAACCCGAACCCGAATCCGGAAAAATCAGGGATCTCCATCCCCGTATCGGGTTTTCTTCGTGGGGCCTCAAACTCGTGGGGAAAATTGTCATCCTTACTTACAGAATTGATCTGACGGTCTCACATGAATTTTCGTAATATATCTATGATATTGAAGGAAGTTTATGATATTACACCACCAAAATAAACTTTTGATTTTAGTTGAATTACTTATTTAAGTCCTATATTCAGCGAGGAAAAAATGGATTTAAAATCAAATTTTTAGTTCATCTATTGCATTTTAGTTACTTCTTTATACTTTAATTACTGAAGAGCAGAAGTAATGTGTCGGCATGTAAAATAATTATAAATTGTATAATGACAAAGCAAATAAATTCGTCGGGATAACAAACAAATGCGCAAGATTTTCTGGTCTCTGACTCATCACTTTGCAACAAATTTGAAGCGTACGGAGAAATAAAAAGGCGCAGTTAATTATTACAAAAAAATAAACGTTAGACAGATGTTTGTCTTTTTTGTTTTACTTTCCTAAATGTAGTAAATATGAGGCTGAAAATCTGATAAAAATTTTAAGATCTAAAAGACGATATATCCTAATAACTGAACTTTTAGATTACTTTAACTTTATTTCAAAGTAAAAATTTGTGTGAGACGATCTCACAGGTCGTATTTTGTGAGACATATATTTTATATAGGTCATTCGTGAAAATTTATTACTTTTTATGCTAATAGTATTACTTTTTATTGTGAATATTGGTATACCGTCTCACAAATAAAAATTCGTGAGACCTACTCTTTTTTTAAATGCAATGGACAGGAACTAAGTATGAGCTGACTCGTATTTATTATAAATTACATATATAATAATATAAGTATATAACGGTCCAGCGTTTGGGGTAGCTCCATTCCCTGTAATACCAGAATGAATTCAACCATGGACTAACCTATTTATATCCATACATTTTGGGAGCCCGTTCATATAACAAAATATATTTTTCTTCTTGCTATGAGAAAAATATAGGTGAAAATCTCTCATTTTTGCTGCAAGAGCACAGCAAAATCAAGAACCATCTTGACAAAAACTTAACCAAACAAATCAAGATTCAATTTTTAATATTTGATACCCCGAAAAACTAGACAAATTCCATTACTTTTGCAAAGTCGTCGATGGCCCGCAGTCCACGCTACTGTCTTTTCTAATGTTAAAGGTATTCCTATCTTTTCATCGTTTGCATGCACAGCTCGGTGCAGATTCACTGTCACTCACACAAAGCGCAATCGTGCTTTATGTATATTTGTGTGCATGATTCCTTCTTTATTTTATATGTATTTCTGCAGTGAAATTAATAACTTCTCCTCCCTACCAATTTGATTCAGAAATCGGTAAAATGTATTGTTTTTTATCCAGTTAAGGTAGATATACAACTGAAACAGTGCGGCCAAGAAATATATTTTAGCCTAAGTTTGTGCAATCCTTTGGTTTACTTGATGCGGGTGGCCTTCTGGCACGCAGTTTTGTGAGTGAGTTTCTGAGTTTTGATTTGTCAGGGTGGACTGAAGTTGGACTGAAAGGTTGAGTTATCTGGTTGCTTTTGGAAAATTTCGAAACTTGAATCAAATTCCTGCCATTACTTGTTCTTTAATTTATGGGTTTTTTGTTTTAATGCTCAGCGTTAGTCTTTACTCTCATGACATTGGTTTCGTTGTGGTTTAAGATGTGTTGACTTCGCCTTGTTTTTCTCGTAGGAATTGAATGTCATGTTTTGTTTGAATTTTGTTGTGTTAATGGACCTGCTGCAATTTGGCTAGGAAGGTCGAGCTGGCCGGAACTGAAGGGGGGACGATTTAATATTTTTGAGAGGCAAAAAATGTATTTAGAAAATGCACACACATAATTAAATATAGAGAAAACAATAATGCCAATGGGTGAGTCCCCTGGCTAGATCTCCTCTATTCCTGGATAGACGTCCTTTTCTACTTGAATTTAAGTTCAATACTTTTGTGTTTGAATCTCTCGTTATAACCATATGTTCTTGGTTCAAATGATGAAAAGGGCATAAGTATCAAGAATTGTAATTTTCAAATAGCAGTATACGGTTTTCGATCTTGGGAGAATTGTAATTTTCAAATGGCAGTATACGATTTTCGATCTTGAGAAGGATGTTTACGGAAACTGCAGTTGTTTCTTGTAGCTTAAGATTATCTTAATTCAGTTGGGTAGTGTTATTTTAATTTGATCCATAGTTTAGTGATATGGATCTGATTTTAGATTTCCCTTGTTAAATTTCTGCTACATGGTCCAGGACATGCTAATGAAAGCTTGAAACTTGTATACTAATGGGAGCCTCAAGCTCCAGATTAGAAGAAGACAAAGGCCTGCAGCTATGTCGTGCACGAAAGAAATTTATCAAACAAGCACTTAACGGCAGGTGTTCTGCTGCAGCAGCTCATATTGCTTATATAGAAGAACTTAAAATATTGGGTGTTGCTTTAAGGAGATTTGTGGAACTTGTTGCACCAGTCGAATCTTTCGCCTATCCTTCGAGATGTGGGAATCCTGAGCCATCACAAACTGATGCCGCTGCGAATATGTCGCCATCTCTTACACCTCGAGTGTGGAGTCATTGCAATTCTCATCATAAGAAATTCAGTACGTCATTTTCCAAGAAAGTTGAAGAAAAGCCTCCTGCGGCTGTTTCGGTTACAGTTACTTCACGTTCCACTGATACACCTGAAATGTCTTTTGAAACTCCTCCATGGGATTTTTTTGTCCCTTTTAATCCGGTTGACAGTCACTTTTTATCTCAAGAAGGGTCGGGAATTGATCAGAGTTCAGATTATTCTGATTGTGTAAAAGAAAAATTTCCTTCTCCTCAAATAGAAGAGTCTCAAGAATCAGAAGATGAATTTGATGAACCCTCTTCGGCTACACTTGTTCGGAGTTTCAAAAACATAAACAGGGAAATGATAAATTATGTCCATCATGATTCACCCCATATGGCACCAGAAGTACCAACAATTAAGTTACCAAGTTTTGATGTGAACAAGGCCAAAGAATTCAACGTCAATGAGGATTCAACCACTCCATCATCAGAAAGTATGACATTAGAAACCAAGTTTATGAATGGAATGAATAACATCTCTCCTGATCTATCACAATATAAGCAGACACCTGCAAGATTTGACCATTTGAATGATGTGAACACAACACCTGTCAAAAGTGAAGTTGATGGCAAGATTGTACCCGGGGACATCTTTTCTAGCATAAAAAATATCGAACAACTTTTCTTTGTGGCATCTGAATCTGGTAAAGAAGTTCCCCGAATGCTTGAAGCCCATAAATTTCATTTCCGTCCAGTCTTCCCTGCAAAAGCAAGTAAATATTCCTGTATCCCTCTTACACATTTTCACATTTGCATGTTAGAGTGATAGTGTTATTTTAGGACAATAAGAAATATAGCAGCTTAATAATGAGACTTCGAAAGAGTTTTCGACAATGGAGCAATCATATATGCTGATCTTTGAGATATACTTGAAGTATAGAGGACTGTTAGTTCTTCAACTTTCTTAATGATTTTATCGATGATACAATGGTGAAATTCAATGAAAAATTCTTATGTTTTCCAGGTGGACCGGTTGCCTTTCCATTAATAAAATCTTGTTTCTCTTGTGGGAATTATCCAAATGAGATTCAAGAAGGTAGTTTTGTCCAACTTTATCAATTCGTTGTAATTTTTCAGGCATACCAGAATTAGGAATCTTGTCATTTTCAGTAACTTATGGAATCATTTTTCGGTTTTATTTCTTTTGTTCAGAGCCTCCTCAAAATTCCGTGAAGTACTTGACATGGCCCCGGACAGCATCATCTCATTATGCTTCATCGCAAAATCTTCCAGATGCAAACTCGTTTGATAATACCGCTGATCTTAGTAACAATCTTTTTGAAAACTTCTGTATGCTATCTGGTAGTCATGCCTCAACCTTGGACAGGCTTTATGCATGGGAGAAGAAGCTTTATGATGAAGTAAAGGTATGCTTTTCCATCACCATCACAATGTCTATTTTTCGGTGTTATATCTTACTGAATAATTGCTGCTGCTGCTAAATCTCTTAGAGGATATTCCACCTTTTTCAGGCTGGACAGGTGCTTAGAAGTAATTTTGATCGGAAGTGCAAGTTTCTACGACTGCAAGAATCACGAGGACATGGTACTGAGAAAGCACGTTCTGTAGTCAAGGATCTACATTCAAGAATTCGAGTTTCTATTCACAGAATTAACTCTATCTCAATGAAAATCGAAGAAATTAGAGACGAGGAGCTTCAGCCCCAACTCGAGGAGTTAATCGAAGGGTGAACATTTGTCAATATTTTCATTGATAATTTATAAGCAAGAACTTCCTCAATAGTGAAAGTCGTCCCTCCTTACCTTGGGTAAAAGAATATGCAAGTTTAATTGTCATTGTCTCCAAATGTCAAGTATTGCCCCTCCCCCATCATTTTCAGTTCTATGTTGAATCACATATAAATTCAAGACTACGCCTTTAGTCACCCAACTATCTGCTTTCTTGGTTCTGCCCCTACATAGGGAACTTGGGATGCAACAACGATTGCTACCTTGTGGTTATCTATATGGCATAAGGATTGAATCATGAGGCTTTACTATTCTACAATTTTAAATATTTTAAGGGAGGGGAAAACAGTTATATTTTTTGGTAGAATATAAAGCATTCGAGCCTCAGATAACTAATTGTTCTTGTTACCAATGACAGACTGACTAGAATGTGGGAAACAATGCTGGAATGTCACAATCTTCAATTTCACATCGCAACAATAACGCATCGCCCTGGAAGCACAGAACCCACAGTTCACTCAGATTCACAAAGACAGATTACTATTAATCTGGAAAATGAACTGAATTATCTATCTTCCAGCTTCACAAAATGGTTAGGCGCGCAGAAGATATACATCGAAGCAATAGATAAGTGGCTCTTCAAATGTGTTTTGCTTCCACAGAATACTTCCAAGAGGAACAAGAGAATGAAACCTCCACCCATAAGAAACTGCGGCCCACCCATATACAAGATATCTGGCGCTTGGTTGGAGATGATCAATGAATTACCGTGTAAAGGAGTCGTTGATTCGATCAAAGAGTTAGCAGCAGAAGTTGCTCATTTCATACCCCATCAAGAAAAGAATAGTGAGAACAGTGTGATTCGCTCGTACAAAACATCCTTGTCAGATGCACCTGATGGTGATCATGGTATCAATATGTCAAGAGACAAAGTTTTCGAGGATCATGTGGCTGTGTTTGATCGATTTTGTACGAGGTTGGTGGGTTTTCTTGGCTGTTTGAACAGCTTTGCAGAGTGTTCAGTGAAGAAGTTTGCTGAACTCCAGAAGGCCATCCAGGAAGCCAAGAATAATCATGAAACACTTGAAGTCCCGACAGAAGGGGATTTGGTCTGATTTTAGACACAGATGGCTCGGCCCCCCTGGAAGGAGGCCTTCTTGGCCTTCCACCTAAGCTGTGCAGGAAAGGCCCAAACCCAATCTCGGGGAACAGTGAGAGCTAAGGATGCAAAAATAAGTGATAAATAATGCCTATATGTAAAATGGTTGGTTTGTTAATTGTAAATTATGAGGCGCATAAATAAAACTGCAGGACAGGACAACTTCCCAATAGTGGGATTGGATTTTAAATGGAAGTGCTCAATATACGTCCATGACTTCATATGTGTTAGCTAAATAGGTTGATTCAAGAGCTAGAGGTGTTGCAATGGGTTATGAGTGCAAACAAATTAGGACGAGCTTTTCGAGATGGTTGAATTTAAATTTATCGAATTTGAGCCTTTCTTGGAAAAGTTAGATTTATCGAATTTGAGCATGTCTTGGAAAAGTCGATCTAGGAATTGTGTGAATAATATTTTTGAATATTAATCCAACCAAAATTTATGTAACAAAATCAAACCAATAGTATTTCATCGTATGTATTTATTCAAATCACATGAACAATGTAACGGAGTATACCATCAAAATTAGCCACACAACAAATGTATGTTCACTGTAAGCAAAGTATCTACCACAATCTCACACTATAGTCGCAGTTCGTAGACACGATTTTAGCATTCTCATTTAATGTATTTGTCACTATGTCGCATTTCACCTTGACTGTAAATTTCCAGGTCTTGGCCAACCCCACCTTTAGCTTCACCGGCGCCTTCAATCTCACCACAAACGGCACCGTTCCTTGATTCTGCTCGTTGCTTAACGCCGTTCTGACGGCACCGCCTATGACGACGTTGGATCCGGTCGGGGTTACGTGGATCATCGTAGTATTCTTCTTCGGCTGATAAAAAACCGGCAAAACGCCGTCGCTGAACTTCACGTCGTTAAAGAAAACGGTAACGGCGCTATCCTCCAAGTAATAAATCCCCACCTTCCCGTTGGGGTTCTCCGCTCTGATGGTGACGTTAAATCCCGGAGAAATAGGGGCGGGTGACGTCAGGTTCATCCCCTCAATGGCGATGTTCGTCACCGTGTATTTAGGAGATTTGAAACGGAAGACGAGGTAAAGCACTCCGGCTGAGACAGCTGCTGCTATAACCAGGAATAAAAGGAGGCAGAAAGTGAAGCAGCAGCAACGGCGGCAGCAGCTCTTGCGGCTTTTGCGCCGAGTGAGGGCTTCGAATTTTTTGGCATTCTCCGGCGGCGGATATCGGAATATTTGTTCCCTGGGGAGCTGAAACACGTAAGTCGCCGGTGGAAGGGGGGACCGGTTTCGACGGCGGAGGGTTCGGTGGCTTTGGATGCTCAGCGGATTGCTTGGGTGAAGTATCGGAGGATGAAGACGAAGGCGGCGGATCGGAGGTGGTGGGATGAACACGCTGATCAGCCATCCTGAATCATGCACTAAAATCAGATGAATAAAAATTCAAGAAATCGAAGCTTTCTTATATGAAAAATGGAGATTGAATACGTAGGCAGTGTGGATATATGTTTGTGTGCGGGAGTTGATAAATTCGAAGATAATTGTGTGTAATGACGCGTGAGACATAAGCCGCGTTAAATACAGTTGTTACACACTCCTCTTAAATTTTAAATTCAAGCGTACATCACACATATATACTAACGCATATATTTCATGTACATATATTCTTTATCGCTGACGGTTTAAATATGAGTAGGTTTTTTGTGAGACGGTCTCACGGATCTTTATCTGTGAGATAGATCAATTCTATATATATTTACAATAAAAAGTAATACGTATAGAATAAAATGTAATATTTTTTCATGAATGACTCAAATAAATATCCGTCTCACAAAATATAATCTATGAGACTGTCTCACACAAATTTTTGTCTTTGTTTGTTTTTCATATACGAGATATTTCTAAAACATAATTAATAAGAACATATTGGAAAATTAATCATAATAAAATAGTAATTGGACATTAAAAAAATGATATTTCCGATTAGTTCATATCAAGTCAGATATTGATCATTTCATAAAACTGATCAGTGAAACAATATCACGTAAGTTTTTGTTAAGTTTTGTTGTCGTAATACACTCAAGCTCTCACGTTTTATTAGAAAGTAAAGATATTGGTTTTATTATAACTGTTGTATCCATTATGTCTTATTTAGAATAAATATTACATGTGTCGTGCAAATGTATGGATTAATAATAACTCTTGGTGGTAAAAGAAAAAAAAATTACGTGGAATGATTAAAATTATGGTATTTCAAAATCAATGATAATTTAGTAGCAGACAAGATTGTCATGCAGTTTTAAAATTTAAAAAGTAAAATAATGATACGCAAAGTACAATTTTTCAAATTGTTGAGAATTGGTCACACACATATACTTACAGATATTATGGACATTTATATAAACATAGATGGACAATAAATTTAATAAGAAACTTTCGATGAATAAAATTTTAAAGTTACAATTATATAAACGCAAATATAAAGTGTTTCGTCATTTTATTGATCAAAGCAAATTCAACCAGTGCGATCAACCAATTAAATAAATAAAAATTTTAATTAGGTCTCTTATGAGACAGTCTCACGGATTTTTATTCGTAGGACGGGTCAACAGTGCTTATATTTATGATGAAAAGTAATATTTTTTTCGTGATAAAATATTTGTATCACAAAATTGATCTATGAAACCACCTCACATGTGATATTTTAAATGTCTTCTTCCTAGAAATAAGCTAACTGCTCCTAAAGAGTAAAGGGCATGCAAAAAAACAAGGGTGATTTAAAAAAATAGTATTATTATTCAATATCTCAAATTGGAGACGGGTTATCAGATTCTAGACTCAATTGTTATAAAAACATATCTCGACTGATTAAAAAAAAAGTGGTATTACTTGGATGAAAAGAGAAAAGTGTACGTTGGAATAGCAGAAATCAAGTGTTTTGAACCAAAACATATATATATATATATATATATATATATATATATATATATATATATATATATATATATATATATATATATATATATATTCATGTGATTATAATAAGCAAATAAGTAAGAAATGAAAGCACCTTTGAGTTAGTACTTTGCACAAGCAATCGACGAAACGAGAAATAAGCAAATAAGTAAGAAATGAAAGCACCTTTGAGTTAGTACTTTGCACAAGCAATCGACGAAACGAGAGTGACGGAGAGAAAGAGCCAACACCCTTTAATCAAAGCCTTTGAATTTGATACATTCAAGATTCATACATTTTCAACTTTTCATTATATAGGTTTGAATTAAGGGAGTTGTCATAATAAACAATTATACAATAATGATAATTCCAGTTCACATTAAGTTGTCAAATATTTTATACTTTTAGTTTGCATTTAAATTTTGAATCAAGGTTAGGCTCAAAAAATTAACTTGCATAAAATAATCAGATGCTAGTGTAAGAACTCACAGGTAATACAACAAAGATATGTCTTAAATATATAGATTTGGAGTAGGTCTCTTGTGATACGGTCTCACGAATCTTTATCTGTGAGACATGTCAACCATACCGATGTTCAAAATAAAAAATAATATTTTTTCATGGATGACTCGAATAAGATACATGTCTCACAAAATACGACCCGTAAAATCGTCTCACACAAATATTTGACATAGATTTGTTTGTTTTTCATAAAAAAATAAGAAATTCGTTAGAAAAAAAATGACAAGAAAATTTTATAATTTCCCAAACATAGCTAAACCTAAATATATAAAGTAGACTAATATTTAAACAACCAAAAAAGAATTAAAACTTATACAATTGAGACAGACGAAGTAATTATAAAGTGTAGGAATTAGTCAGCTCAAGTTCCTTTCTTCTTGTCCTGATCAAATATCTAAGTATCGATTAATAAACTTGGCCAAATGAGTGGTCTGTTTCATTAAGAAAAGGTCCACTGAATTAATTAAATGTGTCGATTATTGTGTAGTAAACATATGGAATCAAGGCACTCATCGATTTTTTTGTAAAAAAGGACAAATTTTAGCTTATTTTTAATGTGTAATATTTTATTTTGTCCGGCTAAGCAAATTTAGGGGGGTGATGTCCACATGTAAGGGATTATATTTTTTATTTTATTTGGGTCATGTAAACCAGACGATAATATCTAAGGATGTAAACGAACCAAATTTTTTGTGAGCTATTCGAAGCTCGATTCGATAAAAGCTCGTTTGAGCTCGTTTAATGAGGCTCGTTAAGCTAAACAAGCCAAACTCAAGCTTTACAGTATTCGGCTCGTTAGCTCGTGAACATGTTCGTTGGTAAGTTCATGAGTAATCTTTTAGATGAAAAAATAATAATTTTGATATTTGATTTATTGATTTTGCATATTATTTATGAAATATATAGAAAAATCTATTAAATTTATTTATTATAATAAATTTACAAATTTTAATAAAAATAATATATTTTTCTTTAAATATATAATTTAGTTTTAAATTAATTTAATGAAAATTTAAATGTATAATTAAGCTTGTTTAGGCTCGATAAAAGCTTGAATAAGCTCGCGAGCCATGCATATATTCGTTAAATAAAGCTCGAGCTTGGCTACAAACCAAGATCAAACATTCAAGAGTTCGACTCGACTCGATTACATCCCTAACAATATCAACCTATTAAAAATATCAAATACTGTCTATATTTTAAAGAGGTGATCGAAATCAAAGTTCTTTTAAGTGCAGAATCAGAACCATTTTTTTGGGTATGATGATTTTGTTACAATTGGATCATGAATTTTAGATATCTTCTTAAATTTAAATTTTGGTGTCGGATGAGTTGTGATCTATAAGTCGTCGACCCGGTCTATATTTGCAGTGAAAATTAATATTTTTGAGATAAAAAGTAATAATTTTCCGTGCAAGAGAGATTCTTTTAGCAAAATTGATGGTGAGATTGTGTGTACCTTGACGTGAACTGATGCACAAGGTCTCAAGTGTTGAGAAATGGTAGCTTTAACCATACACAAGAACATTTAATCTCTATTACAATGCCAGACGAAAAATGAATTTCAAACTACACAACTAGAAAATTATGATAAAGGAAACTTCAAACAAACTAAAAAGTAAACAAGAAATTTACAAATAAAATCTTATTTCAAAGTTTAGGCTATGACAGAGCTATGGTAGAAAGATCTTCAAAAACCATTTTCATGTCCGGCCGTTCAGCAGCCGGAAGAATACACTTCAGAGCAATTCGAAGCATGGAGGTTAGACCCTTTGGGACACTTACCACGCCCTGTGTCCCCATAATCTCCGCATCAAAGCATTCGTTTTCACGGTTCTCTTCAGCCATTTGACTAGCCCATTCTGATAAATCCACAACTTCAGGATTCCCTGGGATAATATCAACTGATCTTCTTCCGGTCAAAAGTTCCAGCAAAATGACGCCAAAAGCATAAACGTCGCTCATGAGAGATGGGCAAGGTTTGGTCATGTTCGCAAATTCAGGTGGCCGGTAGCCAAGAGCACCTGCATTCAGCACTTGCTCGGCCGTACCCGCTGACGTTAATAATCGGTGGAGACTGTAATCTGTTAGGAGTGTATTTGTGGTGGGAATTTCGATCAATATATTGGTCGATTTCAGATTTCCATGAGGTATGGCACTTTCGTTGTGTAGATAAGTGAGGCATCGAGTGATATCAATAGCGATCTTGAGCCTTTTCTTGAGTGACAAAGGAGGAAGTGTTGTTGGATCTGTCCCTGCAATTTAAAGCTTCAATATTTTTAGATTTCAAATTTAAACAATATGCATATAGGACCGCAGAACTTGGTAGTGTTATGAAAATATTTACGAAATGTACCATGAATATAGAGTGCCAAACATGGTGCGTCGATGTACTTAGTTATGATTAGTTTCTCGTGTTCCTTGGGACCCCAATAAAATCCTTGAAGAGAAACTAAATTGGGGTGTCGAATATTTCCTAGTCTCTTTGCCTCTCTTGCAAACTCCTTTCTCCCTTTCGCAATCCCTTCTTTTAGCAATTTTACTGCCAACACATGACATGAAGCAAGCACAGCCTTATACAGCGTTCCGTGGCAGCTCATACCAATCACTTCTGCAGGCGCAGCTGATAGTTCTTCTGCAGTAAATTTCAAGGAGTTACCATAAAGGTGTAGATCTCCTGCCAGTTTTTCTGGTGAGCAAACCTTTAGAGAATTTGAATTTTCAGGTTGGTGCCTAAGCACTGTAGGTGATGTGTTAGCAGATTGGGTGGTGGATACAGGACAAGGTACCACCACTTCAGTTTTTCTTGCTGATTCTTGAAACTCGCAGTCTTTCCTTTCGTCAACTGCTGAAGAGACATACCTCCGCTCATGGCCAGATTCTGCACCCACTGCACATAAAATCATAAGGAGACTGGACCATTGATGATGAATCAGGACAACGTTTTCTAAGATGCTCACCTTTTTTACCTCCAGTTTCCGTGGAGGTTGTAATAACTCTTTGTTGATGGACTCTGCAGAAGATCACTAATACCAGTATCACTAAAATGGATGCACCACCGATCACACCAGCAATAATGCCCGTCCGAGTTGCAGATTGCATGTGAGAACCATGTCTCCTCAAGCCTAAATTGTCATCGCCTTTCACCGAAGATGCCTCGTTCGGGAGTACCAGCAAGTAATTTCCAGGATGAAATGACGAAGAAGGGAACTTCTGTAAGTTTCCAGGAACAATCCCAGAGAGATTATTGTATGATATATTAAATTCTTTTATCGTATCTGGAAGATCATCAGGGATACCACCCTCAAGATGGTTGTAAGATAGGTCAAGATTTTCCATGAGATGAAATCTACCCAGTTCAGGGGGCAAAGAACCCACAAGTTCATTGTACGAAAGATTGAGAGCTACCAGGCTGTAATTTTGTGAGCTGACTTCATCGGTAGGTATCATGCCAGAAAATTTGTTCAAAGACAGGTTAATTTTAGTCAATTTTGTTGAGTTAAAAAGGATAGGAAGAAGGGAACCACCTAGTTGATTTAAGCTAAAATCGATAACTTCCAACTCCGGATATGTTCCAAGAACAGGTGGAAGAACACCGCCTATTGAGTTGTTGGAAATCTTTATTGAAATAAGCCTCATGAACTGAGATGTTTGGTTTGGTAGGAGTCCGGTTAATTCATTTGAACTCAAGTCGATTACTTCAATATAATTTCCCCAACTCTGAATCCTGGACAAGTCTCCTGAGAACATATTGTGACTAAGATCTATTATTGCACAGTGACCTACTCGTGAAGGCAAGGGGCCGGAAAGCTTGTTATACGATAAATTTAGAATCCTTAGATTCTCAGAAGTAAAACTTCCGATTGGACCTGAATAGAAGCAAACATAAGAACTTGAGCACTATAGAAACAGAGAAAAATAAACTAAAACACCACTCTTTTAACAGTAAAAGCGTGCCCAAAAGTTCACCCTTGAACAACTGCAAGAATAATGCAAAAATTTAATCAATGCCACTGGTACACGGACCTTGAAGATGATTGTGACTTAGATCTAATTCAGACAAGAGCATCGAGCTCTCTTGCAAAAGGCCCTGCGGCAATGAACCTGATAACTGGTTGTTGCTGATTTTAAGAACTCTAAGAGATACTACAAAACTAAAAGATGGAACATTTCCGACAAAATGATTATCAGTTGCATCAAACATCTCCAGACTGTCAAAATACGGTATTCCGTCGTGAGGGAAGAGTTCTCCAGTCAAGTTATTATGACTGATATTCAGATACCGAATAGACGAAATAAAATCGGGATTTCCTAATCCTAAGTCCAAAGTTCCCGAAAACATATTGCTGCTCAAATCAACATACAATGCGGAATCTAGTTGTCCTAAGAGGCCCATTACATCTCCTACAAAACCATTCGAGCGGAAGTCCAAGTACTTCAGAAGCTCCAGACTAGCAAAACCAGATGGAATTTCTCCTCCCATGCTGTTAGATGAAACATTAGCAAGAACCAGGTTTTTTAAGGTTGTAAATTGAGCAGGGATTGAACCTGTAAACAAATTGAGTGAAAGATCCAAACTTTGCAAAGATTGAAGCAAGCCGAGCTCTTTTGTCAGTGTGCCACTCAACTGGTTACTGGAAATAGTCAAGTTCTGAAGTTTTTTGAGCCCAGAAATAGCCGAAAATTGGAATTCTCCTACTAATCCTAAATCATTCAGTTTGATTGAGGTCACACTGCCATTACTGCAATCAATGCCATACCAATCTTTAGGGCAACCATCAGATTCTAAAGACTTAGGATCCCATGAAACAAGAACTTTCCCTGAAGGATCACTCTGAATTCCCTTTTTGACCCACAATAATGCATCTATTTCTAATTCTCCAACCGATAATTCTACCAGTAACAGTACCGCAAGACAAACGAACTGCATTCTTTTACAGAAGAAAATGAGGGCTGATAAAGTTATAGACAATGGCTAAGTTTATTATGAAAAATGAAGGAAATTGAAAGACAGGAATGCCGTGTACACAAAATTTTACAAGTTAAAAATTGTGAGCAAAATCAAAATGCAAATGCGGAAGAAGATTTCCTACAAAACTAGAGGGAACCATTAGCAATAAATGTGGAACAATGAAAGCTTTTCCTCACCTTGCTGCCAATCCGAGCACATTATAGCAGAATTTAAACCACTCCAATCATTACTTCTTATCATTCAACAACCAAGAGTCCCACAAAAAAAAACCCAACTTTTTTAGCTACCCAAAACAACAAATAGCCTAAAATGAGTTCTACATCTGCATGAGAGCAACACACTCCCACTAACCCAAAAACAAAACAAACCCAGAATTCCTTAACATTGAATTGTAAAAATCCCACCTTTTTATTGCCCGAGAATCAAGAAAAAAGAGGTACTGAAAAGAATCCCATAAAGGCTATCCAGTCTTTTTTGTCTATATAGACAGACCCCACGGCAGGGGCGGAGCCAGGATTTAAAATTACCTGGGGTTGGCTCCGTCCCATGCTGTATTTAATAAAATAAATAAATAATTAATTAAAAAAATTAAAATAAAAAATATGTAAACATTGACTTCATGAAAACATAGAACAAGAGTATTTAATATTTAATACCTTCAAAAACATGGAGCTAAAACACTACTGAATATAAATTCGAAAATCCCATTTACATAATTCTGAATTTTTCCAAAATTCCTACAAAATTCAATAAATTCGCATTTATATTTTCTATAACATCTAAACATCCAAATAATAAATAATCAACACTAAAAATCGACAATACTCAATATAAAATCTGGAAATTCGAAATAATGATCAAATAAATTCTAAAATATTATCAATATCATCAATCGGCTCAAAATAGTAACTACAATAAAAAAATTTAATATATATCAATTATCGGAATTAAAAAAAAAACCAAAATACCCAAATTTTGAAATACTAAAACATGAAATCACCTTTAAAATTCGAAATCTAATGAAGAACAACAAGAACGAGCGGTAGAAAGTCTAACGTTAAGATTTTCTCATATTTTCGGTGAAAACGACGACCAATGGGCGACGGTTGATTTCAAGACGACAAAGAAACTTCGAAATTTGGTATTAAAAAAAAGCTTATTCCGTGAGATTTCCGAATCTACAATCGATTTTTAAAACTGGCGACCGATTATGAAGTTACGGCAATTTGAAGTAATCAAAAAATTGTGATGATTTGAGAGAGAAGAATAGAGAATATAAAAAAAAAAAAAAAAAGAAAAAAATACAGATGGGGGCTAATCAACAAATTTTTTAAAATAAAACATATTTATTTTTTTTAAAAAAAAATTAGGGGGGGCTGGAGCCCAACCCAGCCCCCTTAGTGCCTCCGCCCCTGCCCCACGGTGTAGTGGAAGTAAATGGTATGCGGGTGGCAAGAAACTGAATGAGACATGGCCGTGTTCTCAAGGGAAAATGGTCAACAGCACAACAAATCACTACACTAAAGAAGAGTAGAATTTTGGTAGGTGGGTTTAGTAATTGACGGTAAAAATACGGCCGCCACAGGAATCGAGGGGAAGTGATTCACTGTCGATTGAGCAGTATGGACTACGTTCAAAGGCCGAGTCAAATCATGAGAATTTACTTTTAAACTTTAGAATAATATAATTTGATATTAATCATATATAATCATATGATTAATATATTGGGATACGTGAAAATTTATACTAATATAAATATATGAATTCATATATGAATTGAATTGTGAATTTACATAAATATCTTTACTTTCATTTAATATTAATCATTAATACATATTTTCATATTAATCATTAATACATATTTTCTTTTTCATTTTCTATTTCATAAAATTAAAATTAATTAATTAAAATCTATCTATATCTATATCTATACTATACTAATATAAATATATGAATTGAATACATGTTTTCTTTTTCATTTTCTATTTCATAAAATTAAAATTAATTAATTAAAATTTAAAATTAATTAAAATTAAATTAATCTATCTATTATATGAATTGAATTGTGAATTTACATAAATATCCTTACTTTCATTTAATATTAATCATTAATACATATTTTCATATTAATCATTAATACATATTTTCTTTTTCATTTTCTATTTCATAAAATTAAAATTAATTAATTAAAATCTATCTATATCTATATCTATACTATACTAATATAAATATGTGAATTGAATACATGTTTTCTTTTTCATTTTCTATTTCATAAAATTAAAATTAAATTAATCTATCTATTATATGAATTGAATTGTGAATTTACATAAATATCCTTACTTTCATTTAATACTAATCATTAATACATATTTTCATATTAATCATTAATATATATTTTCTTTTTCATTTTCTATTTCATAAAATTAAAATTAATTAATTAAAATCTATCTATATATATATCTATACTATACTAATATAAATATGTGAATTGAATACATGTTTTCTTTTTCATTTTCTATTTCATAAAATTAAAATTAATTAATTAAAATTAAATTAATCTATCTATTATATGAATTGAATTGTGAATTTACATAAATATCCTTACTTTCATTTAATATTAATCATTAATACATATTTTCATATTAATCATTAATACATATTTTCTTTTTCATTTTCTATTTCATAAAATTAAAATTAATTAATTAAAATCTATCTATATCTATATCTATACTATACTAATATAAATATGTGAATTGAATACATGTTTTCTTTTTCATTTTCTATTTCATAAAATTAAAATTAATTAATTAAAATTTAAAATTATCATTTAATATTAATCATTAATACATATTTTCATATTAATCATTAATACATATTTTCTTTTTCATTTTCTATTTCATAAAATTAAAATTAATTAATTAAAATCTATCTATATCTATATCTATACTATACTAATATAAATATGTGAATTGAATACATGTTTTCTTTTTCTTTTTCTATTTTATAAAATTAAAATTAAATAATTAAAATTTAAAATTAATTAAAATTAAATTAATCTATCTATCTATACTAATCTATACTAATATCTATATATGAATGTGAATTGTGATTATATTGACATCAAATTCACACAAAACCACTTTATTTTTTTTTTCAAATTCACAGAAAATCACTTTATTTTTTTATATTACAATTTGTCATATTAATAGTGTTATTTAAGTCATTTTTTATTTTAGTTTAATAAGATCATTAATAGTGTATTTAACTCAATCAAACTAACTATTATTTTAATTTACTTTAAATTTAATTTTAAATACTTAAATTTATACATTGCCGTCAAATAATAATAGGAAGACAAAAGAGATGAGTCGGATTGAATAAAAATAAAGTATTAATAAATATTAAGGTCATACAAAATTTCTTTCTCTCATTTAGAATAAAAATATTTTCAGACTCCTCATGTGTCAATAGAAATATACGATTGAGAGAAATATTTTTCTGTAATAGATTTCAAACACTGTTTTTAAGTTATTTAATCAATTTTTTTATAAATGCTGCTAAATAAATATTATTAAATAATATGCTATATTTGATCATTTTTTGTTCTTGCAATGAGAGGAGTTTTTTTACCCTAGCGTTAACATGTTTGATTGTTATATGTCATTTGTATTGATCATGTAATTGTGTTTGGATTGTTTTTGTTATTTGTTTGTTTGCACAAAGAAAAGAGAAAATAAATTCAAATATCCAACATAAATGGTTATTTTTCAATTTTTTATTATTAAGATATTTTGTTATTTTTTAAACACATAATGCATATTTTCTGTTTGCTTAGATTACTTAGTTTAAAGTGAGTTAGAAAATATTAAAAAATTGAAATATTTCTTCGTTTTTACCTTATGTCTCAGAATATCAAGGAATAATATTTTTTATTTATTGAGACAAATATATTTCCAAACTTCTGTCTATAAATCAATATTTAAATTTTTTACGACATTATTATATTATCTAATCAATTTTTTTTACTTAGATTGATAGAAGGCATTTTAATTTGAGTTTTTATGTTCTTGTTTATATTATTTTTGTAATATTATTTATTATGAAAATAATAGGTAAACTACAAAAATTGGTAGGTCTAAGAGTCCTCAGGTAAACGACAAATATGGATAAATTATTAAAATATATAATATCCAGTAGATTTTTGGCATGCGCTTTTGTTCTAATTCAATGATTATGCATGATTCTAAATTTTCATTATATCACAAGTTAACGCATGTTTTGTTGTTGCTACATATATTTTGTCAATAGTCTAATATTTTTCTATGGTTTAAGAAAAATTGTGTGACTTTGTATTATATTTTTACAGCTGCTTTTCTAAATAGTTTTATTATGATTTCAAGGCACCATTTTTCATTTGTGTTTTTTAAAGAAGTTGAATGAATATCTATAAAACGATGACATTAATAAGACGTCTTCTCTTTATTTAAAAAAAATATTGGAAAATTTATACAAATTGTAAATAATATGGGTTAATATTTAATTTGAGAGTGATTTATGTTTTTTATTGTTCGTATATACTTCAATTTCTTTGTTATTGTACTAAATAAATTATTTTTAAACTTTGAGTTATCATTTTTTTTCTTATCGAGATTGTTTGTGTTATGATTTTTTTATTCGTTTTGGTTAGTATTGTTGGCGGTAATTGATTTTTCTGATATTATATGATGTGTCTTGTTGTTTATATAAAAATAAGTATGAGACTACACCAATCAAACCACGTATTTTGGGTCTTCTGTTCTATGAAGAGAATAATAAATGATTTCTGTGAATTATATAATTTCTTGGTTTTTCATATATATAGTCTACGAAATGCGTCAAATTTTGAACAAAAAAGTTTCGACAAACATAGGATGAAAAAAAAAAAGACATGTTAAATAAAAAAAATATGTTGTGTGTTACTATGTTGGGTGCGATAATTGTCTCTGTTTGGTAGAGCGGTCGAACCGTGATGCTTGAGCTGCTGTGCAGTTTAACAGATTTGAGTTGCACAATTACTACTAGCTATAGTTTTTGGTAAAGCGACAAACGCTCAGTCTTACAATTGGTATCAGAGCCAAGGTCACGGATTCGATTCCCATTGATTGCAATGAGTGCAATTATAGGAGGAAGATTGTTGGGTGCAATAATTGTCCCTACTTGGTTGAGCGGCCGAACCGTGGTGCTTGAGCTGTTGCGCGGTTTAAAAGATTTGAGTGTACCATTACTACTAGCTATAACTTTTGGTAAAACGACAAGTGCTCAGTCCTACATACTATGTCCTAATTTCTGTATGATATAATTCAAGCACATTTTTTTATAGATATTTGAAATTAGGTCCAACTAAGTAACATGAAACATATACATATATATTAAATCATATTTAAAGCAAATTTTTAAGATAAAAAATGATTCAGATTTAAATTTCAATGAAGCACAATGAAGAAGAAATTGAAGAATTGTATGTGTACATTAAGTGTTATATAATGATTATGTTGCTACTTCATGGTTGTGCGACATATAAATGTCAATATTTCTCAATAAAATAGTTTTTCAAAAAGAAAAAATTCTTCATTCAGAAAAAAAATACATGAAAAACAAATTGTACATAATTTTCATTCTATTTATAATGGTATGAGAACAATTCTAAAGCTTTGTTGACACAATATAATAGATGAATTCTGTGCATTTCATTGAGACATCGAGCCAGTTTCACTTTATTTCCTCCAATATTATCTCAATATATTTCGAGGTGATACGAGATTGTTTTTGTCTTTTTTTTTAGTCAAAGTGTCTAACCAGCTAATTCATAACATATATGATGTAGCATAGAAAACTCCTTGTCAAGTAAATTCACTTAACCAAATACTGAAATTCAAATAAAATTCTACAATATTTCATCAAATTAATTTTGACTATCGTAAAATGCTCATGAAATCTAAATGGTTATATTATTAGATGAGATATTGAATAAAACAAATACTTTGACATATATTAGAATGATATCTCATATGCATATTTTAATTACATTATTCGTATCTATTCTCAAGATTTTTAAAATACAATAAATAATTTTGTATGTCGTTCTACAAGATAAAATATTATAAAACAAAATATAAACTCGCTAGAAGAAAATTTGTTTTGTTTTAATGAATAATATAATATTATGTTCTAAATGCAACAAATGAGATTGAAACTATATCATCCTCATGACATGATGCACGCAATCATTATTGCAAAGCTTCCAAAAAATGACGATCAAAGATGATTTTCTTGAATTGTGTCAAATTAAATGAGGACACAATTCTAAGATATAGTCATTTGAAGAGATTTCAAGTAATTTTTCTCACAGTGATTGAGAAATAGTTGTTGAAAATTTATTAATCTTATAGCTATAGACGATCAGATATTTGCTGAGCATACCAAAATAGTTATATGCATATTATAACAAACTACGACAAAGACAGGGGCGGATCCACTG